>NC_140175.1:40226765-40639265 GCF_963971535.1 Notolepis coatsorum
TTTCTATTATGGGATGTTTAAATGCCCGATCTATTTCCAGGTTGTATAATAGTATATACGTCCAAATCATGTTGTTTTTTCGAGTTATTTCCACCGATCGATGTTCACTGTGTGAAGACTGAGTCTCTCTAACATTAGCGAGTGCCCGGACCACATATGGAGTGAGTCCTGCCGGGTTAAAGGTTGACATCCGGTTTCGATCTGCCGATCGGCCACCAGATGGCGCTCTTGAACCGCTAGAGAGTTGAGAGGAGGTCAGCACTGTGTGTCAAGGCTGCAGAGGGGAAATATGATTCCGATCACGTTTTCGGCAGTTAAAGTGTTAATAAACAGCAGTCTGTTATAATCACATTTTTATGAGCTAACGAATTCCATTATATTGGACATTTGTATTAATTATATCAAGCGAAGAACTGAGAAATTTGGCAGAGAGAGACGGCAACATTATCGTGGGTTTGCGTGATGAATCTCCACCTCCCAACGACTTATTTGCGAGAGTATGCCGCTGCAGAGTCGCAGATTCAGCTGTTTTCAGGCCCTATCTGGGGACCGTTCAGCAGCGCCCCCCACCCAACAGCTGAATTGCCAATGGCTGAATTGGAGTACTGCACTGTGCCGGCACTGCTGGTGTGCAGCTGTGGCTCTGCAGCTGCACATGCACTCGCAAACCCAGCACTAAACTCTCTCTGACAACGTCGTTGTCATTATTAGAAGCAACGATGAAACAAATGTAATGATTGTTTCGTTCATCGCATAGGCTATTTAATTTTAGCCTATTTTAATACAATTCAAATAATCAAATTGTGCTTAGAGGGAATTATTTTCACCGGACATTATGACCGGAGAGATTAAATATGTCAGACTTCAACAGATTTTGCTGGTCAAATACCGGTAATTACCGGCTAACGGAAACGCTGGTCTACATCTGTTTTTAATTCATTTTCAGTGACTAGTATCCAGTGTTTGTGTGTGCGCTGCCCGCACTCAGTATCAAAACAGTGGCTCGGGAGGTAGAGCAGTCGTCTGGTAATCCGGAGGTTCCCGGTTCGATTCCCGCTCCTCCCGGGCAGCGTGTCTAAGTGTCCTTGAGCAAGACACTTAACCCCTAACTGCTCCCGATGAGCAGGTTGGCACCTTGCATGGTTGCCTTTGCCGTCAGTGTGTGAGTGAATGGGTCAAATGTGAGGAACAAATTGTAAAGCGCTTTGGATAAAAGCCATATATAAATTGACCATTTACAAAGAATATGAGGTGTGTAAAAAGCATACACCGTTGGGGGCGGTGGGCAAGTAATGTACTCTGTGGATACCTGAACATGAGTATCATCACCGGTATCACAGACTACTGCGCTAAGCCTACTCCACAGTGCACACAAAGTAGGTTTCAGTTGTCCTCAGTCAGCTCGTACAAACAGGAGATCGACCCCATTGACTTTGCATTGGTTTGTGGCTAACTAGCCTGGCTAACATGAGGAATATCATTGATTGTGCTGAGAAAGGACTGTACCAATCAACACCATTACTAAATAATCTGATATGGCTAGGGGTCCAAGAATCTGAACTATCCCTTTAAGATAGTAAGTTGGAGTCTTGTGTTCATTCATTGTTAAAGACTTGGTTGAGTAATTTTGGGTTATCACATTCATGCTCTGAGTAATATGGATTGACTTCACAACTGCAAATACACAAGTTATTGATTTAGCTGAAATAATGTTTATACTGTATGTTACTAATACATTACAAAATTATATATATACATTTTATATATATATATAATATATATATATAGAAATAATTGATGAGAAATTTAGTCTAGTGTGTTGGGTAGAGGTCATGAAAGTTGCCAATACAAAAAGTGTCCCACTTTCGCTCAGTTCACCCCTATTTTCGTAACCCGAACCCTAAAATCGCGCAACACAACATTGAAAACCCAGTCCTTGTGTGTCCTTCCAGTGACTTCTACTCAGTGTCTCGTACCTGTGTGAGCAGTCTATTCTGGTCCTTCAGTCTCTGAATGGCTTGCGGAGGGGCCGGGACTGGGGGCTGGGAACTGGAGGAGAGAGCTGTGGGCTGACCCCCCGAGGAAGGGAACGACTGCTGTGAGAGAGACAGAGAGAGAGAGAGAGAGAGGGACGCGCCATATTAGCAACTGAGTGATGACCATTATCCTTGAGTGTAAAGCCTTAAGGTCCCCTTATAAGGGGACCCTGCTTTTCTTTATCATAAATCGATCAATAGAGACCGTATTAGATCCCCATGTGGGGTATCATTGGAAAGCCACACTCATAATGTTTTTTTTTCTTTTTTTGTAGCGAATACCATAGACCATAACCCTATCAAAACAGCAGTCAAAGTGTATATTTTCATTTTTACCAATGTTTTATACGATTTTACCGATTTACTGCCATTGGAAAGAAGAGCCTTTTCCCTATCCATAGATGTGTGATTTGGCCATAATAAGGTCAAGGTCAAGTTCAAGGTCAAATATGAATTTATAATTAAAATCGATTATAATTTATTACTGTATCTACAAATCCTTCTGTTTAATCATCTTCCCTTTATTCATTTGCTTAATTTCTTTTAGACTTGATCTCAAAAAGGTGGTGAATGAGCTCAGAGAGCGTCGCTCGGTTCCAGCACAATTGCAACATGGTGTTATTCACCGGCACAGATGCACAAATAAATCTTTTTTTCATTACAAATTTACTCAAGCCTAGTAACAGACACAATATTTCTGACACTGGAAATACATACCCCTACATTGTAAAGCGATTTGAGAGAAAAAAGCTCTATATAAATGCAATGATTCATTCATTCCCTCTACTACTCTGTAGTAGTTATCAACAATAAGGTCTTTAGATTATCAAAGTATAAACAAAACTGACAAAATTATCACATTTTCTTGGAACATGGAAGGTACAGGCAACCATGGGACCAGCACCACGAGTCCAGAATTCCATCCGGAGCAACCGGGCCTGCTGGTCTCATGACAACCCAGGAGTTGTTTACTTCCAAATAACAACTCCACCCTGTCATACTGATCAATACTCACCATCCCAGAGCAGGAAATGAGGTCGTTAAGGCAGCGGTTGACTTCCTGCAGTTTTGGAAGCAGAACATTCATGCGACTCTGATTGGCTTCTGTGAAGAAATCCTGGAAGGCCAGAAGAGACAAAGACACAGGACAGACACAGACATAGGACAGACGAAGTCAGACTCGGCTTTATTGTCACATTCCTATTCTATCACAGCATAGAGGAGTGACATCCTGGTCATGGACAAATAAACAAATACATAAACAAATAAACAAATACACAAATAAGGATGGATGACTCAACTTTATAAAGTTGACAAAAACTCATATTTCAGTCAACTTCAACTCCCTGCCAATCACTGAAAATATAAATATGTGATCCAAAGATCATACTGCAGGAGTATCAGAAAGTAACTGATAGATAATTATTTTCAATAAAGTGAACGGGGTAGGGGAGCTCCAGTAGCTCACCGCGTATCTCGGCGCTATTTCGGCGTCGGGGACAACCGTGCGCGTCACGGATCTGGGGTACACGAGCTCGACTCCCGGACTCGCCGTATTTTCTCAGAGTGTCTTCCCCTATCTATATCCCATTCAACCTGTTTCTGTCGGTCATGCTTGACCAGAAAAAAGCGATAAACGCTAAAAAGAACCAGCTGTCTGGTCAAAGTTAAAAAAAAAAAAAAAAAAAAAGTGAACGGGGTCGTCACTTGTTGGCCAAGCTTGGTTTGCCTTCATTTAGTTTGGCACTTATTGAGAGTTGATTAGTTTGAATATATCCTCCAGCAATTGACAAATTTCGGCAACACTGAGGCACTACTAAATGGTGATTTTTCAATCCATGCCTCATGCGGGTGGTGTCCACGCTCCACCCAGCAGGCATCATGAGGGTGGTGTCCACGCTCCACCCAGCAGGCCTCATGAGGGTGGTGTCCACACTCCACCCAGCAGGCCTCATGAGGGTGGTGTCCACGCTCCACCCAGCAGGCCTCATGAGGGTGGTGTCCACGCTCGTCGCTCCACCCAGCAGGCCTCATGAGGGTGGTGTCCACGCTCCACCCAGCAGGCCTCATGAGGGTGGTGTCCACGCTCGTCGCTCCACCCAGCAGGCCTCATGAGGGTGGTGTCCACGCTCCACCCAGCAGGCCTCATGAGGGTGGTGTCCACGCTCGTCGCTCCACCCAGCAGGCCTCATGCGGGTGGTGTCCACGCTCCACCCAGCAGGCCTCATGAGGGTGGTGTCCACGCTCGTCCCTCCACCCAGCAGGCCTCATGAGGGTGGTGTCCACGCTCCACCCAGCAGGCCTCATGAGGGTGGTGTCCACGCTCCACCCAGCAGGCCTCATGAGGGTGCTGTCCACGCTCCACCCAGCAGGCCTCATGAGGGTGGTGTCCACGCTCCACCCAGCAGGCCTCATGAGGGTGGTGTCCACGCTCCACCCAGCAGGCCTCATGAGGGTGGTGTCCACGCTCCACCCAGCAGGCCTCATGAGGGTGGTGTCCACGCTCCACCCAGCAGGCCTCATGAGGGTGGTGTCCACGCTCCACCCAGCAGGCCTCATGAGGGTGGTGTCCACGCTCCACCCAGCAGGCATCATGAGGGTGGTTGCTCACATATATGTCTGGCTTTAAATGATGCCCAGCAGGGAATGATGTTAATGAACAGAAGCGGTGTTTCCAGTGCAGCTCTTCTCATCGTGACTAGGTGCACTAGGGCTGGGTTTCAATTTCAATTACGACTTTGGCTTCCCACGATCATGAAAACAAGATAATCGAGATACAATTATTACTGTACCGCATGCCGCGCTGCTCTCATTTTTGTCTTGTGGTGTAAATGCAGTGCACCCTTCCTTCTAGGGCTGCAACGATTAGTCGACATAATCGACGACGTCGATCATAAAAACTCGTCGACGCAGAATGTTTGCGTCGATTACTGTAGTCGTAAAAATAAATAAATAAAATATTATTAAAAAAAAAGTTTTGCACTACCTATCTTTGTGAAAGTGGCTTCTCAGCTCTGGTCCAGCTGAAGACAGAGCAGAGGAACAGATTGGACATTGAGCATGACCTCAGAGTAGGGCTGGGCGATAAAACGATAACGATAACTATCGCGATAAATTATTTCCTCGAAATAAACATGAAACGTGGTCGCAAAGTTTCGATATATCGATTTCCAAGCTTGGCTCCGTTCAGCCTCGGCTCAGCACACTCACTAACAACAACCAACGTTACGTGATGACGTGACGTGCATACGCACAACAGCTAACAACCAATCAGTGAAGGAGATGGCCGAGAGCGAACGAGATCCGGAAGGAGACCCAGAGGTACTAGGACTCAACAACAAGGCTTGCTAGGCTAATTAGCTTGCACGGCGTTGTTTTATATATTTACGTGCCGAGTATGTGTGTGTTTTGAATTCTGAGGCCACGTTTAAGTAGTGTGGGGTATACAGTGGATGTCGTTTCAATATATTGTGGCGGAAGAGAGTATTTTAGTGTAATATTTAGCACATTGTCATGGAATACACCACTTATAAACAACAGGCTTGCTAGGCTAATTAATTCGCTTGCACGGCGTTGTTTTATATATTTACGTGCCGAGTATGTGTGTGTTTTGAATTCTGAGGCCACGTTTAAGTAGTGTGGGGTTATACAGTGGACGTCGTTTCAATATATTGTGGCGGAAGAGAGTTTTAGTGTCATATTTATTGTCATGAGATACTCCGCTTGTCGGCTGCTGCTAACGTGCGCGGACTGATGACGACATCAACTCGACTTGAGACATTCGCAGCAGCATAAGAAGTTAATTAAACTTGACAGACATTATATCGACGATAATTATCGATATCGAATTATATGAAAATAATTTTATAATTTTATCGCGATAACGTTTTTGGTCATATCGCCCAGCCCTACCTCAGAGTTGCTTTGTCTACCATCACCTCAGACTTTGAGACTCTTGTCAGGAGCAAACAACATCCCCAGTTATCCCATTAGTTCCCTGGGAAGAAGTCTGCTATATATGTTTTTTAGTTAAACACTTCCACTTTAATTTGTATTATTTAATTTATTTATCTTGTTATGAGTGATTGTTGTATTGTTCAAATACATTTAGCTTAAGATCCAAATTCAAATGTTTCATGAGTCATTATTTTAATTTGCTATGGGATCATCATATGTTATGTTAAGTTAACTGTTAAGGCAGAGGGACTGGACAACAGGGTGACATTCACAGGTGTGCAGACTTGAGCATGTGAAGTAAAACATGCATTGGAGAAGGAGCCATGCCCACAGGAAGCAGAGATTGAGGGTGTGACAAAAATAATCGTTAGATTAGTCGACTAATCGAATGACAAAAATAATCGTTAGATTAGTCGACTAATCGAAAAAATTATCGACAGATTAGTCGATTACCAAAATAATCGTTAGTTGCAGCCCTTAGTTCCTTCACAGCGGTGCGCTACCCCCCCCCCCCCCCCCCCCCCCCCTCCCCAAGCCCAAACAGTAGTTGCAGCTCGTGTTGAGAGGGAGGAGGGAGCTACGGCGTGTTTCTCCAGTTAATTTGACACGTCTTTGGTAACTTGTACAAGATGACAGAAATTATGTTCTCATATCAATGAGTAATCGTGTTTAATAATCGTGATTTATCTTCTTTTTTTTATCCACTTTCTCCCATTTTCTATTTTTTTCCCATCCCAATTTCGTATCGTCCAATTCAACCCTCCCCTGTCTCGAACGCTGTTTCTTGCCTCTAAGCCAGGGGTCAGGAACCTTTTTGACTGGGAGAGCCATAAAAGCCAAATATTTCTAAATATATTTCATTGAGAGCCATATAGTATTTTTAACATATAATAAATTAAATATGTCTTACTTTTAATGCGACTTCTGATGCTGCATGGTTTTGCTGATGGCCTTGTAATCTGGTTCATACGTGGTGAGGTTGAGCTTCATGCAGGCGTTGAGGCTTCCATCAGTTAAACGTGAGCGTAGGTTGGTCTTAATGTTCCTCATATGCGAGAATGACTGCCCACATGCATATGTAGAGCCAAACATGGTCAATACGGCAATACTCACACGCTGCATTGTGTGGTATGTCACAGGAAGCTCGTTCCACGGCGCGATCTTTCAGCGTCAGGGGTCTTCGCTTTGGAGGGGCGCCGTCCCCATCGCTTCCTGATTCTACTGCGCAGGCGCACCAACCGACCTGTAGGAGTCGCTGTCCACAACGCCCGATCCCCACCCATCAGTTTCCCACCCCCTAATACTGCCAATGTGTATTAGTACGGACGACCAGCTAAACTGAAAGCAATGTGGAGCGCTGGGATCGAACCCAGCGTCTCCAGCATTCGAGGTGAGCGCCTTGCACGAGGTGAGCCCACTGCACCACGTAGCCGCCCCTTAATCGTGATTTTTCTATATCAATCACAATAACCGGGATTATGATGGAGCAGCCCTACCGTGCAGTGGTTGCTCTGGCCGACCTGTCGCTGTCTCTCTGTGACGTTGTGGATCTGACTCTGGTACCAGTCCCTGGCACGCTCCACCAGCTCCAGACCTGCCAGCAAGGAGTCCTTCTCCTGCTCCAACTCCTTCATCTGCTTCAACTGTGAGGAGAGGAGAGGAGAGGAGGAAATGAGGGAGAAAATTAGGGGGAACAAGTAGCAAAGAAGGTGACAGGGGGGATGAAATTGGTGCATAGGGGAAGGAAGGAGGAACAAAGATGGGATGGAGTGAATGATGGGAGAAAGAGGAGAATAATTAGATTCGACTTTATTGTGAGTTCACACAAGGCAGTTTAAATGTGTCTTTCCCTGTATCCCTCCTAGTTACACACATAGTCCCCCTGCACATGTACATTTCTCCAGAGAGCAGGGTCGTCTAAAGTGAGTGCAGCTTTTGGGGTTCAGTGCCTTGCTCAAGGGCACACTCGCAGAGATAGGGAGCACTGTCGATCTAATGCCAGCCCCCCCAGCTGGAATACACCTTCCTGTATACCTCGGCCTCCATCTATACCTCTAGAACACCCTGATAGCACAGGAGGAGAGGAAGGAGAAGGGAGGGATGGGGGGGACGAGGGTTAAGGAGGTGGTGGAGGAGGAGAAGAGGGAGGATGAGGGGTTGGAGTGAGGGAGGAGAGGAGGGGGAAGAGAGGTAGAGGAGAAAGAGGATGAGAAGGTGTAAGAGAGAAGGAACAGGAGATAAGGAGTAGAGAATGAGAAGAGGGGAGGTGAAGGAGGAAGAGGGGGAGAAGGAGAAGGGGGAGGAAGAGGAGCAGTAGAGGAGAAGGGGGTGGGAAGAGGAGCAGTAGAGAAGAGGTTAGGAAGGAGAGTAATAGAGAAGGAGAGGAGGAGCAGTAGAGAAGGAGAAGAGGGGAGGAAGAGGAGCAGTAAATAAGGAGAATAGGGGAGGAAGAGGAGCAGTAGAGAAGAAGGGGGGAGGAAGAGGAGCAGTAGAGAAGGAGATGATGGGAGGAAGAGGAGCAGTAGAGAAGGATAAGAGGGGAGGAAGAGGAGCAATAGAGAAGGAGAAGAGAGGAGGAAGAGGGGAGAAGGAGCATGAGTGAGGGAAGAGTTAGAAGATAAGAGGGGAGGTGGAGGAGGAAGAGGTGGAGAAGGAGCATGAGTGGGGGAAGAGTTAGAAGATAAGAGGGGAGGTGGAGGAGGAAGAGGTGGAGAAGGGGAGGAGGAGTGAGAAAATATGAAAGTGAAAAAAGGGGGAGATGAAGATAGAGAAAGAGAGGGGGGTTGAAGTGAGTGAGTGAAAGAGGAGGAGAGGAGTGAGAAGAGGGAGGACAAGAGAAGGGGGGTGTAGCCCTCCGACGTGTAGGGAGAAGAGCAGAGCAGGGTCCATATTCACAAAGCCTCACAATGTGAGATTACTGATCTAGAGTCAGCTTCAGTCTGCTAGTTTGAATAAGGTCATGAAGACATACTATGTTCCTGGTCACTGACCTCAGATCAGATTCAGCACTCCTACTCTGGGGAGCTTTGTGAATAGAGCCCAAGACTGAGGAAAAAGGGGGGAGCCAAGGAGAGGAGAGGAGGGGAGGGGAGAGGAGAGGGAGAAAAGATGCAGGAAGAAGAAAAAAGAGAGGGTTGAGGGCAGAGTATGAAGAGAAGGACAAGAAGGGGAACAGAGAGGAAGGAGGGAGGTAAAGATGTAAGATGAGGAAGAGAGAGAATGGAAAAGTGGAGTAGGGGAGGAAGAGGGAGTGAGAGGAGGGGCAAGGAAAAAAGAAACAGAAGAGAGAAGAAGAAGAAAAAACATGGAAAACCTTTTTTCTCTCTCTAAACAACCACAACAAGTCGGCCGCTGATTCAAATCATGTGGTGATTCTTCATGTTCACTGCATTCCTCTCACAAAAGACGATCAGAAAACCTCAAACCAAAACAACAAAAGACATCTCAACCTAATCATCATATTTTTCCATGCATCTAATGGCAATGTTTTCATGTCCTTGCCAACAATCAAATGAAACCCATGCATTTCTTTATTATTATTATTTTTTTACTATGATGTCAAGGTAGGAAAACTCAAAACTCTGGTCTTTTCACATGGGGGCATCTGCGGCGGTCTCTTTTGTCCCGGGCCTGGAGACAATGGCGCCGTACCAATTGTGCCCGACTGACCCCCCCCCCCGGTCCCAGTCCCCCCACCCCTCATCCTAAACAGAGACAATGTTTAGAGGAGCAATCAGCCCAGCGTCATGGCAACCGCACAGCGGCCTAAGAATGGAGTAAACAGCAGACCCACTTCAACTTCAGCCTCCCCAGTGTATGTGTGTGTGAGTGAAAGTGGATGTGAGAGAGAGAGAGAGAGAGAGAGAGAGAGAGAGAGAGAGAGAGAGAGAGAGAAGTTTGTGTGAGAGAACGTGTCTGTGTGTGTGTGTGTGTGTGTGTGTGTGTGTGTGTGTGTGTGTGTGTGTGTGTGTGTGTGTGTGTGTGGTTACGTGTGTGTATGTGTGTGTGTGAGCACGTCCCAGCAAGGCTGCATTGAGTTGTGCTGACCAGGCTATCCATGCAGCCCATTGCCATGGCCCAGGCCCCAATGTTGGCATACAGCCACCTGGTGTGTCATCTATCCATCCCTCCATCCATCAAACTATTAATTAATTCATCAAACCATCCATCAATCCATCCCACCATCTCTCCGACCACCTGCCTTGTAAATACACTTCACACAGTAGCTCTCCCTGCTCCACCTAGCATATTAATATCTACATATCTAACGTTAGATACATACAGAGACTGAGGGGTGTCATATTCCAATTGTTATTAGACGGCCACCCGCTACATTGAATAAAGTTGACTGTATAAAGTTGACAGAGACTGAATGAGGGGTCAATACAAAAACCAAACTCAACCCTGTATCCTCCCGTGGTGCTACACACAAAACACATTTCCCCCCCCATTCACCATCTGAATGAGAGGGGAGAGAGAGAGTGGGGGACAGAGAGGGGGAGAGAGAGAGAAGGGGAGAGAGAAAGAGGCAGAGAGAGAGGGACAAATAGAGAGAGTGGGACAGAGAGGGACAGAGAGAGAGAGAGCTGAGGGGGGTTTATGGCTGGAATGAAGTGTGACCATGAGCGTGACCCACAGTGGCAGGCTGTGTGTTTGTGTGGCAGGCTGTGTGTTTGTGTGGCAGGCTGTGTGTTTGTGTGGCAGGCTGTGTGTTTGTGTGGCAGGCTGTGTGTTTGTGTGGCAGGCTGTGTGTTTGTGTGGCAGGCTGTGTGTTTGTGAGGCAGGCTGTGTGTTTGTGTGGCAGGCTGTGTGTTTGTGTGGCAGGCTGTGTGTTTGTGAGGCAGGCTGTGTGTTTGTGTGGCAGGCTGTGTGTTTGTGTGGCAGGCTGTGTGTTTGTGTGGCAGGCTGTGTGTTTGTGTGGCAGGCTGTGTGTTTGTGTGGCAGGCCACAGGCAGGGAAAAGCCTCTATTTAAAAAGGGCAAGGGGGGACTACACATACAAAACAAGGGAGGGAGGAATGGGAGAGCAAAGATTGAAAGGTTATGGAAAGGAGCACGGCGTGCGCACGCGTGTGTGCTCGTTTGTGTGCCAGCAATGCTGTATCTGTGTGTGCTGTGCACTTCCAACTCTGTACGAGCAAGTGTATTTGTTTGCGTGTGTGTGTGTGTGTGTGTGTGTGTGTGTGTGTGTGTGTGTGTGTTGTGAGCTGACTGAGCTCACACCCACAACACCAGTGTTACTAGTGACAAAGCAGACACACACACAATGCAAACAATGACATGACACCACACACACAGCCACACGTGCAACACAAACAATGACATGACACCCCCCACCACACACACACACACACACACACACACTACACAAACACAGAGCATTAAAGCTCAAAGCCCAAAATACAATATCACATTTTCAAACCTAATCCACAACAACTCCAAAGAGTACGATCCCTGCCTTGAAGTGCCCTTCGTAACACAGGAAGCTACAGTAGCAACAGGTTAGAAGCAGATAAACTCAGCTATACTGCCAAATAACATAAAGCACAGACAACTCTTATCATTTCCACGACCAAACCATATAACAGTAGGTCTATTTTAGGTTTTCACACATGAGCAATGCATTCAAACCTCATTATCGAAAGACCGTAGGTTTTAGTGTTATTTAACAACCGTACAGGCTGTGTACTATGAGGCTATATACAGTATAACATTCCCACTACAATTCACAAATGATTTGGATTGACTGCGCAGCTGCAAATCCGTTTTTTCTTTTTAAACCTAATCTGTTTGTTTTTTACAGGGAGGATTGCACCTGGATAGTGAGCTCTCCAACATAAACACTGTGACCCGTCAGTCACTGAGCTTGTTGACACATCTATTTCCTCCCCTATCTCTCATCAGCCCCCTGGTTTAAATATTGACACAACCTGAAATACATCTACAAGTGGTCAAACACACACACTCATACCAAAGATGCAATTGCTGATAACCTCGTATTCGATCCATCCTCCGACAAACTCAACTCACCCAGAGGAAAAAGTGCAGGGCCTTGCTGCTGTACAGACTGCTGCTCAGGGGGATGAAGACGGTGGTGTAGGCCGCCCAGACAGCTGTCCAGGCTGGGCCGGGCCGGCCAAGAGAGTCCCCTGCCTCCACCAGGCCCTGGGGCCCGAGCCGGCTCACTACCATTGGGGCTAGCAACGGGTCAAAGTCGGCCAGGGGTGGGCGGGCGGGAGGGTGTGAGGGTGGGAGGGAGGGAGGGAGGGAGGGAGAGTGGGAGGGATGGAGGGAGGGACGGACGGTAGGGTGGGGAGGGGAGGCGGGAGGGAGGGAGGGAGGAGGAGAGGGGGAGGGAGGGAGGGTGGGAGGGGGGGAGGAGGTCAGTCAGTCAGTCTCTCTGGACAGAGAGAGGAAAGGGAGAGAGGGGAAAGAGAGACGGGCTGCAAGGGAAAAGATGAGAGAAAGAGACGTAAGGATAGGAGACAGAAGGGAAAGGAGGCAGAGAGAAAGGCAGGCTGAGAGGAAATGGGAAAACGGAGAGGCAGAGGGGAGAGGGAGAGAGAGAGAGGGAGAGTGAGAGAGAGGACGAGAGCAGGCAAGAGCCGGGGGGCCGGAGAGTGGGAGGGGCCGCGTAGGGGAGGGGGCGGGGTGGGGAGACGGGTGGGAGGGGATTGAACGGTGGGTGACGGCCAATCGGGGAGCAGTGAGTCTACACTAAGCAGAGCCCTGCTTGGCTGAAAGGCTGGGATCTTGTTGATCTGCTCTGCAACCTGTCCCTGGAAGCAACATCTAATGAAGCTGTCAGCTCAGTTGGACCCGAGTCTAAACAGACATGAAGTAGGCCCCAAACCACACCAGTGAGTGGACAGTTTACAGAAAGACTTTGTCAAAACCGACACCACGGTTTCACACAATGAAAGCCCAGGGCACATTCAACGGTCACTGCATGTATACACCCACTTCCTGTGTGTGTGTGTGTGTGTGTGTGTGTGTGTGTGTGTGTGTGTGTGTGTGTGTGTGTGTGTGTGTGTGTGTGTGTGTGTGTGTGTGTGTGTGTGTGTGTGTGTACCAACCATTCCATAATCCACTCCATTAGTGATGGTGTGCCGTCTCTGTTCGTCTCGGTTTCGCCCGTGTCGCCTGGAGCCCCCGACAAATCCTGTCGCCGATTCGCTCTGGGATCTCGGAAGTCCCGCCTCCACAACACCTGGACAAATGGGAGGGCAGTCACATCTCAGATCGATTTCAACACTGTAGGCATTGATTACTACTTTCACACGCCCAACATTTCAACAGGTGATGTGTAAACACCAAAGAGCTTTATTCATTTTGAACACAGCAAAGTTTACAAGTGGGGTTTATTATGAGCAATGACAATTCTGACTGCTAGTTGTGAATTTGCCCCTCAAACAGGTAATCAAAACATTGATTTTAGTGTATTCTGTTTTTCCAGCACGCACACAAGGACACACAAGCATGTAGGGTTGCTCGATTATGCCAAAAATCATAATCATGATTATTTTGGTTAATATTGAGCTCACGATTATTTAACACGATTACTCATTGTCTTGACTTTGGAAACATACACTTATTAAACTTAAAAAATATGAACTTAAAAAAATTGATAATAGTGGATTTCCTTGAACTTTGAATATAATTCTACTGAAAAACAAAAACATGACCTGGTTCAAAGACTTGAGGCCTGGCTTAAAAACATCGATTAAGCACTGGGTGCAATTGTGGATCAGCTGTGGATCAACCAAGCCCCAACATGTCTTTGGACTGCAGAGAAGCCACAGTGAACACCGTCCAACCTATCTGCACACAGAACACACAGTTGTCACTATAACTAGCTTACAAAAGCAGCTTGATTATCATAACCACTCAGCGGGTCCATAGTCAGGGTAATTTCTTCCTAAAGGTGCAGAGAGGATTTATTTAACCCTTATATACCAAGGCAGGTTTTATTGACTGGGGGAGTGGGAGGAAGCATTACACACATGAACTCACTCACACTTGGAGGCTGCTCACAGCACAATCACAGTGTGGTGTTATTGGCCACTGAATAGTTCCATTGGAGCGTTAACTGCCTTGCTCAGGGGCTCCTCGACAGGATAATTGACTCTTGGTGGTGGGAAAAGGCCCATTAAACCTGCATACCTAATAAGCCAAGCTGTATGTTTATCTCCAAATAAGAAACAAATAAAACCTTGTGAAAAACATAACAAGGTACTGGTGATGCATTAACTTACAGTAAGTGCAAAACAGTATTCACAATAAAATAGGAAGAACTGAATCTGTAAGAACTTAAATCACTAATGATGTGAATATTTTCTCAGGTTTTATCTTTGCTATAGTATGGTTATGAACTCAAAAGTAGTGGTATCAGGTGAGTAGTGGTATCAGGTGAGTAGTGGTACCACTACCAGTTGAGTAGTGGTACCAGGTGAGTAGTGGTACCACCAGGTGAGTAGAGTGGTACCAGGTGAGTAATGGTATCAGGTGAGTAGTGGTATCAGGTGAGTAGTGGTACCAGATAGGGATGTCCCGATCACATTTTTTTGCTCCCGATCCGATCCCGATCATGTGATTTTGAGTATCTACCGATACCGATCTTTCCCGATCCCATCCCAATTTCTCACATTACATTCACCCTGAATGTTGACGTTATCCAGGTGAAAAGTTAACTTCATTCAAAGTGCAGGCACTGATAGGAGATAGGGAGCTGTTCAGAAGACAGGAACAACTACTAGATCCAATTACCAGATTCACTATAAACATATGGAACACAATAGTAAAGAAATACAAGCTAGAAAAAGAATCTAAGATACTGAGATGGATAGCACACGACAACAAATTCAGACCAGGGATAGAAGATCATGGGTTCAAGAGGTGGGAACGGGGGGGTATAACAGCAATGTGCACGATGACAGAAGGAAGGGAGATGCAGACTCTACAAAAATTGAAAGAAAGATACGGACTAGAGAATAGGGACCACTTTAGATATTTACAGATTAGGGACTACTATAACAAGGAAATAAAGCAAGATAGAGACAAAGAACAGAATGGGGTAATTAAGATAATGGTAAAGTCATACGAAGGACGGAAGGGGAGGGTGATATCAGCACTATATCAGGCAATAATGGACAGTAAGGGAAATACAACATTGTATGTGAAAGAAAAGTGGGAAAGAGAGTTGGAAATAGAGATAACAGAGGAGGAATGGTATGACACATGTAAGACACAACAAACAACCACAGGATCAAGGATATGGAGGGAGTTTGGGTGGAAAAATATAATTAGATACTTTATAACACCAGAAATACAGGGCAATTACACACCAGCAAAGAAAACATGTTGGAGGGAGTGTGGACAGGAAGGGGCGAACCATACACACATATTCTGGGGATGTCAGAAGATAAGGCACTACTGGGAAGAGATAGGAGGGATAATAAATGAAATAATAGGATACGAAATACCCCAGGGAGGCCAAGTGTTGTATTTGGGGAATCTGTCACAGGAAGGAATCCAAGGGGAAGACAAATATTTGATTAAGATATTGATAGTGGCAGCCAAGAAAGCTTTAACTAAACTGTGGTACAAGGTAGAAGTACCGACAAAGGATCAATGGATAGAGTTGGTAGAGGGGATACAGGAAATGGAGAGAATCACACATCTGCTGAGGCTGCAAGAAGAAAAGTTTGAATGGAAATGGGGAAAATGGGAAGAATACAGGAGGGGAAGTAACGACATCACAGAGGTTTGAAAAGGATACAAGGAAATGAATAAAAATGTAAATAAATAATGCAAATGTAGAATGGACCGAAGGACCCATGTCACACTTTTTCTTTACTCATTTTTGTCTATTTGTTTTAATTTATGTACTGTGTATTGTCTATGAATGTTGTCTATGTATGTTGTTGAAAAAATGAAAATAAAAATTTACGTTTAAAAAAAAAAGAAAAGTTAACTTCATTTGATTTGATTTGATTTGAAGTCTTTATTTCGAACATGCAATGAATACAACAAACAATAACAAAAAAGAAAAACAACTCAATCTGCATGTTCGAAAAGGAGTAGGAAGAAGTATACACTTATTTAATCCTACCCCTTTTCCACTACTCAAATGAGTGTACTATTTTAAACATAAAAAAGAAAAGAAAAGAAAAGAAAAAAAAAAATTCAAGCGAGTAATCTAAAAACTCCGCCTCCAACCTGCTGCTTCATGAGAGCAATGGTGCCATCGTCTGTAAAAATCAGGTGACTGCAAGTTCTGCAACTAGTGGATGTCCCTCATCCTTGACATAAATCATTTGAAAAAATTCTTCTGCTCTGTGTGACAATAAATAAATGAATGATGATATGCAATTTAAAACCAAAACTAAGGCGTCAGTATGAGTTTAAGACGTGAACATGGTCATGTTTGTTGAATTAAAAAAAAGTTACAAAAAAAAATCCAGATATTTTTTTTTATGATACCGATCTTCTGAAAATCACGTGATCGGCCCCCGACATCCCTAGTACCAGGTGAGTAGTGGTATCAGGTGAGTAGTGGTACCAGGTGAGTAATAGTATCAGGTGAGTAATGGTATCAGGTGAGTAGTGGTATCAGGTGAGTAGTGGTATCAGGTGAGTAGTGGTACCAGGTGAGTAGTGGTACCAGGTGAGTAGTGGTACCAGGTGAGTAATGGTACCAGGTGAGTAATGGTATCAGGTGAGTAATGGTATCAGGTGAGTAATGGTATCAGGTGAGTAATGGTATCAGGTGAGTAATGGTATCAGGTGAGTAATGGTATCAGGTAGGGGTGGACGGTATGGTCTAAAATTTATATCACGGTATAATTTGAAGCATAGACGGTAACGGTATATATCACGGTATCAGTGTTTCTGTTAGAATAATTTTTTTTGCCTGATAGGCAGGCTATATAAAGAATGACATCCTCAAGGCATGTAGATTTATAATATTTTAACTTAAAACTAGGCTACTTTTGCGTATAAAGTTATTATATTCCAAATAAAATAAGTCCAGAGTCGAGACTCCTGCTCCCATTGCAAACAGCGGGGCTGGATTTCGCTAGAAGCATATGTAGCTGCAGAGCCGCAGAGCGAATTGAATTGAATAAGAATTGAGACAAAGGTGCCACTCATCCTCAGCTTTAAGAATTGACAATTGTGTCAACAAATTGACACATGTGTCAACAAATTGACACATGTGTCAACAAATTGACACACAAAATGCTTAGAGACGCTGGGGGTCAGAACGGCGCAAGGGTGGGGGGGCGCTGTTTGACGGGCCTGTGACCAGACCTGAAAGAGCCACTGGCTCTGCGGCTCTGCAGCTGCATGCTATTCGCAAATCCACTGCTGCACGCCTTCCTCCCGGCTCCCGCTGCTGCCGTCGTTATCATAACACTACACACATATCGTAATGTTTACAGCAAACTGTAGTTGATCACCAGGTATGTTTTATTAACGTAGAATAATTCATATAAGAAAAACGATAGGGAAATATCTTACCTTTCTCCACTGGTTAAAAATGCCAGGAACTGAAATTGAAACTTGCTGTGCGCCGCGGTGATATGTGTTTATTATGAAATGACAATTGCGTGTTGACACGCCCACTGCGCGAAGCCTCCTAAATAACTTTTTCCAGTTTGCACATATCTATTATCTATGACTAATTCTATCTATTTTTAGGGGCAAATGCGATTGAAATAGTCGCGCTGTGGTTACATGACGTCATTGCTATTTTAGAGCTGCTCTACCGGTTAAACGGTATAGTCAAAATACATACCGTAGAGCAAATTAATACCGTTTATACCGTATACCGTTTATACCGTCCACCCCTAGTATCAGGTGAGTAATGGTATCAGGTGAGTAGTGGTATCAGGTGAGTAATGGTATCAGGTGAGTAGTGGTATCAGGTGAGTAATGGTATCAGGTGAGTAGTGGTATCAGGTGAGTAATGGTATCAGGTGAGTAGTGGTATCAGGTGAGTAGTGGTATCAGGTGAGTAGTGGTATCAGGAGACAAAAAACATACTTTTTACTCCTTACATTTAAAATGCAGACCTACAAAGTACAAATCTCGCCGATCCAACCATTTTAATTAGTGTATTTGTTTCTCTGGCCAAACTAACGTTAACGTTATTAATCCTGGGGCCGCACTTTATTTAAAAACAGCCGATCAAATCCCCATTAGGGCTGAACGATTAATCGATTTTAAATCGAAATCGCGATTTTAAATGATGCAATTAGCAAATCGCAAAAAACAAAAGAAATCGCAAAAAAGAATTTCTTTAAAAAAAAGTTTTTTACCAGGAAGTCCCATTGAGATAGATACAAGATCTCCTTTGCAAGTTGTTGTTATTGTTGTAGGAACAGTTTGGGAGAGGGAGGTAAGGGGTTTTAGATTGTGTGTTGTGAAGTTTAGACTTCAGAGAGAGAGAGTACAGAAAAAAGGTACCACATGGCTTTTTTACATACAGTTACGGCTATGTTTGAAGTCTCACGGTGTTCCATTAGACATACCAATTGAACACCACAGATACCACAAATTCTTCTATGAAAGAGAGACATCGAGAGGTTTTGTTTCAGATTTTTATCATCAATTACTAACGTCCTCGTATGAAACCCTCCAACTAGATTCTGTCTGGAGGAGGGATATACCAGACCTGGAAAGTGACTTTGATTGGCAAGGAGCCTGGGCAAATGTCCGACTTACATCAAGGAACCCGGACCATCAACAAATCAATCTTAACTATATTCACAGGACATACTTGACTCCTATAAGACTGAACAGAATGGGTCTTAAACAAGACTCCAAATGCTCCCAATGTACAAACGGGGACGAAGGGACATTTATGCACATGTATTGGGACTGCCCACCAGTTAAGACATTCTGGAAAGA
This sequence comes from Notolepis coatsorum, assembly GCF_963971535.1. Taxonomy (NCBI): domain Eukaryota; kingdom Metazoa; phylum Chordata; class Actinopteri; order Aulopiformes; family Paralepididae; genus Notolepis; species Notolepis coatsorum. Next base: position 40,245,670 of record NC_140175.1, read on the forward strand.
TGTGACCAAACAATTATCAAAACTCGTATCTTGGAATATACCTGTACACCCTTCTGTATTACTATTGAATGATGTTTTTGAGTTTGCAGTAAATCCACAGCTAAAAAGATTGGTTTTATCGGGTATCACAGTAGCTAAAAAGCTGATCGCATCACGCTGGTTTCAACCGGAAAAAATGTGCCGGAAAGTTTGGTTTCTTACATATCTCGATGTGATTTATCAAGAAATGTCTACAGCAAGAATTCTGGGTCTCAATGAATCCAAAATGTCAATGTGGTTAGAAGTGGTGGAGAGAATAAAAGCTAGCTTATAATGGTAGTGTCTGGTTAGGAGCGAGGGATAATGGAGGTACTATCCAAAGAGGGGTCCGGGAGGGGGGGGTTCGAGCTGGAGCATAATAGGTTTTTAGATAACAGGTATTAGGGGTATATCCTGTATAAGACATTGGTATAAATGGTCATTTCGTTGGATATACACTGTATATTAATGCTTGTGTATCTTATCGTGTGTTGTCATGTTTGTTTATATGTGTTTAAAAAAATAATAATAAAAAAAAAAAAGTACCGTTGGGTACCGGTATCGATTCCCAGGTAAAAAGAAACATTTTCAGGCTCTGTGTCCCGAACAGACCCACTGCGTAGGCCATATGCAAGCCGCATTTTACAATAAACCTCTGTGGGACTGCTTAATTTTTATTTTATTATAATCGCAAATTTTATCGCAATCGCAATATCTGTCAGAAAAATCGCAGTTAGATTATTTCCCAAAATCGTGCAGCCCTAATCCCCATCAATGGAAAATTAACCCGCCCATACCCATGCTGATTGGTCCTTGTGCAAGACTAGAAAGTGGGGATCTTTGATTAAACATCTGCTATCCGAAGAATAGACAGTTAGAGTGACAAGCTACAGAAGATGGCCACAAACGATAGTACGAGTGATGAAGAGGACGAAACGGAACATTTCCTTGCCCTGAAATAAAAAAAAAGTTTTTACTTTAACTTTTTAGTATTTAAGTACATTTAAAAGTAGAAACCTTTTGACTTTTACTCAAGTGTGTTTTGAGACAGATACTCTGACTTTTACTTGAGTAAGATTTTGAGACAGTACCCATACTTTCACTTAACTATAATTTCTGGGTACTTTTTACACCCCTGGATATCAGGTGATATCAGGTGATATCCGGTGAGTAGTGGTATCAGGTGAGTAGTGGCATCGGGTGCTATCAGGTGGTACCCACACCTGGAGAACTCTCAATCAGATAAATCAGAGTTATCTTGTGATCAAATCTAATCAGATTGCTCTTGATATGTCTATAGATGATTGATGATAAAGGGCCCTGGACGATATGCCAAACGGCATTGTTGTAGCCTAGTAATGTAAACACAAGTCTGCAGCCAAAATATAACCCCCCCCCCCAATGTCTGATATTGCAGTATCAGTTCACACCACAGGAGGGCACTATGTTCCTCAAATACCTGAACTTCTGCTATCAATCAAGCAGCACAAGCCATCAATTCCATTACATGCTTGCACACTAAAAACACAAGGACAACTTACTAAATGAAAATACAGAACAGGAGACAACAAAGCTGCTATCAATTCCATTATGTCACTCTGTAAATAATGTCCCCAGTAACCCCACTCCGGTGGTTGAAAGTGAAATATATGTGTGGCGAGGCCAAAGCAAATGATGTCTCTCTAAACCTCACTGGAAATAATCTCTCAGAGACCTTGAGAACATGGGAGAAGCACCCTTGAGCAAACAATGTTTTACGAGATCCCCACCGAAAGCCATTAACCTTTAGGATTATGGATACAGGGAGAACCTGAGATGAGTGACGTGTTGAGAAGTCGTAGGTGTAGGGGAGAAGCGAGTCACAGGAAGGTAAGGAAGATGGCACTGATGAAACTGCCTGGGCTAGGTTTCCCAGACGTAGGGAGGTCAGACTGCCGTCATCGAAAGAAAATATATATTTTTTGATATTTGTGGTAGAGCAAATATTTATTTAAATAGCATATTCCACCTCTGTGAGATGGTCTACATTTACAACATAAAAATAAAGTAATAATAATTTTGAAATGATTTGACCCGGTAATATTCTATCATGGAGGTGGCCCTCCGAGAGGATTTCAAATAGTGCCTCAACTTGGCCACTTTGGCCACATTGAATTACAAATACTTGACGGTGCACCCATCGCCCCACCCATCACACGTTTCTTTGGTTAAAAACTCAAAAGGCCCAAACGGAAATAATAATCCGATTTCACACGGTTGTGGTTGAGAACGTTTGACCTCCCTACCAAAAGCACCTTTGTGATAAGACCATGTGTGTCCCATTGTGACCCAAAGATCTTTGTACTCAAGGTGGTTTTGGGAAACAACAAGTACTGGTGTTTACTATAAAGGGTTGTAGGCGACAGAGAAGTGAAGGAGAAGTGTGGCAGACAATCGCGATCATATCTTCTAGATATGGATGTCCTCACAGAGACAAATACTGGGCATGGGTGTTCAGAGACAGGCTATTGTTGACGGCCGTTTCTAAAGCTAGTTGTATCACTCTGCGTGCAGGTGATCTCACATAGCCCGGGGCGCTAACGACTGACAAGGAATGTCTCCTCCTCTTCCGTCCCACTGAGCATTCTAAGAGAGAACGACTGGTTAGAGAGCATGATTGTATGTGTGTGTGTGTGTATGAGTGGATGCATCTATGCGTTTCTCCTGTGGTGCGTTTCTCACGCCTCACAGCTAATGTGTGGTCGGAGACATGCAGACGGGCAGCAAGCTCTGACAGGTCTCCTGAGAGAGACGCCCCACCCACCCATCCCAGCTCCCGTGCAGCACAGATAGGCTGCAGTTTGGCTGTTAAATAAATAACACCCAGTCTCCGAATAGCAGAGTTCAACCAGGCCTGCACTCTATGGTGACTACAATGTTCAACAAAATTGTAAATGGTAAATGGTGCTTTTATCCACATTATTTAAGCGCTTTACAATTTGTTCCTCACATTTTACCCATTCACTCACATTCACACACCGATGGCGGAGGCAACCATGCAAAGTGCCAACCTGCTCATCGGGAGCAATTAGGGTTAAGTGTCTTGCTCAAGGACACTTCGACACGCTGCCCGGGAGGAGCTGCGGGAATCGAACCGGGAACGAACCGGGAACCGGGAACCTCCGGATTACCAGGCGACTGTCGCCCCCATGGGTCTTTGGGAGAAGAACACTGTAAAAAAGATGGGATCCCAGGCATTCAAGAAATATATAGGGAGGAAAATGTCTTACTTATTGTGTCGTGGCTACATAGTTAAAAAACAGAGCTGGTCTTCATCAGGGCATTAGTGAAGTTGCTACGAGTTCACCCTTTATATTCACCAACACAGGCCCACGATAAAGGGCAATCCCGTCCGTCGTACATAGGTGATTGAGCAATCAATCAATCAATAAATTCTAGAAAAGCACATCAATAAAATCACAACATGACATTAAATACCAAACAAATCTCCACCCCTTGTTAGTGAATGAATGAATGAATGACCTTTATTTATATAGCACCCTTCACAGCACGAATGCACAGGGTGCTTTACACTACAGCTTAATATAAAAACACAATAAAAACAAAATCAGAAATAAATGACAGACAAACAGCAGTTAAAAACAGTGAAACCAGATAGAAAAAGTAGAATAAAAGAATTTGGATAAAATCATGAGTCACTAATTAAAACAACACTATAGAACAGTGAGGACAAGAAAAAGGCGCCTATGTGTGATCAAAAGCCTGCCTGAACAAATGTGTTTTTAGTTGTTTTTTAAAAGAGTTCTCAGAGGGGGCAGTTCGCAGGTCCAGGGGGAGAGCGTTCCAGAGCCTTGGTGCTGTCACCTCGAAGGCTCGATCACCCCTTGTTTTTAGCCTGGTCCTGGGGATCACTAGGAGGTGCTGATCGGCAGATCTGAGTGAGCGGGTGTTGGTGTAGGGATGGATGAGTTCCGTGATGTAGATAGGGGCCTGACCGTGAAGTGCTCTGAAAGTGAAAGTGAGGACTTTGAAGTGAATTCTATAGTGTACCGGGAGCCAGTGCAGGGATACCAAAATGGGAGTGATGTGACATGATTTTTTTGACCTTGTGAGTAGCCTGGCTGCAGCATTTTGGACCATTTGTAGTTTATCTGTGGATGATTTGGTGAGACAGGTGAAAAGTGAGTTGCAGTAGTCAAGCCTAGAGGAAATAAAAGCATGCACGGATAGTTCTAGTTCAGAGTGAGATATGATGGTGCGCAGTTTTGCAATGTTTCTGAGGTGAAAGAAGCAGGTGCGTGTGAGTGTTTTGACATGTTTGTCTAGGTTCATGGCCTGGTCAAAGACAACACCCAGGTTTCTCAGGTGGGGACGTATGTTGTCTTTAAGGGACCCCAAGTGAGTGGCCACTCTAGCTGCAGTCTTTTCAGCTGCTACGATCAGCACCTCCGTTTTATTTGCATTTAACTGGAGGAAGTTACTCCCCATCCAGCTCTCAATGCCGAGCAGGCACTCCTGGAGAAGGCTGAGTTTCTCCAAGTTGTCGGGTTTAAAAGAGCAGAGTAGTTGTATGTCGTCTGCGTAGCAGTGATATTTAATGCCGGTGAATTTATTGATGAGGAGGCCTAGGGGAAGCATATAAATGGCAAAGAGGAGTGGTCCTAGCACCGATCCCTGTGGTACCCCACATGGTGGCCTAATATGTTCCAACCCTTCGTCTCCCCAGCCTTTTAAGTGGGGGTGGTGTCGTTCATGTAGTGGTACTGTCTCTAGAGGCTGTCTCTCATCAAGAGTCAAGACATTCGACTCCCGGAGAGTCAGCATTGCCTTGGCTCGGGCTGATCGCTATACTAACTCGTTTGGCTGAGTTAGGGGGAGGGGAGCCGTGGGTGGGTCCTGGGCGTTGTGGACAGCGACCCCTACAGTTCGGTCGGGGCGCCTGCTCAGCAAGGGTAGGATCTGGAGAGAGGTAGTGCAACCTTCCACACGTTACTCTCCCGGTGAGAATCTGCGCGGCCAGGCTGGCTGCCGGCTGGCTGCACATGTGTCGGAGGAAAGCATGTGACAGTCTCCGGCCTCTCGGACCAACAGTAGGGCAAAGTGTGCAACAACCAGGAAGGGGGTTGGGAATTGGCATAACGACTAACAGTGGGATGGAAGAAAAATCGGAAAAAAGAAGGAGGGGAAAAAAAAGATAAAAAAAAAAAAAAAAAAAGTCAAGACATGACAACTGTCAGTAAATCAGACTCAAGCTAGGTGTTGATGCTGTTTAAAGGAACACAGCAACATTATTGGGAATGTGATTACCGTATTCCACTAGCTGGCCTGGCTCTTGGCCAGAAACACCTCTCCCAGTTTTAGGCTAGGCTAGTGGTCTGTATCTGCTTCATTCATTTGTGCTAAGCTAGGCTAGTGGTCCATATCCACTTCCATTGATTTGTGCTAAGTTAGGCTAGCTTGCAGCCGGTTAGCTTTCTACTGAACGCACAGAGGAAATTGGTATCTATCTTCTTGACTAACTCTGGAGAAGACAGTAAGCCCATTTCCCATAATGTTGGCATGTTCCTTAAAAAAAATTTACTCATGACATTGTGGTTCTATATTCATAGTATTCCATGGCAGACATCTTGGTATCAAAATGAGGTGTATTAACCACGTATGTATAATATACACTTCCACTTATTTAATATATTTAACTTTCAATCAAAATGTTTACTGTCAAATTATTACTAGATATGTTGTGTTTTGTCTTTCTTGGTGTGAGCAAGCACCAAGACAAATTCCTTTTAAAGAAGCGTATTGTGCAAATAGTGTGGTGAAGGGTCAAATGCAGTGGGGTGAAGGGTCAAAACTAAAATCTGAAAAGTGTCACTGCTGTACAGAATATAGAGTAATAGTTAATAGAAGCGTAATAGATAGAATACAGGCTACAGAATAATTGTAGGGGTGGAAAGAATTGTTGCTCTACACAGGATATGTTCACAGTCTTTGTAAGGGCCATAACTACTGCACTTGAGAATGCAAGAATATTGGCTGGCAAGACATACCACGAGAACACTGAATAGAATAATATGATAAATGTACTCTCTAAAGCCTAACTTTTTTTCAACATGGCTGTTGTCCATGCCAGTTCCAGGGGTGGTCAGAAGAATGTCACCAGCGTTGTGCTTCTGTGCGCCAGGCCCTGCCTGCAGTAATCTGGCCTAAACCAGATTCATGTTGGAAGATTACTGCATGGACACCGCTTTCCTCTTTCTCTCTATCCATCTATCTATCTATACTGGCGAGCGCCCACTGTGTAATGACTGGGTAATGTAAGTAGTGAAGGCCCTCGGTGCTCTAGAGAGAGAGAGAGAGAGAGAGAGAGAGAGAGAGAGAGAGAGAGAGAGAGAGAGAGAGAGACATAGAGAGAGAGAGACATAGAGAGGAGCGAGAGAGAGAGAGAGACATAGAGAGGAGAGAGAGAGTGGAGAGGGATGTGTCACACTTATAGCTCTAGACAAGCCTGGTTGTATACAGATCAGACAAGCTCTGACAGACTCCAAGAGCTCTGTGTGCACGGGAGAGAGATAGCTAGAGAGAATGAGTGTGAGTGTGTGTGCTGAGTGTGTGTGCGTGAGTGTGTGATGTGTGTCTATGTGTGAGAGAGTGTGTGTGTGCGTGTGAGGGGGGAGAGTGAAAGTGACTGAGTGGGGTGCATTTCCCTGCAGCTCTTTCTTCACCCCCAGTGGACAAGGGGCCGGTCTAACAGGCTCCACTCTCTCCCATTGGACACTCGTGCAACGGTCCATCGCCCCTTGCCCAATCAGAGCGCCTGGGCCCCACGGATCCTCACAAGTTGAACTCTGGCTAAAAGTCTCTCAAGGAATTTCAGGCAAGATCTCTGGCCTGGTCAATGGAACATGAGGGTAATTATTCAATTAGGCACCCTTCACTGGGTCAGAGCCATTAGAGGGCCTTTGACATAATACCAGTTGCTAGTTAACATTGGTGCACCCCCCCCCCCTTCCAAATGACTGTTGTTTGACCTCTGTTAGGGGTCCTGGAGGTCTCCTCTTTAGGTTACCATTTGCGGGTTGTTTAAGGGGTGAAGGATTTACTACTGCTCTTCACCTCTCAAGACGGTAAACACCCACACACTTTTACACAGCCCAGTCGACAAACACTGACACACTGACACACAGCAGACGGTGGTTGTAATTGTGTGTTTATCTGTGGAAAAGGGCCAAACCACACATTGGAGATTTACTGGAGTTTCTTCTGTAGTAGGCAGCCGTGTGGCAGTGCTATTTGTAATTTTGTAAACATTTACATTTCATTTAGCTGCCGTTTTTATCCAAAGCGACTTACAAGTTCTGTATGACTAACATTTAATGATATTTAACATTTTATTCTATTTGTAACATTTAATGAAACCAGACTGAACCTCTGCAATGTTGGAATTTTACCCGTGTACAGTTTAATTGGTGGATTCAAATAAAAGCAGTTAATAGGTGTGTGTGTGTGTGTGTGTGTGTGTGTGTGTGTGTGTGTGTGTGTGTGTGTGTGTGTGTGTGTGTGTGTGTGTGTGTGTGTGTGTCTATATCTTTATCACAAGCAAACACGATCCCAGTTGTGTGTCTGACAAGAGCTGTAATTCAAGAAGCTCCGGTCCTGATTCATGATCTTACACACCGCGCTTGGGAATAATATCGACTCAGAGTTTTCTCTTTTTCTTTCTCCAAATTGGCTCCTGTAATTCCTTAACACTTTCAGCGCCACGCTTAATCCCCATCCCTATCGCTAGAAGGCCAGCTTAAAATAGTAATTTATGCTGTGTTTCACGATGTTTGGAGAGCTGTGTGTGTGTTCTGTATTATAGCTGTGGAGACAATGGTGTGGCTAATTTGACAGACACTACTTGTAGTCCAAAATGTAAAAAAAAAATTGTTTCTACACACTGTAGTTTGTAGTTTATTACACGCGAAACATCGCACATTTCTAAGATAATCCAGTCTTTTTTCATAGATCGCGAGATAAAACGCGTTATGTGCAATAAGCCCGAATCATTCTGGTTGATTCCCTGAACCCCCAAATCAAAGGTATATAACATGTACATATGTACCTTCACAAAATCATCAAGGGGGGGGGGGGGTAGTCTTACCCCGAAAATGCGATCGTTAGAAAAAGCCTTGTTTATGACCGGTAAAGTAAGCCACTGTGATCGTTACATAAACATGTTTCACGTTCGGTAAAATAGACATAGGGGGCCCTTACCTTAGCCATATAAAATCCATTTTATTATTTTCCAAATTCCATTATATTTTTTCCCAAATTCAGTTTTTTCCATTTTAATATTTCAGAATTCTGTATTTTGCCTTTTACGCCCATTTTACCATCAGAAATAGTGTCTAATAAGTGGGAATTAATAAATGTCCACAATTTAATAAGATATAACAGTCCATTTAACGTTTTTAAGTGCTGCAACTCAGAAATACAGTTACATTTTACACAATATGCTTCAAATAATATTGTGACAAAATAAAAATACACATTTCAAGTGTAAACAAGATACAGCTAGCTACTTTTATCACAATGTCAGTAGCCTAGCTATATCTATTCTATTGTGATGGAATATAGTAATGCATAATTTATGCACCTTTAGTTTATTTCATTTATAAAGGACAGTGTGTAGGCCTACTGACAATCATTTGCAAATAGATGGGTGCACCAGATTTAGCAAGAAGCTAATTTCCATAACGTTACATAGCTATTTAAATCACAATAGTGTCAGTGATTAGCCTCGCCCTCTAGCTGTATCTATGTGATCACCAGAGATCATCGTTAGAGAGTTGGTGTGTTTTGGGACGCACGGTCCTTGTTCCTGACATGGCTTTTGAAGTGATCTTCACACGTGTTTTTGCGGGTCTAGTCCCCACGGTATGTTGACAGAATTTGCAAAACACCTTATCGACTGAAGCATAAAAGTCATTAGGATACTGCTCTGCTCTGAATTTAGGGCTTATTGCGGAATTTCTTAGCTTCTTGACGGCGTTAACACCGAAGCAGCGAGACGCTTGGTCACCGCTGTGTTGTGTGTAACACGCAGTGGTCCCCGCCTCACCGGTCATGTTTGCTTTGCAACAAACGTTCCACCCAAAAACAGAATTTCAGTCCAGATTAGGCCAAATCCTGCAATATTCCACGTTTTGCAGTTGATTCCATTTTTATTGGTAAATTCCGTGATTCCGTCCGCGATTCCGTGAACTCGGATTTCATATGGCTCTACCTTAGCCAGAAGGTAATCCAAAAAGAATAATTCCAATGATCCCATCGGCGATCACGATTACTTGTTTATATGTAATTACACGTGTTTACGGGACACTACTGTTTTGAGGCGATCAGATCTGCTAGCGATTGCTTTGGAAGAGCTCCTCCCCCACAGAGCGAGCCTCGATAGTCCGGTGCATTCATTGACTATCCTGTTGCCTTTCTATCCGAGTTCAAAAGGTAGGCAATACTGCTACCTAGTGATATTTGATCGGCATTGCAATTCCAACGTATGTAGCTGTGCAACAGTGATTCAGAGAGCTCCGGCCGAGTGTGTAGAGCGGGGATCAAAGGAAAAATATCAAACGATCTAATAACAAGTATACTCGTTATTGGCACTCAAGCGATGGCGGGCAATAACAAGTATATACGTTATTGGCGGGGAATGAGTTAAGCCTGTTGACAACAACAGGAACGAAATCTGAGCAACAATCAACCAAACACACACACACACGGTTGCTTAGATCAGCTCTGTTCCTGGTCAATGAGGAGGTGAGTGGTTGTACCGCAGCTAGAAGGTAGGTATACTTTGACCCCAGACCGCTCCCATGTAAGTCAACAGTGATTAGGCTATAGATCTGTCCTCAATCATAGAAAATAAGTTGACTAATCGTGATAGGACTTTGTTGTCTAGACTAATTGAATCTCTTTATTGACAGATCTCTGAAATGTCCCACGATAGTCCAAGTGTAGTTACGCATTTAGTACCTCTTGAAATCCAGTGCTTGTGAAAGACTAGGGTTGGAAACAAGTAATGTTTTCCCAGATCGAGTACTTGCATGAATTACTCAAGTAGTGCTCAAGCAATTGTTTAGGGAAATCTATTTTTAGAGCACAGGGCAGCCGCAATAATGAGTCACACACACGCTACCGATCTTATTATGTCTCGCTCCGCGGACATAACAATGCACGGCAATATACCCGATGTTTAATGTGTATTGTCAGTCAAAACAGTCAAACTTAACATTTTCAAATTAGTGCATCTACTGACATGTTAGTCATACAGTCACAAGATTTGCTGTGAATATTCATGACCCCTAGCGGGAGAAACCTGTTGATGTGACCTCTAGAACAACCATATAGATTTATAGTATGGGCCTGTTGAGACTGATAATATTGACAACGCTTGTTTCTGTCATCTCTATACCCAGTAAAATGTTGCATGTGAAAGTAACAGCAAACTGGGGAGAGTTAGGCCTTGGCGGAGGTCTGCACACTACTGAGAGCATTATTCTAGTTGTGAAAGTTATTGTGATGCCAGACATGTGCTTCTAATTTTCCAGGAAATTATTCAATCAGCTATGTGTGTGAGTGTGTGTGGAGGTGGGTGGGATGGGGATGTAAACACAACAAACAACCTAAGACCCCAACAACCCGTTAGTCGACTATAACTGACAAAGAGGGGACAACCCTACTCCATTATGTCTAATAAAAGGAGTAGGATGTACCCTGTATATACTCTCTCGCCATACACAACTGGCTTAAAGGGACAGTTCAGATTTGTTATTTTATTTATGTATTTCCTACTTGTGACAGGGGTTGATCGGTAGTGCTTTCTCAGCACAATCCATGCCGTTCTTCATAACTGGACACCCACAGCTCCTCTTTGTTAGTCACAAACTCATGCAAAATCAATGAGGATATGGTCTGTACAAGCTGACTGAAACAAACTGACTACTCCACAGTGCACACAAAGTAGATTTCACATGTTTCAGTCTGCTTATACACAGACAGGGTCTTGTCCCCACTGACTTTGCATTAGTTTGTGGCTAACAAAGTGGAGCGGCAGGTATCCAGATCAATCAGTATGAAGAACATTCATAGATTGCGCTGAGAAAGGACTCTACTACATCGAGTAGTAAATAGGGTTAGCCGGTTAGGGGTCCAAAATTCTGAACTCTCCCTTTAAGTTGATCAGAACTGATAATGCAGGACCTGGGGTGCTGATGAGATGATGCTGGGTGTTTACGCTGGACGCCTTTTCCTTAATGATAAGCAAGCAGTGCAAGAATGCGGAAGCATTCTACCGTAGTGGCGTGCGGTAATGCGCCTTTCATTTTCCGCCGCCCAGCGCCCGTGCGTGCACCGGCGTGCTCGCGCGAGGTGCCCGCGCATGCGCATGAGATCCCGCCTTGGTTCGACACGAGCGGAGCTCAATATATATAAGTCACCGCCCCTTATTCAGTATCTAGAAATAGCTCAATTGGCAAGACTACATGGCTGTGGATCCTATGGCTCGTTTGCTGGCGAGTTCGAATCCCATCGAATATTTTTTTTTTAACGTGATTTTTTTTTTAACGTGTATTCTTTCACCGGTTAAGGTTAGGCATGGTTAAGGTTAAGGTTAAGGTTAGGCATTGTTTCGGAGTTGGTTAAGGTTAGAACGGTTAAGTTTAGGCGCTGTTAAGGAGCTGGTTAAGGTTAGAGTTTGTCAAAGAGAATGGCAATATAATTTCTATGGTTAAGGTTAGGCATGGTTAAGGTTAAGGTTAAGGTTAGGCATTGTTTCGGAGTTGGTTAAGGTTAGAACGGTTAAGTTTAGGCGCTGTTAAGGAGCTGGTTAAGGTTAGAGTTTGTCAAAGAGAATGGCAATAGACAGCCTATTTCCGCGCGACAGCTCCCAAAGCGGGCCTGAAAAGAAAGGCGCTTTACCGTAGTGGCGTGCGGTGACGAATGCTTCCGCATTTTTGCACTGCTTGCTTATCATTAAGGTAGACGCAACCTGGACTGACAGAGCTGTGTCACATTGCATGCATAACATGCTGCTTTGTTGCAGCTGAGGATGAGGGGCAATCATGACAGTGTGTTGTGATGTGTGTGTGTTTACAGTGGCTGAGGTTAGGGAAGGCAACATTATTGCATCACAGCTGTCTCTGGCTTGTTTGGAAGTTGCTTTTCACTGAGTGAGGACAGGCAGGATGTATTCCTGTATACCCACTGAACTAGTCTACCCAGGCCTCTCTCTCATGCACACACGCACACCAATCAATCTGAAATATATTACTATACTATATAGATTATTTGATATGACAGACCAAAAACATTTACAAATGTCAAACAGCAGTCTTCTCAAATAGGTAAATTAAGAGACTGGTTAAGACACTGGATTACTAATTAATTAATTACTAACTTTGTAATTCTGAATGAATAGACTTTGGTTAGGCTACTTACTTGGGTTTTGGAGCTGTGGCGACTCCAGTGCCAGCGACTCAATGGACCGTACAACACGACTTTGCTGCTGCGGGTGCGTTTGTTTGCCGACCCGGACTGAATCGGTTCGATAACAGCCGCCCCCCGGCTCTGGCATGATGGAGATCCGCTCCAAACTCCTTCCAGTTCTCTCAAACCCCCCGTTGCTGTATCGCGTCGTCGTCGCCGGTCCACCACACGCGACGTACCCGCTCCCGTCCTCGTGTCTGGTCCGACTCTGCAGCGAGGACGCGCGGTGTTGTTGTATGTTCGTCGCGTTGCTCGGCCCCAGAGGCCGGACTTTGTTTTCAACTCGAGTACCGACATTATTGCAGGTAGAAAGCGGGGCAGGTTTAGGCGGTGGTGGCAGATGCTGCTTTGCATGCGGCTGTGCCTGCTGCTGTTGTTGGGGATGAACGGCGACCTGAGCTTTAAAGTGATGGGTGTTCTCTGGGTTGAGCATTGAGTATCTCAGCCCCGCGACGAACCGCTCGAAAGTCAGGCAGCCATGCGGTGGGGCGACCCGCCTCAGACACCCCAGCACCCCGCCGGGCAGATCGTGGGTGTCTGCGCCCTGCCAGCGACTCTCGATCTCCGATATATGCACGTAGCCTCTCTTCCCATCATCTAAAATGTCAAAGAGGGTCCTGAGACTATGCAGAAATGCCTTTGGCAGGCCATCTGTTGAATATTCCGACTCTTTGGCTTGCATTTTGACAGTTTTACAACTGTTTGCCCTGCCTGGAAAGCCGTCTTTTCTTGCGACGATTCGACCATAAATTGGTGGCCCATTCAATTGGCAGCCCTGGTCCGTCGCGATCAAAGCCATTAATCGTTTTTTCACTGAATGACTATTATAAACAAACGAGCCTCGCCAACACTTTATAACCTTGGTATAAAGCGTTTTGCATATTATGTCAAACACGTATTTGCTTTTAGAATGGAAAAGACTTATCCTTGTTCTGAAGAATTCCTCCAAATATTGATTTAATTGTAGGTTTATCCTTTTCGGGTTGCACCTTCGTTCGCCCAAAACGCTGCGGCTCCGTGTCCTGTCTTGTAGCGGCGGCTCTTCAGTCCAATACTTTCTGTTTCTGCAGCGCCGCCTTCAAACCTCTGCGCTGAGGTTCCCAGGGATCCAGCCATTGGTCAGCGGTGAGCGGTGCTGCGCGCCTATTGGTAGGAGCCCGTGGGTGGCAGTAGTTTGAGTTGCTTTTGTTATTTCATAAAGCCGAGACGTTATTCACCTCGGAATTCATATAGGCCACCCCACCCTCCCTCCTCAGGAAAAAAAATATAGGCACATAGGAAGGTGTTGATTCACACACCCCTTAGTTATTTTTGATAAACTGCCGCCTGTTTCTTATTGTTATATAGGTAGGCTATAGTGTAGAATGTTATGGCAGCTTTACAGAGGCTAATCTATAGGTTTATTTTATTGGGTTATCATCCTTATCGTAATAACAACAACTGCATGTGGGTCATTGTGATACATAGAGTATTCAATGCTGTTATTCAAAGTTGCCTAAGAAGTGGTTTGACTTGTATATGTTTTCCTTTGTAGTCTCCTGTCCCTGAACTGGCTCATTTCAGGACACATAAACACACATCAGGTATTTTAATCAAATGTAGTGACTTTAATGGTTTAAGTGGTGTTAAAGATACATTTTCAGATACAGTAGAATCATATGGCAGTGGTGATTTGGCAACAAACAAAATAAGCCTAAGCCTTTTCGTATAAGGTGGAAACGATTCTGAAAGTATGACTTCATTTCTGTATCAAGGCAAGAATGACTTGGACCACCACATGTCAAAAAGGTTGGCATGGTCCATTTGATTAAGCGAACCTAGCCTCAACCAGCGACCAGAAAAGCAGCTTTGTTTTTGTCCCCTATGCCCTATCATAAAAGCCGCCCCCAATCAACTGGTTTGTAGTCTGAAACGTCTCCCAGTCCCAGGAACACACAATTCAAATAGTTCCAGAGGACCAACACATTCAGACATGGAGGCGTGCACTTGAGGCAAAACCAGTCTTCTCTTTTCTTCTCTTCTCGTCTCTTCTCTTCTCTCCTCCACATAACGAGTTGCGTGCAGAGGAATTGTCATTCTTAGGTCCCTAGTTCATCTCAAACGTTCTCTAACGTGTCCAGACTTGAGATCCCATCTACTGAAACCCGACCGTTGATTAATGGTGCAGTAAAGTGTCCCTGTCACAAAGGGGCCTTTCGAATGCATTGCCTGCCTGAGTACAGTCATATACTATCATCTCTCCCGTCAAAGTGTATAGGGTAATAAAAAAAACAAGGCCAACAAAACACAATATAACATAAAAAGAAACCTCTATTTTCAGAATAGTGTTAGTTTATGTTTTCTATTCTGTTCTATTTTATACATGTACATTATAGTCCGTATCTGACTTTCTTTTTCCCCCTCACACGCACGCACGCACGCACACACACACACACACACAGTAATCTGAGCCTGGGTGTTCATCAGATAAACTCAGCATTGATTGATGCTATATATATTATAACAACAAGCTCTGACAGAGACCACACACAACCAATCAATCAGCTCTACAGGAAGCCTTAGGTTCTTCACCCCAACAGCACCCACCTCGCCCCACCCACCCGGTTAAAACAATCAACCCCTGCACCAGTCGTTATTGTTAACACATTTGTGGGACTGGGTTCACAGCACAGTGTTTGCCTGAGGGTATAAAATCCAATGGCTCTGCTGCTGTGAAGGACCCGACAGCACAGTTTCAAAAGTATTGATTTAAGCTTGAGCATTTCGGGGTCACTCCTCGTGAGCTGGTAGAGCTATCTATTTAAACCATGTTTAAAATAAATTAACAAATACAATTGTTGGAAAGAAACAATTTTTTTTTCAATTCAGGAAAATAGATGCAGGTGAGAAATAGTAATAGAACTGAATACACGTGTGCTGAGAGACTGGGTTCACAGCACAGTGTTTGCCTGAGGGTATAAAATCCAATGGCTCTGCTGCTGTGAAGGACCCGACAGCACAGTTTCAAAAGTATTGATTTAAGCTTGAGCATTTCGGGGTCACTCCTCGTGAGCTGGTAGAGCTATCTATTTAAACCATGTTTAAAATAAATTAACAAATACAATTGTTGGAAAGAAACAATTTTTTTTTCAATTCAGGAAAATAGATGCAGGTGAGAAAAAGAGAAAAAAGTGAGAGAGAGAGTGAGAGAGAGAGAGTGAACTGTCCACCCAGAGCTCTGTCTGATCGGCTGGCACTGAGGGTCAGACAATTGAGTGCTCAATCCCCTCCCTCTCTGCCTCTCTCACTGCCATGCACATACACTGCAGTGCAAACACACTCACACAAATGTGGGCACCAGCTCAAGCACACACACTCAACATACACACACACACTCCACCCACCCACATACAGATTGTGAGCAGAGGGCTAAACTACACGTGTGCTGAGAGAATGGTGCTCCCTCACCTCACCCCAGTATTGTTTATGCTGGTTATTAGAACCATACGGAATCTCAGCCCCACTGATCAACCATCCCATTCCCTCAGGCTCAAGACACACACACACACACACACACACACACACACACACACACACACACAGCCTCCGTATCTCTTCCTTCCCCTTCATCTCTCTCGCTTGCTCCTTCTCTGCCTTTAGCAATATCAGTGTATTTGACAGAGGAGTTGAGAGCTGGGTCAGTGCACAAGTCCTTTTTAGAGAGAGAGCGAGAGGGGGGGGGGGGGGGGGGGTGCACTACAAAACCATCAAATCTTGGAGCCGTTTAATCAGAGCAGAGTGACAGTGGGAGGACTGAGAGAAAGGGAGAGCGGGGGTGGCTGGATTCAGGCTACGGAGACGAGAAAACCATTTAATATAGAGCCTCATTCAGAATGAATTCTACTATGAGCATCTCCCTCTGAAACCTTGTTCTACACAGAAGCATTCCACCCATATTTTCTTTCCTTCTTGGCCACAACGTGTCTCCAGCTTCTTGTGTATTAGCGTTCTTTCTTTGGCCGGTTCATGGTTGAGCCTATAAGGCCTGGACTTTGGTCATTTTGTTCACCTCGACGCGCTCACGCCATGCCTGAAAGAGTCGATTGTTTCACTGACTGGCGCTACTAGATCAGATGTTCTGCTATAGAAACACCTCATAGCACAATAGTGAATGAGGAACTAGCACAGCTATGCAGATAGTGGGTCATGATAGGGTTGAGGTAAAAGCACAACCCCATCAGAATCACACTGTTCCCTATTGACAGGCTACACACTGGGGTTCTATCACAAGATAAAGTTGATTCTTTACTCGACATACAAAACATTAGGAGCATCTTCCTGCTATTGAGGAAACTATTGTTGGGTAAACTACTCTAAACTTGTAGTTTACCAAACTACAAGCTACTTCACAATGAAAAGTAGTTCAACTAAGTCCAAACTACTCTCAAATGTGGTTTGCCAAACTAAAACTAAAAAGTACAGTAGTTCAACTACATCCAAACTACATTGTAGAAAATGTTCACAATCTGAGTCTGGAATGTAATATAGTTACACGGAACAACAACTGAACTGACACTGAGAAATGTGTGTTTGATTTAGTGACTAGGGCAGCAAAACCTTACTTAGGCTCATATCCAAGGGTGTATTTTTAGAAGAGGACAGGGAGCAGCTGTTGAGGTGGAATCAGGAAAATGCCAAATTTCTAGGGGGAAATACGCAGTTTGCTACCTAAACTACATGATCCAAAGTAGTTAACCACTGAAAAAGCTACTGAGATTTTTATGTCGTTAAATTACCACCCAACTACTGCCAATCATTTAACTACATGTAGTTAACTACTGTCGGGGCAACAGTGGCTCGAGAGGTAGAGCAGTCATCTAGCAATCAGGAGGTTCCCGGTTCGATTCCCGCTCCTCCTGGGCAGTGTGTCAAAGTGTCCTTGAGCAAGACACTTAAATCCTAATTGCCCAGGACTTCAAGATGGCGGCCGTGCAGTAGGCAACTCGCACCATATGCTCCCGGTGCTAAATTACTAAACTATCTAAAAACACGGCTTAAATCCAAATACCCCCCGAGAAAAGCAAAGGGGAAAACATTTTCAAGACTACTCTATTGAGAAAATGAAATGAAAAACTCTGAGTCCGAAGGAAAAGGCGCTAGAGAGTCGGAGATAAACAGACGCTCCACTCGGCAGAGACAGAGCTATATACCGGAGGCCTTGGGCCTAGGAGCGGATAGCAAGAAGCTAACGGCAGTAACCACCAGGCTACAGATGGCTAGTAGGGCTGAGCTAAGCGCTAGCAAAGAGATACACAAGGAGGAGGAAACAGCGGGTGCAGTGACTAGAGAGGGAGAAGGAGGAACGGCTGTGACAATGGAGAACATGCGCTCACTCTTGGCAGAAGAAACGGAAAAAAGAAACCAACAGATAATGGAAGCCATGCGCTCGCTCTTTGCAGAAGAAACGGAAAAAAGAAACCAACAGACAATGGATGCCATGCGCTCACTCTTGAAAGAAGAAACGGAAAAAAGAAACCAACAGTTAATTGGGGAGTTCGCACGGTTGGAAGAAAAGATGGTGAGACAAACCAAAACTTTATTGGCGAGCTGGGAAAGAAGGATAGGAGAAGTGGTGGATGGAAAGGTGGAGGGATGGGAAGCTACCGTGGCTAACCTAGAAATGAGAATGGAGGAACATGAGAGAAAATACACGGAGAGGCCTCGTTGGATAGCAGAGCTGCGGACCAGGACCATTGGGAGAGGGAGTGCCAGAAGCTCCGAGCTGACAATAAGGAGATGGGAGAGAATATGGAGAATATGATCAACTACGCTAAACAGAAGAATCTGAGAGTAATCGGCATACCAGAAGAACAGGACCCGAAGGGACCAAGAGGGACGTTGACAGAATACTATTCAAAGCTATTCGGGGGGTTAGAGGGAGAAGGAATCTTCACAAAAAATCACAAGCTGGAGGCGGTGTACAGAGGGGCTCCTGCAAGAAAGGGAAAAAAGGCGAAACGGGACCGGATAGAGGCCACTCATAGTGGTATTCTCCAACCAACGGGACAAAGAAACCATACTAGACGTCGCAAAAAAGAAGCGAGTTTTGACCCACGAAGGGGAGGTGAGGATGTACCAAGACCTCGCCCCATCCCTGGTCAAGAAACGGGAGGAATACAGGGAGGTGAGAGACTACTGCTTTCGGGGGAAAGGACAGACAGGCTTTACCAGAGGAGCCATTCTGAAGGTGACGTGGAAAGGAAAGACTACTAATTGATATTGTTACAATATATATATAGGAAGAATTGCTAAGAAAGGTTCAAGGACCCAACTTAAACGTGGGGGGGGGTTTGAGAACTGTTGAAGAAGGTATATTCTTTTTTTGAATGATCTTTCTCCTCTTTTCTTTTTCCGATTTTCTCCCATCCCAATGTTAGTCGTTATGCCAATTCCCAATCCCCTTCCTGGTCGTTGCACACTCTACCCCCTACCGTCGGTCCGGGAGGGCGGAGACTATCACATGCTTCCTCCGACACATGTGTACCCAGCCCACCGCTTCTTTTCACCTGGCAGTGCGGACTCTCACTGGGAGAGTGTAACGTGTGGAAGGTCACACTACCTCTCCTAGATCCTTCCCTTGCTGTGCAGGCGCCCCGACCGAACTGTAGGAGTCGCTGTTTACAACGACCAGGACCCACCCTCGCCGGGTTTCCCAACCGCTAACAAGTGGGTCTCATTCTCCAACGGACTTACGACAAAAAGGGCTTAATCTTAGGGCCATTTGAGACATTTTCAGGCAAGACATGAATATAGACAATATATTATAATATAATATTAATTATATATGTTTTATGGGGACGGTAGGTGAATCCCAAAATCGGCCCGAAAAGGTCTCAAATGGCCCTAAGAGAAAGCCCTTTTTGTCGTAAGTCCTTGGTGAATGAGACGCACTGCTAATTGTGTTAGTATGGGCGGTCGGCCAACCCGGAAGCACCACAGCTGGATTCGATCCCACTGTCTCTGTGGTGGTAGACAGACACTTAGTCCGCTGCGCTACCCGGCCGCCTGGAAAGGTATATGGAAATTGGTAATTTCTACTTTTCAATATGTATGCTGTGTAGTTATATAGGGACATTACGGAGAGGTCAAAGACCCAACATAGACATAAGGAGGAGTGGAGTTAGGAATTGTGGATGAAGGGAAAATACATATTTCATAAAGCTACTGAAATTTTTGGTTTAGCTATGGGGAACTAGTAGAGAGGGGAAAATATGTGATGTATAAAGTCTGGCGATTTCTACCGTTCAGTATATGTGCTGTACACATACAGACGCACTACGGGGAGGTCAAAGACCCAACATAGATATAGGGAGATGGGGACAGTTAAGATCCGTGGAGGAAGGGAAAATATATAATTCATAAAAATGTTGCAATTCTTGATTTAGTTCTTTATAAGACATTCCTAACGTGTAATAGATCTTGCTTCGTTTTATATAAGACATATCCCCCTTCTTAACGGATAAATGGTATTGCTACAATATATAGGTGCTTTATATAGGAAGAATCGCTAAGAAAGGTTCAAGGACCCAACTTAAACGTGGGAAAAGAAGGGGATTTTGGGAACTGTTAAAAAAGGGGAAATGTATATTTTATGGAAATTGGTAATTTCTACTTTTCAATATGTATACTGTGTAGATATATAGGGACACTACAGAGAGGTCAAAGACCTCTGGATAGTTAGGATTTGTGGATGAAGGGAAAATGTATATTTCATAAAGGTACTGCAAGTTCTGGTTTAGCTCTTTATAAGCCTAAGCGTCTGTCTACCACCACAGAGCCAGTGGGATCGAATCCGGCTGTGGTGCCTCCGGCTTGGCCGGCCGTCCACACTAACACAATTGGCAGTCTTAGCGGGTGGGAAGCCGGCGTGGGTGGGTCCTGGTCATTGTAAACAGCGACTCCTACAGTTCGGTCGGGGCTAACTCCGTCACTAGGGGGGGGGCCTCTCCCTAGGAGAGCTGACTCCCCTCCAACCCGCCAACGGGGGCAAAACCTGGGAAGTGGCAATTATATAGCTTATTTTATTTTAATTAAAAAAAGATTTAAGTCATGTTAGAATAGCGGGCCGGTTGCTATAAATGTACATAATGATATCAGTGACATGGGAGGTACAGAAGTGGGCGGGCTTTGTTCAGTGGGGGGGAATGTCGGGGGGAGAGGCCATCGTTCCGGCGGTTCGACCCGGGAGAGGGGGGCCTTGCGTGTTGTGGGGTCGGTGCATGTTGGGTGGGGTTCCTTGGGTTCCTTGGGGCCCTCGGCCGCCGTGGCCTGGGCGGTCTGGTCGCTGGGCCGGGGGGACACCGGGCTTGGGGTCGCGGGGGGTCTGGGGGCCATCGAGGCGTGGTGCTCTGGCCTTCTGCAGGCCTGGGCTTGGGGTTCTCGTGGGCCGGGGCCTGGCGGTCGGGCGGGTGGGGGCTTGGGGTGCTCGGCTCCGCACGCAGTGGACCTGGGATATGGGGGTGTTCTGTTTCTCGGGGAGGATGGCGGGAGGGAGGGGTTTCTCTTATGGGGGTCAGAGCGGCTGAGCTTTGCCCAGTGGGGTCTTGTGTGTTGTGGGGTCAGTGTGGGTGGGGTTCTTTGCGACATGGGAGGTAGCGGGCTTGGCTCGGTGGGGGGGAGTCCCTTCCCTTCTCCTCCTCTGAGACTGGCCCATTTAATTCAGTTCTACTCCAATTCTCCTCTGGCGTGAGAGGGCGGAAACCGTCACCTTAGCTTAGGGGAACCTGGCGCATCACCTGAACTAATAGGTTCCGCTCTTAACTTCCTGTCTAATCAATTCTCCATCTCACAGTCAATGTGCACTTAGTTAATTATATTAGCGTGTAGCTGGTAACATAAAGTTTACCACAATTCTTCTAATCATAATAATTAGATATAAACAATTGCAAAAATTACACAAGATTATGTACATATTCTTGAGAGTACTACATTCTCATGGATGGATGTTAACGGTTACCTTTGCAAGCTGTTTGAGTTATAACGAAATCCAGTGGCTTGGTGTGGACCCAGACGTTTGATTTCAATTTTCTCCTCCAAATTCAGGGTTTCAAACCTGCTTGAGTAAATAATCCACCTTGTTAATTTTCACGTAACGTCACTAGTTACTACTAGTAGCTAGGTAGTTTAGTAGCTGCCGTTAGCAATGAAAGACTTCTTTGCCGACAGTAATCCGACACCAGCCATTCAACTTTGAAATACGCGGGACCCCCCCCCCCCCCCATGATGATTTTGTGAAGAAACATATATATATGTATATACCTTTGATTTGGAAATAATATAGGTTCCAGGCGAGCAACCCGAACAATTTGGGCATATGCATATAACACGTCATATCTTGCGATCTAGAAAAAAATACTGGATTATTTCGAAAAGGGACGATGTTTAGCGTGGAATAGCGCACAAACTAAAGTATGTAGAAATTAACTGGTTTGTCAGCAGGGGCGTAACTATGGGGGGGGACACCGGCATGGTTTCAGAATGCAGTTATTGTCCCCCCCACGTTTTACCGATCAAAGATAATACATGGATAATAAACGGACACGCGACCGCGGTGACCAGCACTAGGACCACACACGGAAAATTGCTGATTGTCTCTGAGCTGAGTCTCTGACTACTACCTGTCCTGAGCTATTATTATGCAAAGATGAGTAGATGGGGGTCGCATTCTTGCCCTGCACGGGCCAAGTATACCCACTCGCTACAGTACTCGTCTTTGCATAATAATAGCTCGGGTCGTCAGCCGAGGTGTGTGTTCAAATACGTCATCACATACACGGTATAAACAGAGATAAGATAAGACAGTATGTGTCCTACCTGCATGCAACAACGCAAGGATGGCACCGTTGCCCAAGAGGAGAAAGCTACTTCTTCAAAGCAAACTAAGTTTTGCTATGCTGTCGCCGGCGCCTCCTAGTTTATTATTATTTGTCACAACAAAATACAGAATACTTTTTGATGAAATGCTTGTTTCTGTATGAGCCCAGTGTGTCGTTTACATGGAGAAATGGCGCAAACCGCCTGGGAAAATGCGGTATTGCACATTATGGTATTATTAAAAAAAATCGAGGTAGGGGGGGCCCCCCTCTGCAACGTCACTGACCACGCCCCCAAATCTGTCCCCCGCACCACTATCAACAGAGTTACGCCACTGTTTGTCAGTGTTGGACTATAAACAATGCCTGTCAAATGAGCCATACTATTGTCTCCATAGCTATAATACAGAACACACGATGGGTCCGCAAACATCGTGGAAATGGTCAATAACGCTGGCGCCATTGAGTAAAGATGGGAAAACAGTGTGGCAGTCAATGAGTTAAAATGGAGACCTTCTGCCTGGTCCTCATATTTGATCTACGATTTAGTCATTTACATTTTTGCCTGTTCTGTTATTTCTCTTCTACCATACTGTGTTTTGTTATACCACATACAAAATACATATAGTTGGAGCTCCACAAATCATGTTAAACCCAGATTCGGCTCAAACAAGGGACTAAACACATTTTGCAATTATGCAACAACAATGTGGAACGCCCCTACCCACAGCTGTAAAGGAATGTGAATCACTACCCACCTTCAAAACCTCTCTAAAAGAGCACCTACGGGAGACTGCAATCCGAAACTGGCCCATGTAAATGTCCAAACTCAACCCCCTCCAATGTACAGTTCCTGCATGGAATTCCTTACCACCATTAACTAGGGTTGAAGAAAAACAGACATTTAAAAAACACCTTAAAAATCATATAAGAAAGAATGGTACTGTCAGTTAAGTAAACATAGTGGGTGATTGAGAAGATGGGTATGTGTGATTGGTGAACTTAGATATTTTATTATAATATTTGTATGTGTTATTGAGGTGTATTGTATTGTTTTATTGTACTGTATTGATTGTATTGTATTGATTTTATTGTATTGATTTTATTGTATTGTATTGATTTGTGTGGACCCCAGTAATAGTAGCCTATGCCTGTGGCAATGGCTAATGGGGATCCGAATAAACTAAACTAAACTGTATTTGTAGATCTGGTATGTCATAAATGTCTGGATGTAGCAGTACTGTCTATCGGTATGTCATATTTTACGATGAATTGAAAATGGGGGACCCTGATGTAAACAAGACGAAAGTCTTTCTCTGGTCTGCATCCCCTTAACAATTGTGTGTATTGAGCTGTACTGTATTGTACCCATTCTGCAATCTGTTAATAAAATTTCAATCAATCAATGGAAAGCTTATTTTCTGGTCAGTTGATGCTACTGCTGTCTGAATTTAAAGTGCGTCTGCTCTCCATGGAACGGTTGGCATAGTTATCCGGGGTCGGTTGGGAGGACAACATTGTGACTATTGAAAACAATTAATTGAAGGCTAATCAAATATTGTTGATGGTTGAAGACTACTCACATGATTTGGATGTGATTATCTGGTAACCAGATCCAGCTAATCTGTGTCACTGAAATTAAGACTAAAAAACAACCAAATTTCATGTCTCAGTCATTTACATAAATATCACATTTAATTATATAATTTTAAATGTGTTTTTATAAAAATAAATAATTTTTTCAAAGGAATAATGTCAATACGTTATATTGTAGATTGAATGTGTTCCAATGTATATTTCAACAGTTGTTTTTCAGCTCAGAACAAGGTGTCCCAATCAACACTAGCCATTGTCCAAACTGCCCGGTGAGGTGGAATTATGGGGAAATTCACTCCTTGTATATTTAACAAAATTGTGTGTTTCACATTTGATTTGGGCTCTAAACAATATAATAAACTGTTAGCACGGATCAAATTATTTTAATTCCTGTTCAAGTATTCCGTGAGTAATGGAAAGTTATTTTGTGTTGATAAAAAGTGTTTTTGTTTATAATTTCCCAAAATGTTGGCGTGTTCCTTTAAGCGTGAAAGTAACAGCAAAGTGGGGAGATTGTTAAACCTTGGCCGCGGTCTGCATTATTTCTCCTGGGACTGTCACCATGGGCTTGACTGACAGAAAGACAGTCAAACCGTTTGTTAAGATCTGAGAGGATTAGCCACACAGGAGGACCCCCCCCCACCCAACCCCCTCTAATGTACAGTTTCTTCCCCTTTGGATAAATATTTTTCTATGATGTTCTCTCTTTCTTACACAGTACCGTATATTTGTATGTCTTGTATGTCATAAATGTATTGATGAATTGAAAATGGAGGACCCTTATGTAAACAAGACAAAAGTATTTTTCTGGTCTTCATCCTCTTAGCAGTTGTTTGTATTGAGCTGTACTGTATTGTACCCATTCTGCAATATGTTAATAAATTTTTCAATCAATCAATCAATCAACATGAAACTAGCAGCAGACACGGTCAGTAGGGGAACCTACCTTCCCAGACAACAGACTGACAGGTAGGACAAACCTTGGTACAGAGTGGTACCTTTGCACTGATATCTCACCTTTACTTGGTATGGAAGAGCTATTGCCCAACACAGCTTACATGACACCATCACCTCCTAATCCTGAGAGCAGCAGACTTAGTCTGCACACAAACCCAAGTGGACAGCGCCCAGTCAGTCCAGAAGAACCTCTGTAAATGTAAATCCAGTAAATCTGTTAAATGTAAATCCAGCATCACACCCCACAGCCCAGACACATTTGATTTATGTGTGGTTTACAAACAAAACCATTTTAGTCCTTTCAGGGCGACAAAGAAAAACACTTCCCACACAAGTGGTCAGAACTGCTGTCTGTCTGATGTTACTGGAAACTGGATTTGAAGTCTATAGCAGGCCACAAACCAGAAACGAAAGGCTGTAGTCCACACTGGAATTAGGAGTCAAATTGTCATAATTTGAATAGTGTGACCTGCATAAAGCTGTCAACACAAACCTCTTGCCCTGTCCACTGACATTTGTTTGACCTCTGAGCCACGGTTGAGGTCAATTCATTATCAATTCAAAATGTACACAGAAAATGCAAGCAATGGATATCTCCAGTTTTTTCAGTACACATACATGAGTTTCTCAGTCATTCTCGGTTAGGTTGAAGAGGTCAACCTTCTCTAATGTTTCCATAATTTAATTTTCCAGAAATTCCACCTCCTTAATTTACTGACCAGGAAGTGAGTGTATGCTAGCTCTGCTGTGAGTATTACACTTCACTTTAGGTCTCCAGAATGTACGGGAGAGGTTGCCTGGGAAGTCGACCCAAAGCTTGAACGGTCACATGTCCGTCAACAATGACCCACAGTGAAACAAATGTCATGTGGCATTTATGATTGTTTAATCAAATTAGTTCTCAGACAATTGGCCGTAGCACAGCACTGCTGCAGAGTTACTCATGTGATCCTTACAAATGTCGTCAGGACAAAGCTAAATGCAAAATAACACCTGGGTGGAGTTGCTTAGGTATTTACTCATCAAAACTCACTTGACAGGTGCATTGTTTAAAAAATAGCAAAGCAGGGAATGCTTTAAAATCACCAATTGGCCCTTTAAAAGCAAATAACCAAGTTGACCATCGTCCCTCCGACATTCACTGCCCTCTCAATTCTCAGCTAATTTCCTCTCATTTCAACCATCACCTCTTCATGAGCGGTTTTACAATAGTCATGTGAATGAATGAATGAATGAATGAATGAATGAATGAATGAATGAATGAATGAATGAAAGAAAACTTTATTTAACAGATTGCAGAATGGGTACAATACAGTACGGCTCAATTGTTAAGGGCATGCAGACCAGAGAAAGACGTTTGTCTTGTTTACATCAGGGTGCCCCATTTTCAATTCATATTGACATTTATGACATACTCAACATACATGACATTTATGGCATAGGGACATACAAGTATTTAGTACTGTTACATTTGTGACATATACGATATTCAAATATACAGTACTGTTACCCATAGATCCTGACAGAGTATATACATATGATGGGGAGGGGACTGTACATTAGGAGGGGGTGGGAGAGAAATAATACATACGGTGGGGAGGAGACAGTACATTTGGAGGGGGTGGGAGAGAAATATACATACGGCGGGGAGAGAATATATACATGCGGTGGGGAGGAAACTGTCTATTAGGAGTGGGTGGGGGGTTTGGACATTTACGGTGGCCAGTTTCGAATTGTCACCTCTCTCCCCCATTCATCAGTTGGTGCATTCTCTTATCAATGCCACACAGTCACACACACTTCTGAAACATCCCCTCATCCATGCCACACACTTCTGAATCATCCTCTCATCCACACCACACACAAAATTAATGCTGGCATTTTAATAATCGTATGGAATTCAACATGTTCTGTAAAGTGCTCTGAGACAGTGAAATAAATCCAGACAGGATTAATGTGGTAATCTTCGAATTATCTAGAGATAATTGTAGCATTACAGCACTGAAGGGGTCATTAACATTTAACATTTGAAGGAGGGTGGGGGTCTAAGAATTATAATTTTATTATGGTAAATAAATACTAATATCATTATGGCACATTCAGCAGAAAAGAAGGCTGATTGACTGCACAGCGACTTGCATGGAGCTAGAGTGGAGGGCATATAATTGAAATAATTCTTCTAAAAGACCAATGCACACAAACTTTTTTTATTTGTATAATGTTGATGGCTGCAAGGGTCCATAGTTTACTCGTCGATAATTAGGTTTTTATTTTCATGAAGGAAAAGTACTGGCTATGAAAACTCTGACCCCTAGTGGCTAACCATGACATGGCACTGACATATGAACTCTTCAGGAGGGCATGCCAACAAACACATGGAGATAATACAGGACCACAGGCATAACATTCAGATCCCTCTAAAAACGGGAACAAATTCCTGACTCGGATTCAGACTTTTTCTCAGCACCGCTATATGAAATGAACAGCTGCACAAGAAGCCACTCTTCCCCCTCCTGTTATCTGGAGTGGTGTACAGTTTGAGATAGAAAAGTAGGTCAGCATGTTCACCAGCATCATTTCAACATCATGTATCAAGTGAGCCAGGGGTCCACCGATGTTTCGGGGCAAATTACTCCATATTGAGATCATAAAACCTCTGTGACTCAACACTTAAAACACATGAAACTTATGTCTTTCATGAAGTACAAGAATCATTTTTCTATCCATAGGGGACACAGCCCTTAACGCCAAAATTATTAGTCTAGCTTAGCACAAATGAATGGAAGTGGATATGGAAGCATATCCGCTTCCATTCATTTGTGCTAAGCTAGGCTAGCTTGCAGTCGGATAGCTTTCTACTGAACGCACAGAGAGGAAATTGGTATCTATCTTCTTGTCCGACTCTGGAGAAGATGATAAACACATAATATTGTGGTGTTGCTTTAAGATGCTCTTGTGAGCTGGTCAATGAAAACATATACAGGCTCCCTGGCTTTCACGGTGGCTTCTATACAGTTTTGACTTAGTATAGACAATGGACTTAGTTTATCTATTTAAACTATATTATTGAGGGTCATTTTAGTTGGTTAGGAATCTTTCTAGGTACCCCTAAAAATATCAACCCCAGGGTTAGGAAAGTTTGAAGTAAGCCTTTATGGAAAGAATCCATTGACCATGAATAATAGCTGAAAGCTAATCTTATCTGAACACTTCACACAATGTGAACATTAAAGGGGCAATTCACCAAAAAACAATGTTGATTTATTTTGGACATAATCTCACACACATCCAAAAACATAATGAGTTTGAACGTGGCCACCAGTGATATGTCCCTGATGAGTTTTTGGATGTGTGTGAAATTATGTGCAAAATAAATCAGCATTGTTTTTTGGTGAAGTGGCCCTTTAATGAAAATACATACGTAGCTTCTCCTAAAACCGCGAAACAGTCAGGTCAAATAAATATATTTATTGGTATTGGTCAGTGTGTGTATCTTCTCATCATTCCATCGTATCTCCGTATACTGTCTTCTTAGGCCCTGTTGGTTCCTCAGGCGTGGGAACTGAAATACAGAGACAAAGACAGACATCAGAGGAGACTAGACTACTAGATGTAATGTATATATTATATATGTACTGTATGTGCATATGTATGTATGTAATTGTGTATATAAAATGGCTAGAGGAACTATACGGGGTAACCTACAGTTTTGTTCATCATAAGTCTGACCATAAAGGGAGCAGGTAGTTCTAAATGAGTAAATTACGATTTGAGTAAAAAGGGGTGGGATTAAATAAGTGTATACTTCTTCCCACTCCTTTTCAAATATGTAATGACAAAATTTAGTTAGACTTTTGTGTTTTTTGTGTGTATACATTTATATATTTGAATGGCCTAAGGCTAGATATGTACTTTGTTGTTGTTGCATATTTGAAATAAACATCAATCAAATCAAATAGTTTTGATGTCTTAACATAAGAAGTATTACCAGAGATTAAAGTAAAAAAGAAAGAAAAAAAATACATTGTTTGAAGGCATTTCTGCTAGCTGGAGATGGTCATACAGTGGAGAGTGAAAGGAAACATGGGGGAGAGAGAGAATGGAGATGGTCATTATACTCACTCTGTGGAGTTAAGCTGACTGGAGTTTTATTTTCTAACAACATCCACAGTTCTGTGCACTTCTGTGTCTCCCAGCGTGTGACCAGGTAGCTCCCTACTGACGACGCCGCTAGGAAGACAGAGAGGAGGAGTGATACCTCTGCACTGTTGATTATTAATGCTTTCTATTACTGCTACTTAGGGCTGGGCGATTAATCGAGTTTCAATTTCAATTACGACATTGGCTTCCCACGACCATGAGAACAAAATAATCGAGTTAAACGATTATTGTATCGCATGCCGCGTTGCTCTCATTTTGTCTTGTGTTATAAATGCAGCACACCCTTCCGCTGTGAAGGCGATTATGATTTTTGCCATAATCGAGCAGACCTACTGCTACTGCACTGTTGTACACCTTTGTAATATTAGCCTACATTTCTCACCTATTGAAATAAGAAGGTTCCACTGAAGAGCATAAGGCAGCCTCTTCTGTATAAGCTTTTGAATGGTAAACAAGCCAGCAGTACCTAGAAACCACACAAGACAGGTCTGGTCCATGATGACGGTAATAATAATTCACAAAGAAGATTGTTAAAAGCACTGCATATATAAACGGCATTATCACTTTGGGAATGACATGCTGTGCAAAAGAAATACAGCATAATCTATACAGAGATGGCTGGATCACATGAGATCAAAGTCTGTCTAAGATGAAATACTGTTATACATTTTATATATAGAAATACAGCATACTCTATAGAGATGGCTGGATAACATGAGATCAAAGTCTGTCTAAGATGAAATGCTGTTATACGTTTTATATAACTTCAAATATAAAATATAACACGTCTTTGATCATCATAAAAGCACTATATAAATTGAATGTATTATTATTATTATTATTATTTAAGTGATCATTGGCAATATGATAGGGGACACTGTCACTTACCAAGCATAAAGCTCCCGGTCCCCATCATAAAGGCTCGAGACTGACAGGCAGCATATCTCTGTAAACCCTGACAAAGAAGCATAACCATGAATATGAAATGAAAATGGGGGACCCTGATGTAAACAAGACAAACGTCTTTCTCTGGTCTGCATGCCCTTAACAATTGTGTGTATTGAGCCGTACTGTCTGTATTGTACCCATTCTGCAATCTGTTAAATAAAGTTTTCATTCATTCATTCATTCATGAGCTCATATATTTTGTTCAGTCTCTTTGTGTGCTAGCAGGCTGTCACAATGGCGTAAAGTGTCAATGTTCGCTGAATCAATTGATTATTATTCATTGCAAGCACTGTTATCAAGCTAAGCAAGTAAAATGCTTCTCAACAGTGCAGGGGAAAACGATGAGACAAACCTACCGGATGTTTTGCTGCAAGTGCATCATCCACTTTCATGACCATGTTGTTAACTTTATTGAGGTTGGTTCCTCTCAGTCTCTGATTTAACCTCTAAACCAAAATATTTACATCATCCAGTCAAAGTGCACATGACATATTGTTATTATCTAACTTTAAACTTCCGTGTTTCACGCTAAGAAATCCATAAAGATAACTTGACGGACAACGAGAAGTAAACTGGCTATATTAGGGCGACGCTTTGTGGAGTGGAGTAGGCATTGCAGCTGCTCAACCTGTCTGTGCCGCAGCCCCATACATAGGAGGGGCCTGTACTGTGCGTTGGGGGCCTGTACTGTGCGTTGGAGGCCTGTACTATGCGGTGCACTACTGCGCATGCGAGAAACAAAGTAAAGTAATTCTAATCTAGTCTAAGGGTTAAATTTAGGCCCTCATCCAGAAGAGGTTAAATTTAGAGTAACAGTCAGGGCTGGTAATCCAATTGATATTCAGTTAAAGATAAAAATTCTAGTCTATAGACAATTGGTTGCATTGAATGCTTTATTTGGTTACTCCTAATCCAATTGATATTCAGTTTAAGGCGAGACACTGCATGTGAATAGTCAAATATACTTTTTTTGTTGATTTTGAGATTTTGTTATATTTTGCTTCCTAAACATGTCTTCTATGAAACTAGTGACAATAAAACGTCAATAACACACATTTAGTTGTTTATTTTACATCATTTTGCCTTATTGCATCCATAAATGTGCACATATTTAATGGGGAAGTGCCTCATTTGCATATATAAACATAAATTTCAGAAAACTTGCAATATATTTTTTCTTAGTTTATATGTACATAACAAATTGGGAAAGTTTCATAGTGATATCTATTCAAATATTTTTTGCCTATTAGGGGGTACTACACTGTACTACACTGTTTGTAGCCTGTGTGTAGTTCTGTTCAGTTCAATAACATCATTATTATTATTATTCAGTTATCAGGCATGTGTTTAGGTTGTCTATTACTAATGGTTTGATTAGGTATTGTGTTTGTAAATATCTGTTTAAAAAAAAAAGTATGGCATTTTACAATACAGAACTTTGAAGGCGTTTTCCCAAAAATGAGTTTTAAGAGTTTTTCCTCATACTCTGAGCCAGAAATCTCCACTTCAGTAGCACACACATACACCAAACATTCCAGTTCTATTGATATCTATGTTCTGAAGGTATTTACAGAAGGGTTTGTTGATATCGCATTCATACCCTGATTTATATCACATTTTATTCCTAAAAACATGGCGAAATATGGAATTTTACCATAAAAATGGACTGAATGGAGTATTTTCTGATTTATGGAGTGATAAAAAGAGATATCCAAAATCCCCTCTGTAATAACCTTTGGCTCTAATATGTCAACAAAATGAAACTATAATTTTGAAAATGGCTTTATCCAATGTTCAGATTTCTGTCCTGGAATTATATGCAAATTAGTGCATATTTAAGTATATCATGCCTCATTTGCATATTTAAACATACAATTTCAGTATTATATAAAAGAAGCAGTGAAGCCAGACCAGCACTCTCAGGTTCAAAATTTAATGGCAGCCTGAAACAAACATGTTTCGGAAATATGTATTCCTTCTTCAGTGTTATAGCTTGCAATGGACTTGCAGTCAAGATAATGGTTATATACACACAGGTGGTTAATGATTTGGCAGGAAATGACATCACAGCGCAGGTGTGCCTGAGTCTATTGGTCCTCAATGACAAAAGAAAAGACCTATCAAAATAGAGTCTGTTAGTAAATACAAATTATACAAATATACCATGTATAAAAGACATATAAAAAGACATAAAAAACACAAAAGCAAAAGCAAAAATTGCATTACATTACCATACCAGAAACTTGCTATGTAACATGCCCGTAGTTTATAGGGCTAATTTAGCCCCTATACTTTTTTCTTTTAAGCATCAAAGGATAAACATACCTCTTGCAGGAAACAACCACTTGGATTAAACCATATAGATAAAAGGTACTTAAAGGAAACAGGTTAAAACGTTCTCTTCATTCATTCCTCTAGGTTCTATGCAATCAAACAGGTGGATATAATAACATTCCCGTTGTAACAGTAACTTATGTCTGTCTCCCCCTCTCGCGGGCCTGTGGACTAGCTCAAGTCCCATGTATCTGAGATCGTTAACGGTATGTTTACACCTGGAAAAGTGTCTAGCTACTGACGACTTTATATCTGAATTTCTCACTGAACACTTATGTTCAGTGAGAATTACGTGTAATTCAGCCAATCTTGTGTATCTACTAAAATGCCCGTGTGATTTTTCTTATGTGGGGAAGACAACCAGAGCCTTTAAAACAAGAATCAGTGAACATAAGTGTTCAGTGAGAAATTCAGATATAAAGTCGTCAGTAGCTAGACACTTTTCCAGGTGTAAACATACCGTTAACGATCTCAGATACATGGGACTTGAGCTAGTCCACAGGCCCGCGAGAGGGGGAGACAGACATAAGTTACTGTTACAACGGGAATGTTATTATATCCACCTGTTTGATTGCATAGAACCTAGAGGAATGAATGAAGAGAACGTTTTAACCTGTTTCCTTTAAGTACCTTTTATCTATATGGTTTAATCCAAGTGGTTGTTTCCTGCAAGAGGTATGTTTATCCTTTGATGCTTAAAAGAAAAAAGAAAAAAGTATAGGGGCTAAATTAGCCCTATAAACTACGGGCATGTTACATAGCAAGTTTCTGGTATGGTAATGTAATGCAATTTTTGCTTTTGCTTTTGTGTTTTTTATGTCTTTTTATATGTCTTTTATACATGGTATATTTGTATAATTTGTATTTACTAACAGACTCTATTTTGATAGGTCTTTTCTTTTGTCATTGAGGACCAATAGACTCAGGCACACCTGCGCTGTGATGTCATTTCCTGCCAAATCATTAACCACCTGTGTGTATATAACCATTATCTTGACTGCAAGTCCATTGCAAGCTATAACACTGAAGAAGGAATACATATTTCCGAAACATGTTTGTTTCAGGCTGCCATTAAATTTTGAACCTGAGAGTGCTGGTCTGGCTTCACTGCTTCTTTTATATAATACTTAATGGGATTTCAGCACCCAGTGTCGTATCTTGAGAGCGCGGTCTAACTTGACATACAATTTCAGAAAACGTGTAATACAAAAAAGTCTTGTCTTAATATAAGTAATCAACTGGGGAAGTTTCATTGTGATATCTATTAGTTAATTTTTTTACCCTATTCACCTGCAGTGTCTCCCCTTAAGACAAAAATATTTTGGATATTAGGTCCTATTTTCCGTATGTTACTTTATGTTTCTAGTGTCCTATATTATATGATACTTTGTTTCTCGCATGCGCAGTAGTGCACCGCACAGTACAGGCCCCCAACGCACAGTACAGGCCCCTCCTACGTAATTTCAGAAGTGCCTGTACTCTGTTTAAATGACGCCACGCGCACTCCCACGTGTGCGTGCGCATGCATGTTCCCTCGCGTGCTCACAGAACAGATGATTATTATGCATAAATAGTAGGAAACATGTTTGTATAGGAAATTACTAGTTTTTGTAAATATTGCCTTGAAATAGAGAAGCTGAAAAAGGTAGCAGGATGTAGCATTCAATATAAAGAAATTATATTGTCAACAGATATGGTTGAAAAACAAACAATGTTTTAAATGTAATTGTAGATACAATATTGTAGTTACAATTTCTTTAATTGAATTAACTTAAACTAGAAAAGTAAATACAAACTAAATTAACAATGTAACTTACAGTTTACAGAAGGACAGTTTCCTTCTGAAGCACAACTTAAGAAATGTCTCATCCTTCCAGTCGGGACCATTTGTCAGTGTCACATAGTGAGACATTCCACAGCTCAAGCAACCCCCCACCAATTGGTACAGGGCTTGTATTTTGGTTTTGCACTTCTCGTTCTTTGTTATGCTATTGCTATGCTATTGTTATGCAAAGAATATAGGTGATAGGTGAGTACCGGTATTTGGCGCACGGCGCGACGAGTCGAGTGAAAGTTGTGAACACATTTTTGTGTGCACGCGCGTGCTGGGGCGGCGTGGTACCGCGTGGCATGACCACTGCACCCCTGCTCACCTGTCTAGCCGAGTAGGATAAATCTGCAGTGCCGCAGTCCGGGGCCTGTACTGTGCGTTGGGGCCTGTACTGTGCGGTGCACTACTGCGCATGCGATGTTGGGCGGGGCTTCATAGTGCGCATGCGTGTGGAGCATATAAGCAAATATGAGTTTCTACTTCTAGCTCTGGTTTAACATTCATTCTTCTTCGTTGAAAAATAAACCAAATATGTCTTTCAGTGAAAATGTAAGTACCTTAGGCCGGGGGCACCTTCGCTATTTTGGACATTAGGGCCTATTTTCTAATTTGCTTTAGTGGTGAGCTAACGTTAGCTAACGCACGCTCCGGGATTGCAGCTGGGGGCTAGTTCTGCACTAACCTAACGTTAGCTAGCTAACGCATGTTAGCTAATATTCCCTGTAAACACCCAACTAACGCTATGTGAATGTGAAGTTGCTATTATTTTGGCCCACGTTTTGACTACTTTATTAATGTTGAACTAATGTTAAAGCTATGTTAAACATGAACCATTCTCACAAGGTGTTCAAATTCACATTATCTGTTATTGTCCACCGCAATACACATCGTCATTGTAAAATGTGTTGCTTATTCAATCAAATCCCGGTTCATAGTGCGCACAACTGCATTTTATAACCTTGAGCAACGTTCCTCTATTTTAGTCCAAAATTATAAACATGACTGACTTGATGCTACTGTATATTTGTATGTCTGTAAATGTCTTGATGAATTAATTTAAGTACCTGTATTATTCAGTACATTAAAATTAAACTTCAACTTGAACCTGTGTGGAATGTGTATCTGGTAATCTGTGTGTGATAGAGGAGATATGGTCAGCTGCCCGACAGAGCCTTTATCCTCTCCTCTGACGGAGGCTGTGTATGTTTGAACTGTAAAACCCCACAGTCAGAGCTACTGTACCAGATCGGTCTGAACTGTAAAACACCACAGTCAGTTGCGTGGAGGAAACTGGAGGAAACCCACAAAGACACAGGGAGAACATGCCAACTCCACACAGAAAGTACCTGGATTTGAATAGAATATTTGCATCTCTGTGGGGTCCTTATCAAACAATCGCTTATTAAACCCAATTGTGTTTACTGATATATACCATATAAACCGAGTGGGTGTCAGACAAGAGGGAAGACTGTCAGGTTTTAAACTGTGGATACTAAACAGAAGGTAAAGATGACTGAACTGTACAGTAACAGTAATCCAGAACTATTTCATTGCACTGTAAATAAACTGATTTTATAGTATGTCACATCAATGTCATTCATGTCTTTCACATTCTACTAAAACTGAATCAAACCATAAACAAGGTGGCCTGTTGGGATGTTAGATCCTAATGTGAAAAACTGATTTTATGTCTGAGGAGAAGACTGGTACATAGTTCATTCGTCTCTCCATCTATGTAACTAACCATATTTGCATATCTTGTATGTCACACATTTAACAGTACAGTATTGAATTGATTGATTGAAAACTTTAATGAACAGATTGCAGAATGGGTACAGTACAGTACAGCTCAATACACACAATTATTGTTATTATTATATATTAATGGGGGGACTCCGATGTATCCTCTTAGCAGTTGTTTTGTATTGAGCCGTACTGTATTGTACCCATTCTGCAATCTGTTAATAAAGTTTTCAATCAATCAATCAATCAATCAATCAATCAATCAATCAATCAATCAATCAATATATGTATCATCTGTCTCTTTTCTATTTTATTTTATAAAATATCCCCTTTATACCCTTTCCCTGTTACCCTTCTAGAGGCCTTTTTGTCCTCTCACCTTGCCGTCATTGTAAATAAAGTATATTAAATACATTTTTTTTTAAACACAACATATTAAAACGTGTAGCTCTTCTTCCTTCATAAATGTCTTCTGCTGATTTCACTTCTGCTGACGTCTTGGTCCTGTTGTCGTCTTACGCCTGACAGAGAAGGGCAGTTGGTCAGTAGACAAATCAAAGGTTTAGTCATAACAGATTTGCAACAAACTGAGAGGCCCATGTGTTAGATATATTAGATATACTAAAAGGGGTACAACACCCAAATCAAGAATTCCAATATGTAATATTTTGGGTGATATAGACAAACTATTACTTTCCTAGTTTTGGCGATATATCACAGTATTTCGTATTTCGTTTTCCAGTACAAATTACAGTGTGATATGACGTCTTTCTTTTTTAAATATCTTTATCTTGGAATATTCATTGTCATGGTGCTATTTCATTTCAAATTATCTATTTTCTTAAACTTTTTTAATACATTTTCTTTTGATAAGAAATATAATCAAACTACTGTATAGTGTATTTATCTTGATACAATATGTATATCATGGACAACTGTATTGTAAAAATCCATACCTTTGCATTGATCCATGACCTTCTTATTCAGTACACTAATATGAATCATTAAATTGTGCATAGTTCCCCTTCCATGATTTTTCTGTACCTTTCCTGTAAATCAAGGCAGGACAGTCGACCTTTATAGTTTCCCATCCAGTTCACTTCTAATGGAAAGACCAACTTGACAGATTTCACGGCAACTGCTGAAGAAGCATCCATGGAAAAGCACAGTTAAAATACAGACAACTAATGATGAACCACTATAGTAAGTAAGTCACACACACACACACACACACACACATACAAATATTTTTCCTTTCATTTATTTTTTTAAATAGGATTACAGAAAATGATCACTAAAGTGCTATCTGTTGCAGCTGCACTGTTTTCCATGAAAATACCATATTTGGATACGTTTGACCATTTCTCAAAAAATTAAAATCATTATTATTCTTTATTTAATAATATGTTTTTGGTAGCTTTTTTATTTGTTTATTGGACAAGTCCGGCAGAGGGGAAGGATGGGAGAGAGATATGGGGGAAGACATTCGGCAAAGGTTATCGAACCCGGGATGGCCATGTTGCACTGCATTGGCGCCCTGAAAATCATTATTTAATAAAACACAGAAAAGGATCACCAAGTTACTCTGGATAAAGAACCCCTTTACAGACAACATTGAGACAAAGCTTCCTGACACATCTCCATCCAAACTCTTGGAAGAACTCATTGAAATCTCATCTAACAAGGCCACTGGCCATGACAACATCCCCTCCAAATTCCTCAGAGACGCAGCAGCCGCCATCACCCCAGTCATCACACACATAATAAACCTCTCTATAAAACAGGGGCACGTCCCCAAGGACTTCAAAATTGCGAGAGTGACCCCTCTGCACAAAAAGGGCAGCAAATTAGACCCAGGCAACTACCGCCCTGTTTCTATTCTTACCTCCATCTCGAAAGTCATGGAGAAAATAGTCTACGAACAGGTCGAAAAGTACCTGGCGGAAAAAAATCTAATCTACGAATTCCAATCTGGCTTCAGAACGTCCCACTCCACTGACACATGCCTCCTCTATTTGAACGACCACATCAAACAAGAGGTGGACGTGGGCAAATACTGCGGCATGGTCATGCTGGACCTACAAAAGGCCTTCGACACTGTCAATCACTCCATTCTAATGGACAAGCTAAAAGCAATTGGTTTTGATAGCTTATCAGGGAGCTGGATGCAATCCTACCTGGAGGGGAGAGAACAGATGGTAGAGGTAAACGGTACTCTATCCCCCCCCCTCACAGTGAGCTGTGGTGTTCCACAAGGAAGCATACTAGGACCGCTACTCTTCCTAATTTATGCAAATGACATGTCGTCAGCCTGTGACTGCAACTTGTTCCTGTTTGCGGACGACTCAGCCCTGCTGGTCTCTGACAAGAACAAATTGCAGGTTGAAAAAACCCTCAGCACGGAACTAGGCAAAATCTGCATATGGCTCGCTGATAACAAACTATCATTACACATGGGCAAAACAGAGTCCATTCTTTTCGGTTCAAATAACAAACTCAGCAAGACCGACGGATTCTCAGTTACAGTGGGTGACAATATTGTCACAAGGAAAGACGAAATTACCTACCTGGGTTCCATCCTAGAGGCAAATCTTTCCTGTGACAAAATGGCATCCAATGTAATAAAAAAAGTCAACCAACGAACTAGATTCTTGTACCGGATCTCCTCTCTGGTAAACAAGAATACCCTGAAGACTCTGGCAGGAGCACTCATTCAAGGGTACTATGACTATGCATGCACCTCATGGTACCAAAACACCTCAAAGGCGCTTAAAACAAAATTACAAACATCACAAAACAAACTGGTCAGACTACTACTTGACCTGAACCCCAGAACCCACCTCACCCCTGCCCACTTTGACAACCTAGAGTAGACGACAGAGTACAGCAACTTGCAATGGGCCTGGTCTACAAGATACACTATACGACCGGGGTGCCCATGTACATGTCAAAATACTTCCCAAAGGTCAGTGAATACCACAACCACTACACAAGAGGAAGCTCAACAAATCATGTTAAACCCAGATTCGGCTCAAACAAGGGACTAAACACGTTTCTCAATTATGCCACAACAATGTGGAACGCCCTACCCAAAGCTGTAAAGGAATGTGAATCCCTGCCCACATTCAAAACCGCTCTTAAAGAGCACCTACGGGAGGCTGCAATTCGAAACTGGCCACCGTAAATGCCCAAAACCCCCACCACCTCCTAATAGACAGCCTCCTCCCCACCGCATGTATATATTCCCTCCCCGCCTTATGTATATTTCCCTCCCACCCACCCACCCCCTCCTAATGTACAGTCCCCTCCACATCATATGTATATACTCTGTCAGGATCTAGGGGTAACAGTACTGTATATTTGAATACCGCTTATTACTAAATACCTATATGTCCCTATGCCATAAATGTCATGTATGTTGTGTATGTCATAAATGTCTATATGAATTGAAAATGGGGGACCCTGATGGAAACAAGACAAATGTCTTTCTCAGGTCTGCATCCCCTTAACAATTGTATGTATTGAGCCGTACTGTATTGTACCCATTCTGCAATCTGTTAAATAAAGTTTTCATTCATTCATTCATTCATCTGCTACCACTTGGAGAGCTCATTTCAGTGAAGTGCCCCTGGAAACATTTTGGTCTGAGTGTGGTGCTGAGTACCAATTATCTCATGATGCAGCAGTTAAGGTGTTGATACCATATCTTTTCTGTATTTAAAAAAAAAAACATGATTTTCTGTTTTTGAGAAATGGTCACACTTATCCAAATATACTATTTTTATGGAAAACAGTGCAGCTGCAACAGATAGCACTTTAGTGATAATTTTCTGTAATTTTATTTAAAAAATATATGCTATTTGATTTACTACTACAAGCAGTGTAATGTCAACAGTACTAAGCCATTTAGACATGAAACGCCTGTTAATAATGCATTATAGCCTGCATATACACACAAATGTGTTTCCCGGTTTCAATGGGTTTCAAACATTATTTTGAAAGGTTGAGAACCCCTGCCCTAGGGGACCATACATCTTGCATACATTATAATAAATGAGTACCTCAAGAAGTTTTACATTGTTATCAAAATTGTATTATCTAAAGATGGTAAGCTAGAGTGTTGTGTCCATTCATAGTTTAAGATATTTTTTATAATGAAACACAAAGGAACATCTAAAATGCCTATAGATAATTATACTATGGAACTACACACTAAGCATGTATTACATGGCCCATAACAACCCCCAAACAACATTTCCAACTTCAACAGACCCGTGTCCCGATGGTAGATACCCGACCACATGGCCCACAATGGCCCCCCAAAAACCAAACATGCAGATAGAGAGGTTGAGTACTTTCTTGTGATACATCACATTCATTCCTTTATTTGGATGGACTGCAAACACATGGACTGTCCAAAAAAAATCTTAAAACTGATTATTCAGTGTGAGCGTTCAAATATTGAGTCAGAACTAACATAACACATATAACAGAGGTAACATACACTACCTGGGCTTACTGTGGCTTGATGCTGGGTTACCGGACAGGGCTGCTGCTTGTCCAGCAGACAGGCTTTGGTTTTGGTCTGGTGATGAAAGTGATAGAATGGAATAACTGCTCTCTCTCATATTCACTGTTTCCTGTCCCCTCACTGCTAGAAATATATATGACACAGTAAAGGCCATGGCTGTTTCTCATCTAGGCGTATTGCTCAGCCAAAACCAGTGAAGGGCAATTACAGTCAAATCACTTTATATACCGGTATCTTCAGTACAGAGGAAAACAATATATAGCAAATATAGCATTCAAGTCACACACTCACACAACTTGTTTACATTACTCAGTATCTTGGTCCAGATTGGATCAGAGAGTTCTGTCACAGATCACTAATGTACCATGTTGTTGCTTCTGTGAGTTGGAGATGGACCCGGTACCAAGAGGTTCCTGCAACAAAACAAATCAGGCCAGTGAAATTCAAAAACAAAAGCAAGACCCAACGAAATAAGAATTCACAACCTGCCTGTGAGATATAAAGTCCTCGCGGTAACTAACCCGCATCTCTCTCTGCCACGTTCCGCCCCTGGGTGTCGTCTGCCGGACATATGGACTGTAGGCATCTGAGGAGAGTGCGCCCCCTTGACCTGCGTAACCTTCCTTTTAACCTCTGACCTCTCTGTGACCTCAGAGGAAGGTGGAGGGGTCTGCTGAGGAGGGCGACGACTTGGGGAATACAGACACCTGATAAGGAGACAGACGGAAAGAATGCAACAACCGTTGACCTACGAGCAACAACAGATGGGGTTGGATTACCATTCTCACACAGTGTGGAAATACAGATGCAAGACGCCCTTAAGCAAGGCAGTGTACCCCCTAGCGGCTTGGGAGGGAAACTGAACTGAGGGTGACCCCCTCTCCGGAAAAATGCATGTGTGTGGAGTATCTTGGAGGGATATACAAAAAGGTAACTTGTAACTGGCAACATGGCAAATTACGTCATTGTAATTTGAATCTCTTAAAGGGGCATTATGCCAATTCTTTACCTGAATCCTATCGTTCTGTTGTGATGAGGACATAAAATGTACCAACTGGTTCTGTGTCTCGAGAGCTC
The DNA here is from genome assembly GCF_963971535.1 of Notolepis coatsorum. Taxonomy (NCBI): domain Eukaryota; kingdom Metazoa; phylum Chordata; class Actinopteri; order Aulopiformes; family Paralepididae; genus Notolepis; species Notolepis coatsorum. Next base: position 40,287,245 of record NC_140175.1, read on the forward strand.
TGCTGTATCAGCCCCCCGTAAACTCTGGATGACGTCACCTGGTGGAGAGCAGACCTCTAGTGAACTGCAGACACTATTTCCTCCATATTTTTTTCTACTTTCCTAGAGTTGGGCCTACTACAGTAAGAATAGAAACAAAATAGAATAGAATAGAGGTCTGCTCTCCTCTGGGTGACGTCAGCTGATGCAGCTGAGCTCTCGAGACACAGAAACGATTATTACACATCCTGCTCACAACAGAACAGATAGGACTCAGGTTAAAATGGCCAAAATGCCCCTTTAATTTATACTGGAAGATATCTGTTGTTTTGTTTTTATTTCAAAGTTTATTTTGCAGGTACTAAGTGCTGTGAAGCAGGTACTCAGTGCTGTGAAGCAGGTACTCAGTACTCAGTGTTGTGAAGCAGGTACTCAGTACTCAGTGCTGTGAAGCAGGTACTCAGTACCCAGTGCTGTGAAGCAGGTACTCAGTACTCAGTGCTATGAAGCAGGTACTCAGTACTCAGTGCTGTGAAGCAGGTACTCAACTGCCAACTGCTGTACAAATGCTGGTGTCATGATATATTCCGGATATTCCTCTGACATCACTCTCCTGCTGCTTTGACTCCCCCTATCTGCTCCTATATGTCTGCCCTCCCCCATGCTTCTCTCTCCCCCTATCTGCTCCTGTATGTCTGCCCTCCCCCATGCTTCTCTCTCCCCCTATCTGCTCCTGTATGTCTGCCCTCCCCCATGCTTCTCTCTCCCCCTATCTGCTCCTGTATGTCTGCCCTCCCCCATGCTTCTCTCTCCCCCTATCTGCTCCTGTATGTCTGCCCTCCCCCATGCTTCTCTCTCCCCCTATATGCTCCTGTATGTCTGCCATCCCCCATGCTTCTCTCTCCCCCTATCTGCTCCTGTATGTCTGCCCTCCCCCATGCTTCGCTCTCCCCCTATCTGCTCCTGTATGTCTGCCCTCCCCCATGCTTCTCTCTCCCCCTAACCTCTGTGTGTGTGGGTACTCATCCCGCGCCGTCCTCTTAGTGACCGGCCGACTCTGACAGCGCCCCCTGGCGGTGATGGCGGTGGCGGTGCACGTGTAGGCCGTGTCGGCAGCCAGGCAGCGGACGGTGTGGATGCGCTCCGTGCCGAGGTATACCACGCGGCCGCTGAGCCTCAGCTCGTAGTTGAACAGGCGCCCCAGGGGAACTAGGGGAGCCCCCCACATGATCTGCAGCTCGTGCCTGCCCCGGACCACCATGGTCAGGCCGCTAGGCGCATGATCCTGGCCCTCCACGGTGTGGACCTCCACATACGCACGGGGACCCACCTCGTCCCCTGGCCCTACAGCACACACTGCCAGCTGGTAGTGGCTCCCTGGGGAGAGACCTCCTACGATGGCCCTTGTAATAGGAGAGCATATTGAGATTTGGTGTCACTGAATGGGTTGACATACCGGTATTTGAACCCTTGCACTGAATAACTACATTAACTACTACTATAACTACATTTAAAAGCACCATAACAAAGCTCAGCATGTCATAAAGTGACAGGAGTGTGAATGTGATACATGCATCACAAGAAAGTACTCAACCTTTAACTATAAATTAACACAACACTCTTAACATCATGAGATAATAAAGTTTGAAAAAAGATTGCTCCTTTGAAAACTTAAAATGGAGTTATACGGTTCTCATGTCTGAGGTACTCATTTGGTATCAGAAACAAACCACAAGGTGAGAGAAAATGTGAAAGTTAATATCGGTGACACAACAGACATGTCTTACCCCAGCTCTGTGGTAGTTCCCAGCAGCCTCCCTGCTCTGTAGAACTGGTAGGCGTTGGGTCTGGCTTCCCCTGGCGGTGCCACCCATCCCAGTCGCACCTGAGTGGCCGTGCATCCAATGACGTGCAGCTCCCGAGGAGGGCCGGGCCTCCCCCCTCCCGCTTCCGATTCCCTGACCAATAGGACGGGCTGGCTGCTGGGGCTGGTGTCCCCGTCGGAGGTGGAATGGACCAATCGGAGTGACAGCTGCTGTCCAGAGCTCAGGACGGAGGACGGAAAGATCACACTGCACTGGGGTCCGTGATAGAGCACTCTGTCGTTGTCCTGGAGACTGAGGACAGAGTAGAGAATCCAGTGAGGCCCTCTGCTATTGTTTCACGTTTCTTTAATAGTTGTCATACAGAAGTACAGAATACTTTTATACAAAATGCTTCTTACTGTTACGCTCCAGAGACTGTGCTAGACAAGATAAGTATGAAATAAAATAAAGTAGCATGTAAAAAGAAGTAAAAATAGAGGTCCCAGTGTTCAGTATAGACATATGTACAATGTTCGATGCATTGCAGACTAGAAGTAACTGAGTTACCATACAATATACTATGCAATATACTAATATACAATACTATATAGTGCAAAGCAGAAATGGGATGAGGTACAATTTAGCCCCCCTCCAATTGTGCGTTCCGCTGAACGTGTCACTCTTTGTAGTCTGCTTCGGTCTTGTGCAGTGCTATTCCCAAACCAGGAGGTGATGTTGCCAGTCAGGATGCTCTCTATTGTACATGAGTAGAAGTTCTTAAGGATCTTCTGACTGACTTGGAACTTCCTTAGGCGCCTGAGGAAGTAGAGGCGTTGTCGTGCCTTCTTCACAACACTGTCAATGTGTGTGGTCCATGTCAAGTCCTCGGATATGTGGGCTCCGAGGTACTTAAAACTGTTCACTCTCTCAACCGGTGCCCCGTCGATGCTGAGGGGGCTAAGATAAGACAAGATCAGATATTCCTTTAGGAATTTCCTTGGGGAAATTCAGGCACCATTGCAGCATGGGGGAGGAGAGGTACAGGTATGGGCAGGGTAATAGTAGAAAGACATAAATTATATGCAATAAAATTCTATCTGAATATAAAGATATGAGGGTCTGTATATAGGGCCTGTATGCCCTATTGGTTATATTATACGTTACAATAAATATAGGCAATAAAGAATTTGAATCTGAATATATACTATGAGTAAAAGTAAACATTATACACAAGGTGCAGTATACACAAGGTACCCTATAACTGGCATGATATGCAGTACGTTATACATTGTAGTCCAAGCAGGTTTTGGCACACTTAGTGGTCAGACATTCCTAATAGTTCTTGAGATAGTGGAGCCTGGTGGCCGATGGCATGAAGGACTTGCTGAGGCAGTTAGTGAAGTGTCAGGGGGGTATAAGTCTGTGGCTGAACATGCTCCTCATCTTGGCTAGCTCCTCATAGAGGGAGTGGGAGGGGTTCTCCAGGATTGCGGCCAGCTTCCTTCTCATCCTCCTCTCTGCCACCATCTCTAGTTTGACCAGCTCAACTCTCATCACATAGCTAGCCTTCCTCACCAGCTTGTTCAGTTTGTTGGTGTCCCTTGAGTTGATACAGCATACAACGGCAAAAAAGAGGACGCTGGCTACTACAGACTGGTAAAACGACTGCAGCAGTCTATGCAGTGGTTCCCAAAGTCGGGGTCGCGACCCAAAGGTGGGCCGCGAGCAGCCACGGGTGGGCCGCGAGATGATTTAAAAAAAAATAATAATAATAAAAGTTTTATTTTTTTTATTTTATTTTTTTTTATTTTTTATTTTTTGTCAGGCCACTGAACTTAGAAGCAGGCCAGGACAGTGTTTCTAGTTGTATTCTAAAATTATATTCTATTGTATTCTAAAATGTGACTATATGGTTTTATATTAACTTAATAAATAAACAAAAACGAAAAATCTACTTATTTCAACGAACATTTCAAACTAAATAACAGATTATGCACATAAAACGCTGAAAACAACCGAAGCAACAATAGTATTTTAATGAGGCTATTATTATTATCATTATTATTTTGCAACAAGTTAGCCCTCTCATAAATAGCACATATAAATGAATAACTAACTTGAACTAACTTAATAGGATTGAAGTGATATTTGGCTTAAAAAATCGGTCGCATGGCAAAAAAAAAAAAAAAAAAAGCCAGACGATGTGCATTGGGCCGCGGCTCTCTGACGCCTTATTTTCTGGGCCCTGGCCTGAAAAGTTTGGGAACCCCTGCTCTATTGCACATTGAAGGACCTGAGTCTCCTCAGGAAGAACAGCCTTCCTGTAGAATGCCTCTGTGTTGTCTGACCAGTCTAGTTTGTTGTTCAAGTGTACTCCAAGGAACCCTTGTCTCAACCATCCCCACCTCATTGTTGGTTGTTACTAGATACAAATGGGGTAATTTCATGTTTCTGTATGGACACAAACTTCATATTTCTTGGATGTCTTTCTAGTTACAAAGTCACTATTACACACTCAAAAACTGCACCACTGTTGACCAGACACAGTGTGGTGGTTAATTCACCTGCACCTCCAGAACCACATGTAGCCCTGCTGACCTGGGATCAAATTATACAAGAACCACCTCTCCTGAGTCTCCCTTACTCCCATACTCCTTATTCTGTCAATGTGAAGGTGAAGTGAACTCTCTCAGTGTTTATGCAGGCATATCTGACCTGTACTGGACCTCCAGCCCACTCTCAGGCATGCACTTCTCCCAAGATACCACGCATGAGCCTGAGGGGAGGAGCCTGGTTGTCGGGGGCGATGGTTCGGCGAGTCGATCCAGCTTCCTGAGGCATGCGCTGACTTCCTTCCTGAGTTCCTGGCCAATGGAGGGAGAGCAGGACAGAGTCTAGAAGAAAAGGGGAAATGCTAAGATACAGCAAAGTTGTATGATAATTGTTCTATTGTCCTTAAAGACCATATACATAATACCAATGTAAACAAAGGAGAAGTTCCACCACCACCACCAACATATTTAAATAGGAATGGAGATGTGTTTTCATTCTTTAGTTTATTAAACTTTTGATACAAGGACTAACACCGGACAAATAATGTGTTTTGAATTGTACCGGTATTTCATGTCTGTAAAAGGATTAAGTTGAAAATGTTTGTAAACACTGTAGTAAAACAGACCTACTGTATACTCTGATTTACAGAATAAATAAATCAAACTCCTCAACAAATATGTAAGTTAATATGCCCTACATGTATATGTAGGCCTAAAAATATATATCACCACCTTGAACTCTGATATGCACCCCCCCTCCTCCCACACTGTGAAATATATAACCATTCAATACAATTTTCTCCCAACTTCAAGTGCAATATTCTACCCTTCAAGTGCAATATTCATAAGTGCAATTATCTACCCACTACTGTCTGACACTGTAATTGTTGTATATTCTGTAAATTGTATAGTATTGTTACATTGTTTCTTTTGTATTACTTGTGTGTATAGTATCATGTTGTATAGTATTGTGATATTATGTTTATTTTTTATTACTTGTGTGTATAGTATCATATTGTATAGTATTGTGATATCATGTTTATTTTTTATTACTTGTGTGTATAGTATCATATTGTATAGTATTGTGATATCATGTTTATTTTTCATTACTTGCTCAAGTTCAAGTTCAAATTCAAGTTCTGTTTTATTTGTCACATATAAAGTACATATTTTTGTAATAAATAGATAAAATATGGTGTAATGTCTAAAGTGAATGTTAAAGGTGAGTGTTTGTTTAAAGTGAGTGTGTGCATGTGGATGTGTGTGCAATGAATGTAGATGGATGGGTGTGATTTTATGCCTTAATATAAGTTTGAGTCCCTAATCTCGTTGTACGCAAGTATAATGACAATAAAGTATATTCTATTTTTCTATTCTATTATATATATAATAATAAAAAAAATAAAAAAAATGGATTGCAGCTAAAAAAAAAATAAAAATAAAAGACGTGTTCCAGCAAATAAAATATAAGAACCTTGAGTTGTGCCTCCAGTAACTTGTGCGCTCTCACTCGTAGCACTCCAGTAGGTCGGGTGAGAAATACCTTCATGGCCCTGTGACAGAGTGCATCATGCATTAACAGTATATAATAAATATGCAATAATAATAGTTATTATCCCCCATATCTGATCAATGACACTATAACTGAACCACATAAGCCTATTTCAAATCTTCTTTTTTTTTTGATCCACTTTTTCTCCTTATTTTCTATTTTTCTCCCATCCCAATTTCCTATTGCCAATTCTCCCCTCCCCTGTCTTGAACGTTGCTAGACTATGCCTCCCACTGGTCAGCTGTAGTGAGGATAGAAGCCTTGCATCACGTGTCCCCTCTGGTACACGAGGAGGCAGCCTGTCGCATCTTTTCACCAGACAGCGCGGACTCTCAGTGGCGAGGAGTAACGCGTGGGAGGCTCACGCTGCCCCCAATACTTCCTGTCTCTGCTGTACAGGCGTCACCCAACCGACCTGTAGGAGTCGCTGTCCACAACGTCCAATCCCCACCCATCGACTTTCCACCCGCTACCTCTGCCAATTGAGATAGTATGACGACTGGCCCAAGCCGCAGGCAATGCTGACTCGGGGAGTCGAGACCGGAGTCTCTTGCATTGGTGACGAGCGCAATCTCCGCTACGCCACCCAGCCGCCCCAATTTCAAATCTTCTTCAGAGAGATATGTTTTCAAAAAAGGAACCTGCCAACATTATGACACTCATGTGTCGGTTCTATGCTAATTTGATCTCACTACCTCCTATGCACTGTAATTTTAAGAGCGCTGCTCTGTTGTAATTCAAAACTGATGCACTGCTCTGTTGTATGTTAGATACCCTGTTGTATGTTAGAACTATTTTATGTCCGTTCTATTTTATAATTTTTAGCCTATTTTTAAACTGAATCAAACCGCACTTTTTTTACTCTGTCTATTCTATTTTTATTATTTGTATTACTTTTTTTTGTATCCACTTTTTCTCCCATTTTCTATTTTTCTCCCATCCCAATTTTGTATCATCCAATTCAACCCTCCCCTGTCTCGAACGCTGTTTCTTGCCTCCCACCAGCCGGCTGCAATGTGGACTAACCTGCTAGCGTTTCCGTCTAAACAGGGCCTCATACATAGCACGAGTCCCCTCCGATACTCGAGATAACAGCAGTCGCATCTTTTCACCTGCGCGGCGCGATCTTTCAGCGTCAGGGGTCTGCGCTTTGGAGGGGCGCCGCCCCCATCGCTTCCTGATTCTACTGTGCAGGCGCACCAACCGACCTGTAGGAGTCGCTGTCCACAACGCCCGATCCCCACCCATCAGTTTCCCACCCCCTAATACTGCCAATGTGTATTAGTACGGACGACCAGCTAAACTGAAAGCAATGTGGAGCGCTGGGCTCGAACAGGCGAACCCAGCGTCTCCAGTATTCGTGGTGAGCGCCTTGCCCACTGCACCCCTATTATTTGTATTACTGAATGAAACTGTAAACAGAGAGGCCTATTGGGATGCTAGATCCTAATGTGAAACACTGTGATTTACCTTACCTTGCTACATCTCTATCTTTTTTATGCTCGCTTATGCCTTTATTTTTTACTGTTGTGAAGCACTTTGAACTGCAACTTCTGTATGAAAAGTGCTATACAAATAAAGTTATTGTTATTATTATTATTATTATTATTATTATTATTATTATTATTATTATTATTATGAGAAATGCACTTACTGTCTTCTCCAGAGTCAGAGGAGAAGATAGATTATAGATACCAATCAGATTGCTCTTTGCGTTGAGTAGAAAGCTTTCCGGCTGCAAGCTAGCCTAGTTTAGCACAAAATGGAAGCAGATACGGACCAGCTAGTCAAGCAGTTGGCCAATAACACCTCTCCCGGAGTTTTAAGCTAGGCTAGTGGTCCGTATCCGCTTCCATTCATTTGTGCATTTCCTCTATGTGAGTTTGGGTCAATTCACTTCAAACTCAAATGGATTCCAAATGTAAAATTGCAGATTATTTGTATAGTGTTAATTCTCAACCCTGTCATTCTCAAGACATCCTTGTCATACCCAGAGGTTTTTCAGTGTTGGACTTTTGAAGAACAAGTCCCTGAATCAATTGAATTGAAAGGGACTTGACCATAACGCATGTGTAGGCTATTCAGGCTATTAACTACAGGGGTGTAAAGTACTTGAGTAATTGTAGTTCGTTACAATACTTAAGTACTGTTTTGGGGGATTTGTACTTTACTCTAGTATTATTAGGTTTGTATACTTGTACTTTTACTCAATTACATTTCAGGGGGGGAAAATGAAGGTTATCCTATAACCCTAGTTATGTGAGTACTGGCAAGCGTCTTGCTCGCCTTCTGGACAGCTCGTTCATACCTAATGTATACATTGAAAGTATTTCTCATGCACCTTACATCTATCCATCCACACCCACTTCCGGCTACGTATATAACCCCGTGGCGTGGCTGTGCTCCCCCTTCCGAGTCTGAGTTTCATTCGAAAGACAGTCAGGGGTCCTCAGGGCGCAAAGCAAGACGCTTGCCAGTACTCACATTATAACTAGGGTTATAGGATAACCTTTGTTATGTGTCGATACTGGCTACGCGGCTTGCTCGCCTTCTGGACAAATGGGCGGAGCAAGGCGCGTAGGCCCGATAACTGTACCCGCTGAGGTCCCCTTTACGACCACCAGAAAAACAGGGAGGGTCCTGGCCCTCACACTCATCGTAACGAGGAGCAGAGGGATAGAACACAGACTATGCGAAAAAAGGGTGCAGGACCCAAAAAACACACAAAGTTAGTACACCGTGTGAAAAAGCCAGCGTCTACCTCACCACGCATCCTGCCCATTACCTAGCGGCGGGATGCAGAGGTGGTTCCAGCCCTATGGACTGCACGAGCAACGGGGCTCTCTGTCAGGTCCATGAGCTAGAACCCGACCAAAGGGACCTGGTGAGGACAACGAGGCTGTGGCATACGTGTCCTCCCCAGGCATTGTTTGCGACACCACCTCCCCTTCGTTAGGACCACAGAGTTCCACGTTCTAACGAATCGTTGACTGGTAGGTGGGGGTTCAGGATGAGTCCTGAGTCTCTGACGCAGCCGCTCCTCTATAACTAGGACGACGACACTGGCCACTGGCATACCAGGGAGACATCCACTCCTTGAAGAGGATTGCTCCTTTAACCCAGGCTGACAGGTTCCTTAGCGAGAGCATGGCTCGACCGTGCCTGGAGGACCATGAACCACACAGGGGGCGCTTAGAGGGGCTGACTGCTTAAAAACAGTACCTCGATGGCCCCCCGTGATGTCAGGTCCGCCCCGTTATTTCCTCCTAGAAATGCACAGGGCCTTCAGGCTGACAGGTTCCTTAGTAAGAGCAGAGCTTGACCTGGCGGACACCGGGCTAGACTGAACCGGTCCGGCGCGACCGGAATGAGTCCTGGGTCCCCAACGCTGCCGCACCGCTTTTAAAACCGGTATTCCAGGCGGGGGTGCATGTTTAACCGTAAACCACAGGGGGGGGGCGCTACCGGGACTGACTGCTCAAAAGCAGCTCCACGGTGGCCCACCCGCCGGGTGGGAAACCCCCTGTGACGTTCGATCTGCCCCGTCATTTTCACACGGAGACTCCTTAGCAAGAGCAGAGCTCGACTGTGACAGACAGTGACAGTCTCAAATGCTGGTGCCACTCTTCAGCCATCTTCCGGAGGAACTCTCGCCGGTCTGAAGAAACTCTGTGACGCGCAGCAAGCACCAATCTCTTCCTTGCTTTCCTTTAGTCCGTCTGGGGAAGAGAGAACAAAGCTTGGACTGCCGTCTCTCTTCCTCCAGTTGCATCTCGCGGCGTCTGGGTTGCTAGGCCCGACACGCCGCGAGGAATCGGATGGTGGCCCCATGAAGACGCAGCCTCCAGGCTGAACTCTGCGGGGACACGAGGGCCGGGGGTCCTCCTCACACGAGAGGGGCCCGCCACGGCCTCCGGCCAGCTCAAACTCCCCACTGCATGCAGCGAGGGCTCACCTGACTGCCATGACAGCCGGTCCAGGGAGCCCCCGCGATGAGCAAAAAGGTTGATGAGAAAAAAAGGTTTTTACTGTTACTTTCTAGTACTTTAAGTACATTTAAAAGTAGTACTTTTAGACTTTTACTCAAGTGTGTTTTTAGCCAGATACTCTGACTTTTACTTGAGTACGATTTTGAGACGGTACACAGTAAATTTCACACAGTAAATTTTACTCAAACTGAGTACATTTGACTCCAACTGAGTAAAATTTTGCTCACTTGGGCTCAAATGGACTCAGTTTGAGTAAAATTTACTCTGCGAAATTTACTGTGTACCCATACTTTCACTTACATATCATTTCTGGGTACTTTTACACCCCTGATTAACTATACAATTACAACTGAGCACCTCGGACGAAGAACCATATAAGTCCATTTTAAGTTTTCAGAGGAACAATGTTTTCAAATGTTATTATCTAAAGATGGTAAGTATTGTGTTCATTCATAATTAAAGACAGTAGAGCGTGAGTACTTTATTATCTAAAGATGGTAAGTTAAGTTATAGTGTTGTGTTCAGTTATAGTAAAAGAGGAGTACTTTCTTGTGATACATCACATTCACACTCCAAGTGATTTAAATTAACTTCACAACTGCAAATACATGGGCTGTCCAGACATTTTCTAAATGGACTTACATGGTTCTTCAGTGCAAGGGTTCAATTATCTTAGTCATGCAAAACATTCCAAAATGGACGTATACAATATAGTTCTTCTAAATACTTGAGTCAAGTGATTGGCTGATTGGCGTACATAGCAGCAAACCAAGCGCTGTCTTGGTCTTCTTCCATTTCTAACAGGTGGAGAAGTCCGTCAAGCAGGCTGGGGAGGGAGGGGCTACCCAGCACCAGAGCATGTCCGTCTTCCTCTGTTACAAAGCAACTCAGTGCAAAACAAGCTGCCTGGCCTGCCTCAGGCCCGGACAACTCACTCAACATGGCCTGAAGACCAAGGACCTGGGAAAGTCAAGGCAGGAACAAGATTCTTGTCAATCGATCAATCAATCAATCAAATATGTCTGTCTGTCTGTCTGTCTGTCTGTCTGTCTGTCTGTCTGTCTGTCTGTCTGTCTGTCTGTCTGTCTGTCTGTCTGTCTGACTGTCTGTCTGTCTGTCTGTCTGTCTGTCTGTCTGTCTGTCTATCTATCTATCTATCTATCTATCTATCAGTCTATCCATTCATTCATCCTTTCATCCATATATTTAAGCAATAACTCACGACAGGCCATGGTGGTTATTACAGTTTTTCTCAATTGCTTTGGTGCATTTCTCTGATCAGAATTAAAGTTCTCATAACTGTTAGTGCATTTCTCAAAACAATTAGTACAAACTGGAAAACCTAGGTGATAACCTGCAGAAGCGTGTCACTTGCTCAAAATGGATAATTCATTCCTCAAAAGCAAGTATTCATGTCAATGAAAGTGTCACTGTCATCAAAATGAAAAGTCCTGACACCATTGTTTATGAACAAGATAGTCAAATGGCTTTGCCATGTTTTCGTTATGACAGTTCACTCTGTAAGTGTTTTCCAATGCAAAAAAAGTCAGATCTTGGTGACACTTTCTGAAAATGCTCAAGACAGCACTATACACTATTTGCACAGCCATTTGAAATCTACAATTACACATTGCTGTATTTAGTGAGGTAAATGAGTACAAGACACGTATGTTTCACATTTTTACTGCATATGCTCTTTGCAATTTTAATTTGTTCACAGCATTGTGCAAAAGAAAAATACAAACAAAATGTACAACAAACATAAGAAACACCCTTTGGCCTTTGGGTAGAGCTGTGCACAACTGTAAACAATATTGCAGTACATATTGGAACTGAATTGGAACATACAACATACACAGTACTGTAAATCATTCATTCACATCCAGACGTTCCTGTCTGTCTGGCTATTGGATTCAGGAATGGGGAGTAGGGAGGGAGATATTCCACCAGCATCCTTTCATGTGCTGCAAACCACTGTGTGACCAGAATTGCGTGGTGAAAACGCACATTATCCCATACAACAATGTACTTGGTCAGATGGTCGCCATTTAGACCCCTCTCATTCTCAGGGATTATGTCCCTGTAAAGTGTCTAAAAAAGTCAGCAGATGTTGTGTGTTGTATGGACCAATGAGGGGCATATGGGTGAGGACGCCGTTTTCTGAGATGGCTGCACACATTGTAATATTCCCTCCTCGTTGGCCTGGGACATCAGTGGTTGCTTTCTGTCCAATGCGATTCCTTCCACGCCTTCTACCTTTTGCCAGATTGAAACCCGCCTCATCAACATATATGAATGTGTGCAGCGATTCCCTGGCATCCAGCTCCATTCAGGGGAAAAAATATAAAGAAATGTATAAAATTAGCTTGAAGGATTTTGACAACTAGTTCAACATATTTGTATGTAATGACTCAAGCAATGAAATGAGGACTATTAGTTTTATAGGGAATGACTATTCAGCAGTCATAAGTATAGTTCATTTTGACTGACATGACCTAAGCAAATGATAATGTTATAAAACAGCAGAGAATTGTATGAAAGCAATTGATGCATGTCCAAAAGCATTTGCAATTTGTTCGGAGGAATGAGAAACTGCTACTATGATGTGCACAAATTACAAAATGTTGTGGAGGTTGAACTAACAGTTATGAGAACTTTAATTCTGATCAGAGAAATGCACCAAAGCAATTGAGAAAAACTGTATATCACAGCTAAGGGGCGTAGTTCGGGGTTGACAGCCCCTTAGCTGTGATATAATAACACACTTCAATTTAAATGTTTATGTTTAGTAGATTTCTATTAGTAAATAATAATGTTCAAAATAAATAGGCCCTCCTGGCTGCCTGCACTTCAAGGTGGTTGCTATGCAACATACATACTAACAACAAGCTGGTATTTAATTTTTCATAGTCGGGCAGATATGCCAACTATTTACCAAGGCCAAACAGTTTTAATGTACGACCTAGGACCATTATTATACAGTTTAAAAATATATTTTCAGGCGAGAATGTACCCATTTAGACAGTTTGTCCAAATAACGGCTGTTTGTAAATTTGCTCCAACGTTGCTCCAACAAGGCTACGTTTTTTTCCCTCTGACGCGGAGTGATACTGACTTGTGAAAAGGAATTAGAATCATAGCTGTGGATTTACGCTCATTATCAATCAATCAATCCGATTTATTTATATAGCACATTTAACATGACACGTGTCAACCAAAGTGCTGTACAGAGGGTAGATACATAGATACATAATGACAACAATCACACTCCGTTTTATGGGAGGGCACACAGGCAGCACACAGGAAAACGGGGCATGAGTCAGTGAACGGGAAAGGCTAGTAGGTAGAAGTGGGTTTTGAGCCTAGATTTGAAGGCATCTATCGAGGGGGCAAACCTAATGGAGGTGGGGATGCTGTTCCACAGTTCAGGGGCTGCGACAGCAAAGGCACGGCCCCCCCTGAGCTTGAGGTTAGACCTCCGGACTGTCGGGAGCCTCTGATCGGCTGACCTGAGGGACCTGGTGTTGGAATAGGGGGATAGGAGGTCTGAGATGTAGGAGGGGGGGGTGACCATTAACTCATTGACTGTCATAAGCTTTCGCCATCTTTACTAAATGGCGCCAGTGTTGACCATTTTTGCGATGTTTGTAGACCCATCGTGTGTTCTGTATTATAGCTATGGAGACAATAGTATGGCTCATTTGACAGGCATTGTTCATAGTCCATTACTGACTAATTAGTTCATTTCTACACACTATAGTTTGTTACACGCTAAACATCGCCCCATTTCCAGAATAATCCAGTATTTTTCCATAGATCGCGAGATATGACACATTATATGCAATAAGCCCAAATCGTTATGGTTGATCGCCTGAAGCTCCAAATCAAAGGTATATACCAGTGGTCACCAACCTTTTTAAGCCCAATATCACTTTTTTTTTTTTTGGTGAAGGCAAGATCTACCTATTGAAGCGTTGAGAGAAAAAGACAGCCAAGATTGTACTTTAAACTAAATGACTTTTATTTGCCTGTATTCTAATTACATGCAATGCTTTGGTCCAACATTAAAACGTCAAAGTAGAACTATTATGTACTTTCTCAGTCAGTGCTAAGTGCAGTCATCTTATGCAGCATCACTTTTCACATCAAAACAAAAGTAGAACTGTAATGTGGACTTTCTCATATTATTAACATTGACAAACATATTTACAATTAGCATTTTATAAAGTAGAACTGTAATGTGTACTTTCTCAGTCAGTGCTAAGTGCAGTCAGTGCTAAGTGCAGCATCAGTTTTCACATCAGAACAAAAGTAGAACTGTAATGTGGACTCTCATATTATTAACATTGACAAACATATTTACAATTAGCATTTTATAAAGTAGAACTGTAATGTGTACTTTCTCAGTCAGTGCTAAGTGCAGCATCACTTTTCACATCAAAACAAAAGTAGAACTGTAATGTTTACTTTCTCAGTCAGTGCTAAGTGCAGTCAGTGCTAAGTGCAGTCAGTGCTAAGTGCAGCATCATTTTCACATCAAAACAAAAGTAGAACTGTATGTGTACTTTCTCAGTCAGTGCTAAGTGCAGCATCACTTTTCACATCAAAACAAAAGTAGAACTGTAATGTGGACTCTCAGTGTAAGATCTAAAAAAAAGAAAAAAAAAAGAAAAAAAACATTTTTTTTTTTTTTAATTTTCATGGAAAGATCTACAGGGACAGTCTCAAAGATCGACCAGTCGATCAAGATCGACGGGTTGGTGACCACTGGTATATACCATGTACATATGTGCATTCACAAAATCATCAAGGGGGGGGGGGGGGGGGGGGGGTAGTTTTAACGCAAAACTGTGATTGCGTTTGTCAAGCATGTTTTACGTCCGGTAAAACACAAAACTCGGGTTTTGCCGTTCAACGCATGGCGAGATGTCGGGTATGGCAGAGAAAGAGTTAAGGGTTTTAAAAACAAATATGAGAACCTTAAAATATATCCTGTAGCGTACTGGAAGCCAATGAAGGAAGGCAAGGACATGGCTATGGCTATGAACCAATCAGATTGCTTGATTTGAGCTACCCGTTTAAAAAAAGCTATATTAGATCAGATTCAAACAAACAGATTTTTTACAACTATGAGTCATGGGAGCAGTTATTTCAAAATCTTCTGTCCATGTCTCACCAGCTGGTACATCTCTGCCACCGCCAGGATGAGGCCCCGGCCCGCCTCACCCCCACATAGACGGCCCACTGCAAACGCTGCCTTCGTTGAGGTGTCTATTCGCCACCAGATGAAAGAGAAAAAACACAGAACAATTGGAGCACATGAGTGTCCTTCCCCAGTGGTCTTTTACAGGACAGTAAGAAAGAACAGCTGTTCCCGAGGATACTGAGGAGACAGGCTACTGTGAGCTAACACCGAGAACACCTTGCACCTCTGTTACTCCTGGCATGAGATGCAGGTGTGTGTGTGTGTGTGTGTGTGTGTGTGTGTGTGTGTGTGTGTGTGTGTGTGTGTGTGTGTGTGTGTGTGTGTGTGTGTGTGTGTGTGTGTGTGTGTGTGTGTAAGTGTGTGTGTGTGTGTGTGTGTGTGTGTGTGTGTGTGTGTGTGTGTGTGTGTGTGTGTGTGTGTGTGTGAGAGAGAGAGTAAAAAGGACAGGAGACTTGGTGGATATAATGGAGTTTTACGTGACCCATATTCTCTCAGTCTAGCTTCATAGTAGCTCTGATGTTTATGTATGTATTTCGTATTTGACTGATGTATTGTGCTTTGTTCACCCAAATAAAAAAGTCCAATAAGTTCAATCAGTAGTGTTGTTCAATCAGTTGTATATTACTATCACACTTTACTGTTACATTTGCACTCTGGTTGGATGCCAAACTTCCTTTCGTTGGACTGTGCTGTATAATGAATGACAGTACGTTTGAATCTAATCGAATCTAGTGGTGAACATGAGCTGCTCTCGCTCTCAAAGCCAGAAACCATAGAAATGACACTTAAACCTGTGATGTCATCAGGTATAAAGTCTACTACTACTACTACTACTACTACTACTACTACTACTACCAACTACTACCACCACTACTACTACTACTACTACTACTACTACTACTACTACTACTACTACTACTACTACTACTACTACTACTACCAACTACTACCACCACTACTACTACTACTAGTTTCAGTTTATTTGTTAGAGAGGAACAACGTACATTAAGGAACATTTTATAAAATAGAATGTAAATGTACCCAATTGTAGCCAAAAGGCTACGGTAGTTTACATTGGCAGTCCCCCTGCCATTACTACTACTACTACTACTACCACCAATTACTACTACTACTACTACTACTACTACTACTACTACTACTACTACTACTACTACTACTACTACTACTACTACTACTACTACTACTACTACCACTACTACTACTACTATTACTACTATTACTACTACTCCTCCTCCTACTACTACTACTACCAACTACTACTACTACTACTACTACTACTACTACTACTACTACTACTACTACTACTACTGGGATTCTCTGGTTTTCCTCGTGGTGGCGGGGGCACCGGGAGATGGCACGGCCCGCAGGGGTGGCCCGTCGCCGTGCATGGCAATGTGAGTGGCGCGCGGGCTGTTTTGTGTTTTTCCTTCGGTCATGGCGTGCTTTATCGGGGCGTGCGTCTTGATTTTATGCCTGTTAATTTTATACTATATAGATAGTTATTTATAAGTTTATAAATAAGTATTTATTGTTATATTGTAGAAATGTGTGCATTTAAATGTCTGTAAAGTCTCTACGACATTGAAAATGAGGGTGACTGTTACGATTCAAGGTAGGAGTTGAGTCCAATAGTAGAAGGAAATAAGGAGACGGAGATGTGGTTGCTCTTCTCAAAAATACGTGTTCTTTTATTATCAGAATCACTAGAGCAAGATACTGTAACGATAACGAATAAGTAGCCAGGCTACAACTGAGGGTATATAAGGGAAAGAGAAACTAAATAATAACAGCAAAGACAAGAGGTCCCATTTCTTGTCCGTGGCCGACTGCTCGCAGTAGTTCTGTTGAAGATCCGACAACAGACAGAGAAACAAGGGATTACTATAAAGGCAAACTCCCAGCAAACCACACGCAGTAATTAGTGACAACAAACCACAGGTGACAGTCAATCAGCGCTAATTACAGAGAACAGGGTGAAGTACTCCAGAATGGCAGTAGGGTTTCCACTCCTGGGAGAGGACAGAAACCCAGAATGTTACAGATGACCTCAATGGACCTATCTCAAACCCTGCCCTCTTTTCTTGATCCTCCAATAACAACTGTCGCTTGCCAAAGTTTGTCCGAGGCAAGCGACAGTTGTGATTGGAGGATCAAGAAAAGAGGGCAGGGTTTGAGATAGAAGGTTGATGATGATGACTACTACTGCTACTACTACAACAGTGCCTTTACTTAAGACCTGTAGGCATTTGCCGTGTGCTCTGACCTGTGTGGCTATGTGCCAGACATTGAACCAGTTTGCCCAGGGTGCTGGAGGCTGAGGGGTGGCTCAGCAGGGCTCGGCAGGCCGCCTCACAGACTGACAGCCGTGCCAGGATGAGGACGGCCAAGTTAACCAGAACTTCTGTCCCTTCCTCCAGCAGAGTCAGTAGGCTGACCACAACCTGTCTGAACACACCCTGGTCCCTGAGGAGCCACCCACGGCCAGCCTGGGTATCTACCTGTGGGGGGGGAGAGAGAGAGAGAGAGAGAGAGAGAGAGAGAGAGAGAGAGAGAGAGAGAGAGAGAGAGAGAGAGAGAGAGAGAGAGAGAGAGAGAGAGAGAGAGAGAAGAGTCAGTGTGCAGTATTAGCTGCACAATATGTTGACTATTGTCAAACACTAAGGGAGACAAGCTCTGAGTAATTACATCTGTAGAAGTATTACCAGCTTCCCGTTCTATTCTACCTACTGGACTCATTCCTTCCATACATTATAGATAACTGCTCTGTTCTGTATAGTTGTGTTATTGTTATTTAATGGCTTTTTATTATATTGTATTTTATATGCTCTTGATCTGTTGATATTTGCATATTATAGCACATTACAGCATATTTATAGTTAATTATCTGTTCATGTGTATTATATTTTCTGTACTGCTTTGGTAATAGGTTTCTCCTCTGCCAAAATAATATTTTGAATTTGAGAGATGGGGGGAGGGCAGTTACAAGAGGGTTGTGTCTCCAAAACATATTCATGCACATTGATATTCATAGACAAGTGCACAGTGGACACAGGCATGCGTGAATGCACACACATACCTACACTCTCACACACACACACACACACACACACACACACACACACACACACACACACACTACACACACACAAACATACACACACACACAACCATCTCTCTCAGATAATAGATTGTACTAACTAATAGATTCATACACAGCTCTTTGGTTCATGACTATATATACATACCAGTGATGCCATGGCTCCAGCAGCATTGATCAGGACGTCTGGCTCCTCTGTGGTCAGGAGTTCTCCCAAAGCCCCCACCAGACATGAGCCTCCACCCTCCTCCAGATCTGTGGCCTGGAGCTCCGTCACCACCTCCTCTCCTTCTGCCAGGACTCCAAGGAGACAGGCCGCGGCGCTGCTACGCCTGAGCGGCAGAAGACAACAACATCATCCACCTCGCACGTGATTTATGAGGCCTACAAGCCTGGGTTGTCACATGGTAAAAGGATGGCATTAATAGGCTACTGAGATTTATGTGCACCTCAGAGCTATGTATACGGTTATATAGACTAAACAGCAGTGCACAGGATTGTCTTTGAGATGTCTCAGTCAAGTGAGGAATATCCAAAGGCTGTATCTATAATGCTTATATTTCATATTTATAGATCAGTCCTTATTGATGTTCAGGGTTCAAAGAGGGGGTCTTTGTTTTATGTGTATATGCATTTCTCACCTGCTCGGCACACAAGGGCATACACTGGAGGATGGAGTGTTCCAAGATATTGCAATGCACTCTTTAACATGAAAGATTATGTGCATTGGCTGTAATCATACTATTTGCTCAGGCATGACTGGCTAGCCCTGATCGCTGCTCAGCCAGGAGCGACATGGATATACTTGAATAAACACAAAATGCCACTGTGACCTGCATAGTCCGGTGGCTTAAATTCTTACTTAGGCTAGAATTGATTCCACGTGCTGGAGGTATCACACACAAAACCTGAAACTACCTTGGCTCCTGTGTCTCAAAAGTCCCAAGCACTCACCTTGGGTCAGTGGATCTGAGGAGGTGACCGAGTCTACACACGTAGTCCTGTGTCTTAGAGGAGTGTAGGATCTCTTCTACAGCCTGTCGCTTGGTCTCCTCCTGTGCGGAGCTCCTCAAAGTCTCCAGCGCTGCTAGCGCATGGCTGAGCTCCGTGCACAGCAGCCTGGACAGAAGGCTCTCTGGGAAGCAGCAGCCAGGACAAGACATCCGGCACTTCTGGGCATCGACGGGCGTTAGGATCGCAGACATCCTGGAGCAACGGCAGAGGTATTCCACAGAATCCAAAAGCAGTAATCTTCAATTCTATACAAGATAGAACACTATTTTGAATTCTGTGAGTGATATACCCCTAAATAAAAAGGCATCTGGGATGTCGAGCCACAACAAAAACCCCTTTGATGTTCCTGCACTGCCTTGTTTTTGCCGTCTTGAAGTTCTCTCTGCAGATTGTGAGGGTGCTTCCTTGAGGGAGTCTGGAAGACTTTGACAGGAGGGAGGCGAGTGGAGGGGATAGGCCCAATAAAAGTCACAGGTCCTGAATGCTCGTTTCTCTTGAGGTTGCAGTGCCAGCCCACTGGTTACCGTGGGGACCTTGGCTAAAGGTTATCCATGCCATTTAACTTAGGCACATATTAAACGGCCTGTGCAGGCTGTCTTTACAGGTCTTCCACTGAATGTGGACACATGAACGAAAGCGTCAAGCAGTTTAAAAATGTGTAAAGGGGCACTTCACTAAAAAACAATGCTGATTTATTTTGCACATAATCTCACACATCCATAAACTCTAAAACAGTTTTGCACATTAATTTAGTTTTGAGTTATTATTATTGAGAGTAAATGAGTTTGAATGTGGTGATGTCATCGGGGACATTGGATCCTTGTGTCGTTAATTACAGGTCCATGAAATTATTTGGTAGCAGTCCCTATAAGACAAGGTATTGCTATTTTTTTGCCATCTACATCATTCCATGGAGCTGTAATTAACACAACGGAAGGATTAAATGTCCCTGATGACATCACTGGTGGCCATATTCAAACAAATTTACTATCAATAACTGTCAAACTAAATGAATGTGTGCAAAACGGTTTAGTTTGGATGTGTGTGAGATTATGTGCAAAATAAATCAGCATTGTTTTTTGGTGAAGTGCCCCTTTAAGGGACAAGAGAGAAGGAAAAGTACAGTATAAGAATTACAGTAGTAGAACGATTGTGATTAATTGGTATACATTTTGAAATATTGATAATCAATATTAATCCAATTTGTTTCTCAATTGAATACATTTGTAGTCGATCGAACGCTGCAGATACCTTGACTGAATTTCATTTGATCAAACCAGGTCAAATCTTTGCCTAAAAAATTTGAATTGAACCATTGTTCACTTGAATAAATATACCCCTAATGTTAACAGCCCTCTAGGACTAAACATTTATAAATTGACATTAAAGGTAGAATCTATAAGGCAGTCAAACAGTGACATCCACACAAAGATAGTCCAGATGGAGTACTTTGTTTACAATATTTTGTTTTGGTATGGTGTGGGTATAGGGAAGGGGCTGCTAATGATGGCCAAACCTCAGGTTCTGCTGAGACTGGTCTGGAGACTTTGACTGTACTGTATAAATGACTATATAGCTATAGAATGGTATATCAATTATATATAGCTATAATACATTATATAAGTATATAGTAACTTTTTATACTGTGAATTTCTCCAGACCTCTTGACAGAGGTGCGGCCAGCATTGGAGCCCTTCCTCAACTCCAAAACAGACCAAAAGACAAAAACTAAAATAAATGACCAAGAGGGTCTCTTTTGCCTAGACATCACCGTTTGACAGGATTAGACTTTTACCTTTCAAATGTATAGGCCATTCAGTTCATCCAAAAAGCACACAATCCATGTCAATAGACTTCTATTAGCATGCTGCTATAATTTATTTTCTGCTTCCAATATCTCAACAGAAAACGGCAGGGCCGGCGCGCCAGATCACGTAACTGCACTGCAGTGCAACGCAGACGTCCCGGGTTCGACTCCCGGACCCCTTTGCTGCATGTCTTCCCCCCATATCTTCTCCCAACCTTCCTCTCTGCCGGTCCTGTCCAAAATAAAGCAATAAAATGCCAACGAATTAAAATTTAAATAAACGGCAGGCCCAAGTGCTTTTTGGATGGACCGAAAGGACAAATGAAAATAGAGACTTAAACATTTTAATATACCATTTGCACTACAACATTTCAGTCACTTTAAAAGCACTTAAAACCCATAAGGCAGCCTCCTCCGTGGACCAACAAGCTCAACATTTTATTCTTTTATTTTATTTAGTCAGTTTACAGTGAAAAGAGAAGGTCAGTTAGACCCCGACTGTACTTCCATTCATATACTGTAGCTCTTTATTTCTAGGTGATTAATGCTTATATTCTTAAAAAACAAAGATTGGAGACACCCAACGATCCATACTCACCCCCCGCCCCCCAATCATACCCCACCCCTCCAAATTGCCATCATCCCCTCTATGACAAAAGACGCTTTAACATGGGAGTCAACATTTCAGTGCGCATTGTTGAAAACCCGTCCTCATCATACATACATACAAAATAAACAATCAACAAGTCGCATGTAAGTCCCATCTGTGTTACATGCTTATATGCGAGTGTACTGTACACCTGGACTCATCACCTAAAAACACAACAGGATGACACACATGGAGCAGTTGTGCAATTGACCTCTCTCTCGATCTCGAGCCCCGCCCTCCTTTCTTGCGATAGGAAGATCAAGGAAAAGAGGGAGGTGCTTTGAGATAGGTCCATTGTGATTAATACACTGAGGAGGCAAGCGGCCGGGTGGGGTCGAGTTGACACGGAACGATTTTATTTAAATGACTTGGAAGTGCTTAAGGGGGGGGGGGGGGGGGGGGGGGCAGGATTTTGATACCAGGCGGTTTTCGTACAAACGGTCTCCTCTGTAAAAGTCAACCTGGGTGTGTACAATGTCCAGGGGGTTGGGGGGGCAAGTTTATTTCATTCCCAAGGATGTCCCTCACATAGGAGCACTTTAGTGATGGTGGCTGTGGAAGGTCAAGTCGTCTCGCCACGATGCCAGAGGGACTCACTCATTTCCATTCATTCAGAAGCAGGACGTTTTCCACACAGGAAAAAGGCGCAAAAACCCCTACGAGTGATCCAATCGCCGTCACCCCCCCCCCCCCCCCCCTCCAACAAAAAAAAATACAAAGTGACAGAAGGAACAAAGAACCAAAAATAATTATAATTATAATCATACATTAAACAACCCACCCCAACGTCCACCACTTCATCATAAATGTCCTTCAGTCCATAATGGCAGCACACGCACGTGTACACTACACACACACACATATTATACATACATACATACATACATACACACACACACACAATACTGGTAGTGTGATTGGATCAGCACAGTAAAATCTACATCTGCTGCATGTTGGTGTTGGTTGGTCTCCGTACAGCTGAGGGCAGGAGTTGACTGCGACGATGGGGACCTACGTGCGCCAGAGGTCCAAAGGGATGGAGCGTGTACAGGTCCATGTCCTTCCATTGTACCGGTTCAACAACAGGTACCCCTCCCCTGTGTGTGTGCACGAGCGCGCGCGCAAATATGGTTGGCGTCGTCAGAGCCAAGTTGCTGGGCGGAGGAAGATAAGCAGATGACGACAAACGACAACTCGTAGTCCCACTGTGGTCCAAAGAAGCTCGCAGGCCCGTTTGTTCTGTTGTAGCCGTGGACTACTTCTTCATTCATCCCCCTCCCCCTCCCTCCCTCCCTCCCACTCACATACATATCCATAGCAGCAGGTGGAGCTCGAGGGTTTCCTTCCTCGAGGAAAGAAAAACTAAACAAATAATAATAATAATAATAATAATAATAATATAATAATACATTTCCCATCATCCCCATCCGCATGGAAAGCAAGCTATGGAGATTTACCAGTTCTGGGAAGTAGCAGTTGTCCTCTTGTCAGCACCCCACCAAGCAACCAGCATGGTCCTCTGTCGTTAGTCTCTCGTCAGCACATTATTATTATTTTTTTCTCCATCTTGCACTTCGTCCGCCCTCCCCCCCTTCCGATCCCTACTCCCCCAAACCTTAGACCGGCCCTTCCCACCGACCTCCCACCCCGGTTCCCTCCCCCTCATCCTCCTCTCCCTGTCAAGGACGGATGGAGGATGGATGGAGGGCGGGGGAGATCATCGTTCGGGCTCCGACTCGAGTGCGAGGACCCGCTTGCGCTCGCGGCACTGCTTCTTGTGGGCGGGCCAGTCCCTCTGCTGACACTGGGAGCCGCAGTAGCGCGCCACCTGGCACCGTCCGCAGATGTTGAACTCTCGCAGCTGGAGACGAAAGAAGGACACGGTCAACATGGCAGCGTCCGACACACCCCAACAGTAACATGAGGAGTATGTGCACACAACACACCCCAACAGTAACATGATGAGTATGTGCACACAACACACCCCAACAAAAACATGATGCATGTGCACAACACACCCCAACAGTAACATGATGCATGTGCACAACAGCAGAAGGCAAAGACAAGCTCTGTATATAATGCTCTCGTAAATATCAGAGCTCAGTACTACAGGTTGGAAAAAGCACTGCAGGGATATATATGTCTGGTTTCCTAGGTCTGGATTACAGGATTCACTCTGTGACGTAATCCAACCTGTGGTGATATTTGTGAAAACTGAATTATCTATGCAGTGTTATCATTCACAGCTGAGAGGTAATACAGACACTTGAAATATGCCATCATAATTCTATATACACCAGGGCCCTCATTTATCAATAATGCGTAGAAAGTGTTCTATTTTCGTTCCTTAGCACGGACTTTAGAACACAGTAAAATTGGGATTGATCAAACGTGCGTACACAGGTCCTACGCACACCTGCTAGTACTCCGTGTTGATAAATGCCACTTGTTCTATGCTCCGCGCTCGTGCATGATTTTAAGTATTTGCATACAGAACCGCCCATAATTAACCATATATGGTAATGAAACACCCCCATGAAATGTGGAAAAATGGACTAAGCCGGGCAAACTATGACAAAAATAATAAAAGAATTTGTTCACAATAAAAAAAAAAAAAAGAGAAACTTCAATGAAAGAGTGAGATTGATCATGGAGGTCTAACCAACTAATTTAATGCACTGTCAAACCAAGGAGACTCAACGCGTGTTATGGGAGAAATACGTGACAGGCTGACGGACTTGATGTCGGATATCAACGACTCCCTAAAGACCATTGCTGCCTGGGCAGCGCAAAATACTAATAAAGACCATTAACCACTGTTTGGCGTTGGTGTCATTAATAACCATGCTGGAATATGAATGCCTTTTTTCGTTTCGTTCTTTTAAAGTTCTATTGGCTACCTGGTATAATATGATTTGTAGCGGCATACAATCTATTTTGTTGTTGGTATTAGGTAGCCTATATAAATTATATATAATAGCATAGCCTACAAATGCAACAGTAACTTGCGCATAACGCATGGCACAGAGCCCTGCGAAGCCTGCATACAGTAAACTAACTTTATCGATCTAACTGTTGTCCTTGTATCTTTACGCGTATGAAAACATTAAATAATATTTATAGGCTATAGGCCCTCGTTTGGCCATAATAGCCTATTCTCAAATGGCTATCCGCTGTGGGCTATCTCCTCGCTGACGGACCAGTATACCTATATCATATCATATTCCTATGTCTCCAAGGAATCGTGGGGCTCTGGGGAAGAAAGGTTGGGAACCCCTGCTATCCTTTATAATGTTATAGGCTATTTTATTTACAGTAGTCTATTTATGATTTTTTTCCATAGCCAGTCTCAGTTATGCTGTGGCTGAGATGGATCGGGATTAATGAAGCTGCTATAGGAGACTGCTTCTCGGCTACGAATTAAAGCCACGATTGAAAATAATGTACTTCCTTTCTTGACAATAGCCTATAACAATAATACGAGAGCATACAATAACCATGTAAGCCTATGTGATCAATGAAAACTTGAACTTGAATTCCCTGTGCGGGAGTTCACAAATAGGCTGTTGTCACAATGTAAATAGAAATCGGGTTTATTTAATGAATTGAAAACAGCATTGATATTACGTAAAAGCAAACTGGCAATAATAGAAAAGATGTTCAAAATAATCTAGTTCCGTTAAAACGCTAACGCTACCCTGAATACCTTGCATGGGTAGATTTACATAAAACTGCTCTTATGATCCTAGCTCTTGTCTGTATTGCTGCAGCGTTTTGGAGGTCGCTGTTCCATGTCTGACATGAGTCAGGTCTTGGGGGTTCCCGCAGCGGGATACCATTTCTGATGGCCAGATTATGGAGCACACTGCAAGCCATGATGATGTGGCAAACCTTTTCAGGTCGGTAATGCAGCGTGCCACCTGTGCCAAACAGGCAGAGCCATCGACCCTTCAGCAGGCAAATTGCATGCTCCACGGTGACTCTTGTGCACGAGTGTGCCCGGTTCTAGATGCGCTCCTGTTGGAACTTGGGGTTGATCAGAGGAGTCATCAGCCATGGCTTCAGTAGATAGCCCCGATCCCCTGCATTTAAGTGATATTTTAATTAGATACCCCAGTAATAACATTACAATTTAATTTAACTGGGTCGTGCGTTCCTCCCGGCCACCGGCAATGACTTATCAGCCAAATGCAACAATAAACCATGATGCATTCATTCGGAAAGACCTATTCCAAATGCTATTTATAGGGTTTGACAATAATTACACTAATGTCGCTATTTTATAATGAATTACGGGTCATACCGAACACGTCATTGTTGAAACTAATACACGAAAGCTTATTCTTATTCTACCGCTTGGCGCCATGTACGCACGGTCTGAGTTGTGCATAGATATACGCACAATCTCAAGCACACTTTCATGTTGATAAGTCCAACACTTTGCTTAGAAATTATCGTATGTACGGTTTACACATATCTGTGCGTACGCACCATTGATAAATGAGGGCCCAGGTCTTAATCTCCCACCTTGTAATAAGATCAGATATTAGCTTTGGACTATACACCCCCCACAGGGAGCCAAGTCACTTGAGTCCCAGAACAAAGCTTTATTTAGCAATACCCCCCCCCACACACACACACGCACACAAAAACATCCTGGTACATACCCTCCTCTCGATGAGCGAGCAGGGTGGGTAGTGACACTCGTAGTAGGTGCAGGAGCACTCCTCCTCCTCTACCAGCTCACCGTTGGCGTTGTAGTAACGCGTGCGACTCAACTCCAAGTACTGCTCCTCCACGGGATCTGCTGGCACCTGCTGGATGGCCAGCCAGTACAGGGACTGCTCCCTGGGAGAGAGGAGGGGGAGCAGGGGAGGACGTATTAGGAATGGAGGGAAAAGAGCCCCGAGTGTAATGTTACGATTAGGGCCATAGTCCGATAATCTGTCGGGTTGATATTTTTTTTTTCTTTTTTTTTTTTTTACTTACATTTTTATTTACATTTATAGACATACAACACTTAGACAATACTTAAAATGACATCAAACACATAACAATACACTGACATGGGTCCTTTGAATTCCTATGATATACGGCTGCGTTCAGCAGCCCAGACCCGCATAAGAGGGACCCCCCTCCCGCCATCCACCCCGAGAAATAGGACTCCCCCACATCCCAGGTCCGCCCCACGAGGGGCCGAGCACCAATGTTCCCTCAAAGAAAATATTCGGTCTGAGCAAACACTCAAACCTCCTGAGCAGACATCAGCAACTACTGAGCAACATACATCACCTGCCGATTAACCGGTTAGTTGATAAGCGGCGGTTTGTAAAAAATCTGAGAATCTTAATTTCCCTCAATGTCTAACATAAAAATCTATACATTTAGCTGATACACAGAAATAATAATCAAATATTTATTTGACCATTGATTGACGATACAGAGCAAAGTCCTTACTTTGGCGGCGGCGGTTACTATGGTAAAGCACTATGGACCCAACTATGACCACTGATAAAAACGTAACTACACTAGCATTATAAGACCTAAACATTGCTACCTACCATACAAGTGCATTGGTTTAGTGCACTTCCGGTTGCCACTGAGCGGAAATGTTTGTGCGGACCTGTTCTCCCAAACTGGTAAGCAAATGACTGTTTTTACGTTATTTTCATTTTTACGTTACTATTATTATTATTATTTTTTTTTTTTAAACATTGATCTTAACTGATCACTATGACTTTATTGCTTTTATCGTTATATATGCCTATAATTGTGTACAGCACTTTGAGCTACATGACATGTATGAAAGGTGCTTTATAAATACTTACTTACTTACTTACTAACTTTTGTCTTTTTAGGAGGCTGACTCGTCATTCTTTTATTAAGTGAATTATCATGCGACTTCAAGGGTGACCATATTGTGATTTTGTGAAGAGGACACTGCCTTCAGCCTCAAGATACTCGAAGTTTACTCAAAGATGCCTCATCATTTTAATATTTAAAGTAGGGCTGGGCGATATATCGAGTATACTCGATGTATCGCGGCTTGTTCTACATGATGTAGTAAATTACTATATCGTGAACATCGAGTATATGATGTCAAGTCGCGGCTGAGATGAGACTTGCTTTAGTGCATAGCTTGTCTGGCTCTCTCGCGCGTTCTCGCTCTCTCTACATTCAATGATTTAAAGTAGCCAAACATTACAGTATAAATACTAACTGGATAGTTGATGATATAAACATTTAATTTCATTATCTGAAATATTCTAAAATCATTAAGTCTGCTATAAGCCATTAGCCCTTTATGTGTGATTATTATTTTCTCACAGTGTGTATATATATATATATATATATATATATATGTGTGTGTGTGTTTGGCTAAAGTGGATAGAAAACACAGTACTGTGCAAAAGTCTTAGGCACCCAAGAGTTTTTATATAAATAGTCTTCGATGTAAATAAAAAGAAATTATTAGTGTGTCAGTAGACTACTCTTAGTACATTTTCATTAAATTGTTTTTTAAAGCATCTTAATGGTTTAACACTTTGGTTGCCTTGGGTTAAATTCATGATATACCATGTCGGCTCTATTTGTCTATGGAGAAGTACCCCTTCTTTGCATGGCTATAACTTTTTAAATTCTATTGCTACATTGCCATTATTAGGGCCCATTCAAAGTCCTATATGTATTGTTCATTGTGTAGCAACATTAAACTTTTTCATTCACATATTCATAGTAAAGTATGGTCTAATGTATAAGTATGTTTTCATCTCTTTCTGCAGCTTTCTCCAGAACGTGATCTATAGCCCCAAATGCATTATATTGATGACGCAATACAGTTTTATGGCAATCAGCGCGATATAAAAAATTCCAACTAGACGTACTTCTAGAAGTTACTACACGTCATCTGATGTTGACCGGATGGGCTAGGGGGCATTTATAATTCCGTGGGCAGCATTATACCAATCATCTAATGTGGGTAAAATGTTGATAATAGCAGTTAGTATCGAAGACGGTAACGTTACACGCTAAAACTCACCCCAGTCTCCGCGCGCCGTTGGGCGATCATCGTAGAGTAGAAATCTTATCATTATGGGATGTAGATTTACCCGGTCCATCTCCAGCTTGTATAATGGTATATACGTCCAAATCATGTTGTTTATCGAGTTATTGGCAATCGATCACTGTGTATTGTGACGAGCTAGAATGCCGGGACCTATAGCGAGTGCCCGGAAGTAATACGGACGTCCAGCACAACCTCTATGCCACTTCCTGTTTAAGCGATTGCGCCGATCGGCCACCAGATGGCGCTCCTGAACCGCCAGAGAGCTCAGTGGGTCCTCCTGGTGGATCTCAGGCCAGCGGAGGGGACATATGAATCCGATCGCAGATTTTTGAAATATTGATATAAGGACGCTGTACAGCGCCCTCCGGCAACTTGAGCATGGCCGGCAATGACGTCTAAACACGTTTCATGGCAGCCAAAGTGTTAATAATGCAAACATATGTTGCAGGGACTTATTATAATCATCATATTGGCGTGACTGTATGCATCAAAGGGTTAAATCAAGCATTTTTAAGTGCTTTAGAGGAATTGTCAAAATATCGCGATATATATCGTGTATCGTATACTAATTTAAAAGTGCACTATGCAGTTTCAGATTTGTTGCAATTAGTGTACTAAACTAATTTATTACACACATAATCCTTAGAATGATTGTATCATAAGCATCTTATCAAACCAAAACATCATTTTGAGGCATCAAAATAGTTTTCAATCATTTTCTTTCTCTCTCTGTATAGCTGCATTCTTCAATCAATTCTGTCAACTTTGCCATGACACAGAAACATATGGTCAAGCTTTGCACACGTTGCACTCCGCTTCCAATTAGTCTCGACCGGGACAATAAATTGGAAATTTTCTTTGCAGTTAATCTGTAATGTACATTTTTACGCTGGCATTGTGAGCCAGCAATGCTGGTCGGATCTGTCCGCTTCCTGCTCTGTTATGTGTGTGTCTGTGTGAGCGCAGTAGCGACGCCCACAAGGCACTGAAAGCGGGGCTTCTCTTGGTAACGTCACACGCAACAGGGTACCGTAGTATTCGTTGCAACACGCCAGTCAATTTAACACCATGCTTATTTTACACAAATGTTTGTGTGCGCGACAGATTTCAGATGTGCAATTAATCGGCGTGATAATTAAAATTAATGCAATGATTTTGACGGGCGCGATTAATTGCCATTTGCGCGTTTGTTTTAATGAGGCGGAACCAGTACCAATCGTCAGTCACTCTCCGTGTGGGGGGCCGCTGGCCTTACTACAGAGTACAGCACGGGAGCTCCGTGGGGCACTAGCAACGCCACATAGCTTAACTACATTTCTCAATAGTGTTGCTCCTTTTAACCAAGTAGCGTTCTTTGTAGTGTAGCTATTTTTAGACCCAAGTAGTTACTCGCTACTGCCCGGAGAAACTGGACTGCTAAATAAAGATTAAAGATCTAGCGTTGATGCTATTAAATGCTATCAACATTAGCTAAATAGCTAACAAACGAAATACAACGTATAGCATAGCTACAACACAGAATAACGTTAATACAATTACATGCATCATTGTTTACAATGAACGGGTGGGGCTAGTCAAAGGACTGGACACGGGGACAAGTTAAACATGAATTAATTTATTATAACAGGTAGTTTCGAGTCGTGCCTACGCACCACAGGGCTACTATTCTATTATATACGGCTTTGACGCTTCCTCGTCATCGTTGATTGCCTGTAGTAGCTGCATCCAACGTTAGTAGCTAACGTTAAAACTAACCTAAAGTTGGTTGTTCACCAACAATCTCAACATTTGTTTTATCATTAGCTCAAAAACACAGAACCGGACGAGACAAGTTGGCCGCTCATAGGTGCTGCTAGGATAATAACAACAATACTTCCGCTCCGGTCGGTGGGTGGGTTTCAAAATAAGTCTAAAACACCGGAAAAGACGTTTATTTTGTACAGCGTTTTCCTCCACGAGTACTCGAGTACATCATGTGATCAATCGATCTGGATTATTTTTGCCCATCCCTAGTTTATCTTGTGCTGAAGTCTCCATTCCAATAGAGATAGTATATATTTTGGTGTTTATTTGATTATTGTTTCACTGCCTTTTTATTTATTACGTTTCCACAGTTTTTTCCTCACTTTATTAACATTTTGTACATGGTACCGCAAGGTACATTAATAATACATGTACATGTTAAAAGGATGACACAAAAAGCCAGACCGAGGGCTTGTTTCCAGTTTCAGTTTGTTTTATAATAAACAATCAAACTGAGCATTTTTTTATTTAGGATATTTAAAATGTCTTCCAATGTTAAATAAAGGTTTATTGCACTTTGAAACGGTTTCCTTGCATTATTATGCTATTATTATATTAGTAAAAAAAAAAAAAAAAAATAAGTTAATTGAAAACGTTTGGGAAATACATTTCTCAACAAAAAAAATCTCAAAACCGCAATAATATCGCTTATCGCAATATTTTCTGGGACAATTAATCGCCCAGCAAAATGTGTTATCGTGACAGGCCTAACCCCACCCCACGCACACCGACCCCACAACACACAAGACCCCACTGGGCAAGACCCCCATAAGAGAAACCCCTCCCTCCCGCCATCCTCCCAGAGAGACAGAACACCCCCATATCCCGGAGCCGCGCACCCAGAGCCCCCACCCGACCGACAGGCCCCCGGCCCACGGGAACCCCAAGCCCAGGCCCACAGAAGGCCAGAGCACCACGCCTCAATGGCCCCCAGACCCCCCACGACCCCAAGCCCGGTGTCCCCCCGGCCCGGCGTCCAGACCGCCCAGGCCACGGCGGCCGAGGGCCCCAAGGAACCCCACCCCACCTGTAGGCGCCATAATGGAGGTCTCTTTATTATGATTCAGTATTCTAGTTTTGTTGTATTATTAGTCGTACTGTCACTTTAGGTGGTGGGCGTGCTCACGGGGGTGTGGAGCTAATGGGAGCGTCTTATGGAATTTCATTCACCTTTTCACGTTGACAGTTCACAGAGGTTTGACAGTTCTCGGAGAGAGGGGGTGAGAGTTAGGAGAGCATATTTTCTTTTGACCGCAATAACGCAATACCGCAAAGTGCAAATCGTATTTTGTTTGTCTCATGATGAAGCGAAAGAATAAATGCCTTAAAAGTATTTCCTGGACGTGGAACGGAGTTATTTCATGTCGCGCGTCAATTGTTTGAACTCCTTCGCTCAGCCCCTCGGCACTACCTGTCAATGACAGTATACTGCCGCAACACCACCTGTGTCGGGTTGATCTTAGTCCACCAGGACTTTGTTAGCCAATTGGGTGTTATTCTCTGAGAGATTACAAACATATCTCTGGTAAATACAACATTTCAAGAAGAGGTCCTTTGGCTTGATTGCATGTGGGAAAAGACATTTTACAGATTTGTCAATTAAATCAACTAATCGATTAGTCGACAAAGTCCTATGACTATTAGTCAGACTAGAGAGGAGCTGAAGACCAGTCCAGACCAACAACAGTGTGTTTTCACGATGCGCTAAATAAAGCTGCAGCTACATTGATCCGTCAATGAACGGATAGAAAATTTACGGAAGGTATTAGTCCGTTGGTTTATTTTTTTAATTAGAACATATCATCAACTCTGTCCAATAAATGGATATTATTAGTAATTTAAAATGAATTAAAAACAGACTTAAGACGGACAAACAGTGGATCAATGTAGCCGCATAACATTAAATATTAAAGTAAGCGATCTACAGATATTGAGCACCATTTTGTAAAATGTCCGGTGTCACTGGTAATACCGGTGTTGTCATGAGTTTATTAGTCATGGGAAATTTCATATCACCGCGGCAACCCTACACTGCACTTTCTTGGGTACGCAGCAACACACCCGCCAAGTGTGAAGTCGATGGAAGAACGTTTAGACAAGATTTTAAGACAGACGGACAGAGATTCCTTCCATTATAGTTAGATATTATATAATAGTTCACAAATGGTTCATAGCATGGTTTTGGGTCATGGTTTGGTACATCAGAAAATGTAAGCATTTTTTTCCCTTCAATACATTAGCTGAGTTGATTCTAGATGGATCCACCTGGAGGCGTGCCTGCAGCACTTTATTTTATTATATCTCACTCTGGTGTAGTAGGCCAATCACAGTCAGGTAACTTTCCTCTGGAGATCCATCACTCTGTGTAAGCCAAGTGAGTGGGCGTGTTACCTAACGTTAACATACACTTGTGTTTGCTCAAGATTGGGAATTACCTTGTTGCTGAAGTGACTTCGAGAGGAAATATTGACGTTGTGGCTTCATGCACTGAAATAACAAAACCATCCACGACTGCATTGGGCTGCATATAGTTCGCTATAAACAACAACCTTAAGGCTTTGGTTATGGATTTTGCACTGAATCTGTATGGAGAGGCTGTTCAGAGTAAATCATTTGGAGTTGCTCTTATGTCACCATTTTATTCCTCACCATCAGAGACTATTCCAGCTTCCTGCAAGCAAATGACTTCCTGATTATTATAATTTACTCAAGCCTAGTAACAGAGACAATATTGCTGACACTGGGAATAAATTCCCTGAGATCCATAGATACCTGTAATTTGGCGAACACACACACCCTCTCTCAGTGCGTGAGGTGGAAGGGGCCGTCTCTCGGAGATCAAATTAACACTTTGTAGGCCAAACCCGAGATAGTTAACTCGCCATGCTCTGGGCGCCAAACCCGAGAAATCTCGGGTTTTAATCGATATTTCTTTTATTAGCGATATCCATTCATTTTTCATCCATCCAGCCTGACATTATCATTGGGAATGGGTATGAGCTCGCAAAGGGCAAATACCGCCGCCTATCGTCTCCCGGATGGTATTGCACATCATTGGATTGGATTGGCTGGGACTGTGCATCAAAAAAAAAGTCCGGTCCAGGTTTTACTTCTCGGGCATGCAGTATCATTATAACAGATGGACTGGGGACACTCAGAGCAGCGTGGATTATGTGTTTTGAATATATAACGTTGGATCAATAAACGCGATCAATATTTGGAATGGCGATCAGGAATTGGATTAATCTTTTTGCATGACATCAGATGTGAGGTAAGGACTT
Organism: Notolepis coatsorum; assembly: GCF_963971535.1. Classification (NCBI taxonomy): domain Eukaryota; kingdom Metazoa; phylum Chordata; class Actinopteri; order Aulopiformes; family Paralepididae; genus Notolepis; species Notolepis coatsorum. Next base: position 40,321,066 of record NC_140175.1, read on the forward strand.
TATGTTACGAATCTTGGGTTAATCAGATGTTCCTTTCACCGCCATCGGAGTGTGTGTGTGTGTGAGGTTCGCGCCGACCAAAGTACAGAGAATCGATTTTTCAGACTCCGCTTCTCTTCGTGCATGAGGACACATACTATAGATAATCTAGCGTTTATTTGAAAACGGTTCATAAATCAAGCGACAAATGGCACGATTTCTAAGGAAATACATTTAAGCTCGATTTGCTGGAGTTTATCGAGATGAGACGGAACGCCCTAGAAATATATTGATATTCATCACGGTATAAAATGGAAATGTATCTGTTTCGTGCATGTTGACTGGAAGCAACTCATTGACGATCACTGTGTTATTTAGATCTATTGCCATTATATTTGATATGTTTTAAGCACTCGCAAATAAGTCCTATCCTCCATTGGATAAAGCACTGGCACCGAAGGGCCATCAGCAGAGGGCGCTGTTAGCCCCCAATGAGTTAATGATATGAAACGGGACCTGCATGACGCTTTTTTCTCTATACAATAACATTTACCCTGAGAGATGATTGAACTCTGGACTCATTCAAAAAAACTCCTCAAAACCCACCTCTTCAACTTGGCCTTTAACCCCTAATTTCTCACTTTGTATGTTGCGTCTGTCCACTATGTTTGTTACTTTTGTAATCCCCCCCCCCCCTATGTAAAGTGACCTTGGGTCTTCTGAAAGGCGCTATATAAAGCAAAGTTATTATTATTATTTACAATAAAATTCTTGATGCTAAAACTCCAGCTGTAGTTTACATAGCTTGCATAAAACTGTCTTGCGGTTCCACAAGTTAATCAAAATCCGAAGTATTTCCAACCAAGTGAATGCATGTACATGGCACAGTAGTGTTACACCAATTAACAAATATGTTAGCACTTCCCCTTCCCCCCGAATTGATGAAATAATTTTTAGTGTATATCTACCGTATTGTGCCAATTATATGGCATTATACATGCAACAACAGATGGTGCCAAATAGGGCTGTCTTAAATACTTCGAAGCTTCGTTCGATGGCACAAGCTTCGAACATAAAAAAAAATCGGTTTAAAAAATAAAAAATCTCCAAAATCTTGCGCCTCCATTCCAATGAAACGAAAGTAAGCGGCGCCTTCCCGCCTCCATTCCAATGAAACAAAAGTAAGCGGCGCCTCGACTCCACCTCTCTACAACAAGCACGTGGAGATTATCTGTGTTGAAAACAACAAGGACATGGGGCGCCCCAGTGGCGAACCACATAGCGCGCTCAGCCGCGACACGGCCGAATTTTTTGCCGAATGTCTTCCACCCACTGTCTCCCATTCCTCCTCTGTCTCTCCCTACTGGACTGCCCAGTAGAAATAAAGCGATAAAACGCCAAAAAATTTCTGTTTTTTTTTTTTTTTTTTTTTAACAAGGATATGTGCAGCAGACATGTCGCCGAAGAAGCGAAGCAATGCCGTTTGTTATTTAAGACTATGTCGGACAGATTTGTGTTCATTGTGCTGCTTTTTTAAAGTGTCCCGACCCATATAAAAATATGTCTTAATAAAACGTGCTTAACACTTTCAGTGCCCAGCAGGGGGCGCACATTTAGTGCTTGAATGCCCACCATCCACTTCAATGTTAGCATTAATATCACCTAATCTATGTTTTAAATTATGGCTATGTGTCTAATCTGCCCGTCGCTTATCAATGACTCATTTCTAGTCAACATTGTCGAAGCGGATTGTTTTTTTATCGGTTAATTTCCGTTTTATAGCATTTTGAAAAGCCCTCGTTTTCAAGGGGGGAAAAAAAGATTACACGATAATCGCCCTGTACTGTAATATTCTAGAACGTTGTCATTTTTCTGCCTATTTCTGAATCGTTTTCAAATAAACGCTAGATTATCGATAGACGATAGTATATGTGTACGTGTGCACGCTGGTGCCGCGAGCTGATTCCTGATCGCTCTTGCAGTCAAACAGCCATATCACATTATAGGGGAAAAGCCTATATCTCCGTGAAAACAGGTCGGATTATCCTAAGACTGGTCAAATAGATTCCTTACCTGAGATCAGATGGTATCCAAATGGATTATTCCAATTCCTGATCGCCATTCCAAAAATCTATCCTTTTATTGATCCCACGCGTATACTGTAAAACACATATTACACGCTGTGCTGAGGGTCCAGAATGAATCTGATCGGCTCCGGTTACATGCGTGAGAAGTAAAATGTGGATTCCGGAGTTTTTTTTCCTCATCCATTTTCATTGAGTCCAATCCAAAAGGGTGCATTACCATCTGGGAGACTATAGGGGGCGCTTTTTTCACATCAGAGCGCCTGGCGGGGCAGGTTTACCAACGGTAGACTCGGTTGATGAAATATGAATTCAGATCGCTAATAAAAAAAAAAAAAAGAGAATTCTCGTGATGGGCATTCAGGGGGCAGGCTGATAAGCCGAGATATCTTGTGATGGGCATTCAAAGTGTTAATTAAGTCGAATTCTGCCTTTGTCTCTATCAACTACATATAAATATTTATATAATTGTTTGCTTGATAGATGAAGGTTGCAACATAATTATGTAATGTCATGTCGTTGGCTGTGAGAGCAGCCCCACTGCACCCAGGCAGCGCAGCCGAGTGAAACCTTGTTGGCTGCGTCACAGTCATGAAAGGGGCTACTTAATTAATTAATCCAATCCACTTTATTTATAGAGCACATTTAAAAACAACAAAGTTTACCAAAGTGCTGTACAAGTCCCACAACATAAGATAAAAGCTTCCCCCGAAGCTTCGATTGCCAAAAAAAGCTTTGAAGGTCAGCCCTAGTGCCAAACAAGTGTACCACAAGCGAGCCACCGTCTTTCTCCCTCTCATTCTCTCACACACACACACAGAGATGGAGAGACACAGCGACCAGCTCAAACAAAGTGGCTCAAAAGTCTGGCAAGTTAACAAATAACAGAGGAGTTACGATGCCAATTTTGAAGTCATGGTGTTCAATGAAGCAGAGTCCTCAAACAACTATGTGTCTCATTATCATTATTTTCAAATACAATTATTTTCTTCTAAAAACAAGATTTGGTCTTCAAAAAAGGTATTTTTCAAAAAATGAGTCTTGAAAAAGAGGGGTTATCTTACGGTCAAGGCGCTTATGGTCTTCTCCAGAGTCAGACAAGAAGATAACATGCCAATTTGCTCTCTCAGGGTTCACACTCTTTTTGAGAAATAATTTTCCAGGACATTGCCAGGAAATGTTCTTGACAATCCAGGACAGCGCCGCTCACAAACGTTCATATAATTTAGTAAATTTACCAGTAGGCCTAGTATCGAGTCGACACATTTAACCCCAGTTGTATTCCTCCTTTTTTAATGATGCAGCGTTCATGATGAAGTGTCTGACATTCAGTACAGGTGACTGCTACACCAATCTCATGATGAAGTGTCTCACATTAATTACAGGTGACTGCTACACCAATCATGATGAAGTGTCTCACGTTCATTACAGGTGACTGCTACAACAATCATGATGAAGTGTCTCACATTCATTACAGGTGACTGCTACACCAATCATGATGAAGGGTCTCACATTCATTACAGGTGACTGCTACACCAATCATGATGAAGTGTCTCACATTCATTACAGGTGACTGCTACACCAATCATGATGAAGTGTCTCACATTCATTACAGGTGACTGCTACACCAATCATGATGAAGTGTCTCACATTCATTACAGGTGACTGCTGCCTACACCAATCATGATGAAGTGTCTCACATTCATTACAGGTGACTGCTACACCAATCATGATGAAGTGTCTCACGTTCATTACAGGTGACTGCTACACCAATCATGATGAAGTGTCTCACATTCATTACAGGTGACTGCTACACCAATCATGATGAAGTGTCTCACGTTCATTACAGGTGACTGCTGCCTACACCAATCATGATGAAGTGTCTCACGTTTATTACAGGCGACTGCTACACCCACCACTGTTAACTGTACAATAAATGGCAAATGGCTGCATTTATAAAAGCGCTTTACAATTTTGTTCCTCATATTTGACCCATTCACTCACACATCACACACCGACGGCGGAGGCAACCATGCAAGGTGCCAACTTGCTCATCAGGAGCAATTAGGGGTTAAGTGTCTTGCTCAAGGACACTTCGAGATACTCCCCGGGAGGAGCGGGAATCGAACCGGAACCTCCGGATTTCCAGATGACTGCTCTACCTCCGAGCCACTGTCGCCCCCAATAAGATCCTCGTTGTCCTCCTGTGTGCCAACAATTCCTCGTAAATGACGTACGTAGTTTAACACAATCTGCGCCAGAAACGAGTTAACTCGTTATTGCCCGCCAATGCGTTCAGCGCCAGAAACGAGTTAACTCGTTTTTGGGATCGTTATTTCGTTTATTAGCTACCGGTATATCTATTCATAATTCATAGCTGCAGCCTCTGGTATACCCTTCAGACCCTGTCTGAGCTGGCAGACGGTCAACACCGCCCTCTACTGCCATGCGGAGCTATTGCATCTCATTGGAAATGGGGTGGTGTGTTTTAGGAGCCGATCTGAGCCGGGCGGCCTGTAACTGTTCCGCAACAGTAAGTTACTTCCGGGGTAGGCCTGATTGGCCCCGACAGGCACGTGACGCGGCAAACTCAGGACGCGCAACGAGGCTGCTGAGAGCTGTCGCGCGGAAATAGGCTGTCTATTGCCATTCTCTAACACAAACTCTAACCTTAACCAGCTCCTTAACAGCGCCTAAACTTAACCGTTCTAACCTTAACCAACTCCGAAACAATGCCTAACCTTAACCTTAACCATGCCTAACCTTAACCATAGAAAGAATATTGCCATTCTCTAAGACAAACTCTAACCTTAACCAGCTCCTTAACAGCGCCTAAACTTAACCGTTCTAACCTTAACCAACTCCGAAACAATGCCTAACCTTAACCTTAACCATGCCTAACCTTAACTGGCGAAAGAATACACGTTAAAAAAAAAATCACGTTAAAAAAATTAAATTTGATGGGATTCGAACTCGTCAACAACGGACCGCAGGACCGCTGCTCTGCCAGGTGAGCTGAAGCGCCGAATGAAAATCATGGCGGATTTGGGCGGTTACATAATTCCGCAAGCTCTGCCGCTCCGCTCCGCGGAGCGTGCCGCGCGGCAGAGAAAGTTGCGCGTCACGTGCCTGTCGGGGCCAATCAGGCCTACCCCGGAAGTAACTTACTGTTGCGGATAAGCTATAAGCAGCCGGGCGGGCCGGGTTTAAATACTCAGGCGAGCCAGTTCTATACAACGATGGCATCGAACAGTAACCCCGCCCGCCCGCCCATATGTAACGGTCGATAGTGTGGTACATTACATCAGATACAAGGTAAGAACACTATATATAAATTTGATCGTTGATCTGATATGTATTTCTACCGTGATCACTGATCACAGCTATCTGTGTGTAAGTGTATGTGCTTATTACCGTTGACTGCGGTGGTGGTGGGGGGTGGGGGGGGGGGGGGGGTGGTCGAGCACCCCGCTACGACGGTCATTTCATGTATGCACGACGAGATATAATAATGATAATCTAGCATTGATTTCAGGATGATTAGATAATCAGCCGAAAAATTACAACGTGATGACTGGATTACAGTAAAATGCCTTTTTCTCATCTTTTTCCTGGAATTACTCAAAAGCATCCAAACCATACTCTATTCAAAACGGTATAAAACAGGCGGCTAAGTGGGCAAGGCGCTCGCCACTAACGCAGGAGATGCTGGGTTCGAGCCCAGCTCTAGGCGTTGCTACCAGCTTGGCTGGTCGTTCATACTAACACAATTGGCAGTGTTAGGGGTGGTAAAGCTGGTGGGTGGGGGATTGGACGTTGTGGACAGCGACTCCTACAGGTCAGTTGATGCGCCTGTACAGCAGAATCAGGAAGTAACGGGGGCAACGTAAGCCTCCCACGCGTTACTCCTCGCCACTGAGGGATCGCGCTGTACAGGTGAAAAGATGCGACAGCTGCCTCCTCGTGTACCGGAGGGGACACATGATGCAAGGCTTGGTCCTCACTGCAGCCGACCAGTGGGAGGCATAGTCTAGCAACGCTCGAGACAGGGGAGGGGAGAATTGAAGGGAGAATTGGCAAGGCGAAATGTAAAACGAAAATGTACGGATGAAAAAACTATCTGTTTTGGGCATGTTGACTGGAAGCAACTCACTGACAGTCGACGGCGTTATTAGACCCATAGATATAATATAAGATATATTTTAAGCACTCGCAAATGTCGCAGTCTAAAACTATATCCATTGAATAAAGACCTGGCAATGAAGGGGGATCAGCGGCCCCTGCTGCTGGATGTCAATGTGTTAATAGGGAAGTAGCACTGTGTACATTGCCGTAAAACTAAGGTTATGTACTCACCTAGGTTTAGATATGCCATCTGAGGAGTGAGGGGCTACAACATAGATTTTTTCCAGGATATTTGGTCATTTTAGTAAAAAAAAATGTAAATCTATTCTTGAATTTCCAGGTTTTCCTAGATGAGTGGGAACCCTGTCTCTGTGCATTCAGTAGCTATCCGGCTGCACGCTAACCTAGCTAGCCGCTTCTCCTCCGCTTCCATTCATTGTGCTAAGCTAGGCTAACATGCAGCCAGATATCTTTCTACTGAACATACAAAGCAGAAATTGGTATCCATCTTTTTGTCTGACTCTGGAGAAGACTGTAAGCAAATTTCCCCGTAATGTTTGCATGTTTCTTTAATACCTACTCTGCGTTTTTTTTTTATTGCAAGCCGATGAAAACAATGAATGGGCTCTTCAGGGCTAATACCCAGGGTATTCCACTAAAACGCTATTATCGCGTCTTTTCCTGGGATTACTAAGAATCACCAAAACTATACTCATATTCAAAATGGTATAAAACGGAAATGTACAGATAAAAAAACAATCTGTTTTGTGCATGTTGACTGGAAGCAACTCACTGACAATCGACGGGTGTATTAGACCCATAGCTATAATTTAAGATATATTTTAAGCACTAGCAAATTTGGCATTCTAAAACTATATCCATTGAATAAAGACATGGCGCTGAAGGGGGATCAGCGCCCCCTGCTGCTTGCGGTCAATGTGTTAAGTTAATCAATTCAATCTAAAAATGTATTATTGTAAAGATACAGTATAGCTAGTATCACTTGAGTTGACACAATAGCCATCTGATCATGACGATCAGCAGCCAAAGCCTGATATTTGTGACACATTGTGATACAGTAATCTGCATTAAAAGTAACATTAACTTAACTTTGCATGGGCTTTGTAGCTCAGAACGGTGTAGTTTCCATGTACAATATGGAAAATATTTTGTTATGAATTTATGTTATATCACCCGTCTCTATTTTCAATATCACTCCATCAAACAATAATTACATAGCAGACTGCCAGAAATCAAGACAGCAATATTAGTGGTATTGTGTGGTGGCCCAAGTATTGTGATAAAACTATATCGGGAGCCGTCTGGTGATTCCCACCCCTAGGAGATATGCATCTGCAATATATGCAGATGCCCAAAAGTGTCCCATTCACAACAAGACCCCCCCCCCCCCCCCCCTTAGAGAAGTTAGATATCCTGCATGTAGTTGGTAACAATGGAATCCAAATTATCTCCATAGTAACCAGCCATCTAAATGTAACAGTGGGAGTTTAGCGGTGTATCACATCAGAAGACAGTGATTTCAGTGCAGTGACTCATGCTTGGCGCCCGGCGGTCATACCTCTGCTTGCTGGAGATCTCTTCAGGTTTGGGGCTCCAGCCCACGGGCACCAGGCGCAGGTTGTCCAGCCGGTTATCCACCGTCACAGAGTTGATGTGGACCACTTGGAAGCTGGGAGCGATACCTCCTCTGTGCTTCTCCCTGACGACACACACAGACCACTTCAAATTCCACTATGGTGGCAGAATAAGTAGATTTCATTATTAAAGTAGCTGGCTGTCCTGAGGCATGGAAATGTTAAAAAAATTATAAATAAATCTTAATTTATTTAGGGCGATGGGTAATTCAAACCTCCCAAGCATTTCAGAGGTATTAGAAATAATACAAGGCAGCCACAAAGAAAATAAGCGATATTCTACAGAATAACATTACAGATTCAAACCCACGGCATTAACACTTTCAGTGCCAACGACGAGATATCTCGTTTGTTCATGCCGACCGTTCAGTGCCAACGACGATAGATCGTTTTTTTTTATTAGCGATTTTAATTCATATTTCATCAATCTAGCCTCACGTTAGTGCTGCAAACTCTCTGAGCTCCATTGGGAAAATACCGCCCCCTATCGCCTCTCCCTGTGGTACTGCACCCCTTTGGAATGGATTGAATGAAACGCATGGGGGGGGGGGGGGGGGTATCCTGCTTCCTCATTTTACTTCTCAGGCAAGTCACCCGAGAGGATCGGATTCACGCAAGCACTGAATCGTGCGTCCCCTGCTGGCACTGAAAGTGTTAAGGCAAGACAGTACCCCCGAAATCGCCTTTTTGCGACGATATTGAAATTGTTATATTTTGCTTCCATAACACTTTGAGTGCCACGGGCGCGTTTTGTCGTTAGTTCATGCCGACTGTTGAATGCCACCAACGCTATATAGCGTTTGTTTGTCGTATTTTTTTAAATTAGCGATTTGAATTCATATTTCATCAATCGAGCCTCACGCTAGTGCTGCAGACTCTCTCTGAGCTCCATTGGGAAAATACCGCCCCCTATCGTCTCTCCCTGTGTAACTGCACCCCATTAGATTAGACTGGTGGGGGGTCCAGTTTCCTCATTTAACTTTTCAGGCGAGGCATGTGAAGAAACCCCAGTGATCGCTGAGCCGGAAAACGCGTGGAATACATATTTACATACCCAACGCTGAATCAATAAACGCGAATCAATAAACGCGATCGATATTTTTAATGGCGATCAGGAATTGGAATAATCTTTTTGGAGAACATCTGATCTGAGGTAAGCAATTTATTTGACCAGTCTTTTGGTAATCGGATCTATTTCCACAGAGATATCAGCGTGTGCCCCATGTGTGTGTGTGTGTGTGTGCGAGCGATCAGGAAATGAGAATATATTTTTCAGATCGCTTCTCTAGCGTGCATAAGTACACATACTATCGATAATCTAGCGTTTATTTGAAAATAGGGCTGCAACGATTAGTCGACATAATCGATGACGTCGATCATAAAAACTTGTCTGCGCCAAATGTTTGCGTCGATGCGTCGTAAAAAAAGAATATATATATATATATATATATATATATATATATATATATATATATTTTTTTTTGCACTACCTATCTTTGTGAAAGTGGCTTCTCAGCTCTGGTCCAGCTGAAGACAAAGCAGAGGAACAGATTGGACATTGAGCATGACCTCAGAGTTGCTTTGTCCAGGCATGCGTTGTTCATGGCACGGGGTACCACTCAGTGGTACCTCACTGAGTATTAAAGATTTGAGCAGAAGCGCGTGCACGCACATGCACGCGCTCGCGAGAACGCGCTGCGCTCGGCTCGGCTCGTGTTTACCTGCCGAGTCCCGGGCCCCGGCGCTACCTCGCATTATCATAACAATAGCCGCTATAGGCTGGTGTCTTCAACCAGTCTGGGACTCTTTGTGATGTAAATATGGAACGTCCCAAGTTGCCGCTGCCCACAGACCCCCACCCACCACCACTCACCCCCGGACAACAACACACTCTGCAAACAGCAGCAACCCGGGACATTCCATATCTACATCACAAACTTCGGGACTGAGTAGATAATTAATTAATCTTCTCTTTATTTTTATTATTTATATTAAAACTGAATCAAACCATAAACAAGGTTGCCTGTTGGGATGTTAGATCCTAATGTGAAAAACTGATTTTATATGTCTGCACTTTATGTGCTCATTTTATGCCTGTCTTAATTCTGTTGTGAAGCACTTTGAGCTGCAGTTTCTGTATGAAAGGCTATACAAACAAAGTGTATTATTGTGCGCGAGGGAACATATGCGCATGCGCGCGCGGCCGCGCGTGCGTGTGCGCGCGCGCGTGCGCGCGGCGTCATTATCCTGCGTGGCGGCTCAGCCCATAATAACAACGCAACACTGGCTTTGTCTACCATCACCCCAGACTTTGAGACTCTTGTCAGGAGCAAACAACATCCCCAGTTATCCCATTAGTTCCCTGGGATGTTAAGCTAAGAAGTTTGCTAAGAGCCCGGAAAAGGAGCCGCGCCCACAGGAAGCAGAGATGGAGGGTGTGACGGAAATAATAGTTAGATTTGTAGACTAATCAAAAAAATAATCAACAGATTAGTCGACTACCAAAATAATCGTTAGTTGCAGCCCTATTTGAAAACTATTCATAAATAGGCAGAAAAATTACAATGTTTGTGTATTCCAGAATATTCCAGTAAATGCCGTTTATCACGGAATCTATATATTTTCCTGAAAAACGAGGGCTTTTCAAAATGCTATAAAACGGAAATGAACCGATTAAAAAACAATCCGTTTCGACAATGTTGACTGCAAACAAGTCATTGATAAGCGACGGGCAGATTACACATAGCCATAATATAAGACAGAGATTATGCGTTCACAACGCTATCATTGAAGTGGGTGGTGGCATTCAACAGGGTTTTACCATGTTAACATATGGCAACCAAAGTGTTAACATGTCTTATTTCAAACTAGTGGCAATAAAATATCGAAAACAGACAATTGGTTGTTATTTTACTTCATTTTGTCTGATTGTGTCCATAGATCACAATTACAATACAGAACATTGAGGGCGTTTTCTCAAAAACTAGTTTTTATGCATTTTACTTGCACACAAAGACATGGAACTCCATTTCCCTAGTACCTACACACACCAAACATTCCACATTTCTTCCCATCCATATCCTGCTTCTAATTACAGAAGGGTTTGTTGATATATCATTCATAGCCATGTTTATAGTACATTTTATACCAAAACAAGGCGAAGATAATAAAAGAATTATGACAGTAGACAGTATTTCCTGATGTATGGGCTGATAAGAGGACATAGCCACAATCCCTTCTGGAAAAAGTTTCGTTTTGAATGCATCAACTAAATGAAACCAAGTTTTTGAATCTGGCATTATCCATGTTGGTGATTCGTGTCTTGGCGATATAGGCAAATGTGCACATATTTAACCCATCTTTCGCCAATGACGGATTCAGACGTCATTCCTCGCCATGCTTAATCTGCCAATGACGGATTACGACGTCATCAAGATTTCAAAAATCTGTCATGGCATTCATATTTCACCGACGGATCATTGACGGGTGCTGGGGATCTCCACTCAACTCTCCAACGGTTCAATATCGCCACCTGGTGGCCGATCGCCAAACCGGAAGTGGGGAAGTGGGGCCGGAAGTGCTTGGTGTCCCCCCTATTCCGTCCGCCACTCGCGATCGCTCGCGGGACTCCATCGTGACACACTGGATAATCGATCGGTTGCCATAACTCAATAAACAACGTTATTTGGACGTATATATTATTATACAACCCGGAAATGGTTCGTCTAGATCAACATCCCATAATAGCGATCTTTCTGCTCCACGCTGATCACCCAACGGTCAGAGGAAGCTGCGGTGAGTTTCAGCGTGTTTGATTATTATTATCCATACAAACTGCTATGATCAACATATCACCCATACTACATGATTCATTTAACGTCGGTCATTGCATTATAAACAACCCCACCCCCCTCCGGTCACCAGCAGATGATGAGTCATGATGTTTAGGACCTTGTACAATTGAAATTTTTTATCTGACATCAATCGCTAGCAAACTGCATTTGATGATGTAATACATGCATAAATGGCTATATCTCACGTTCTATGAATTACTGCAGAAAACGATAAAAACATATTTATACTCTAGACAGTATTTTTATATGAATGTGTGAATGAAAAAGTAAAACGTTCCTACACCCTGAACAATAGCTAATCGATGTTGAATGGGCCATAGTAATGTCAATTTAGCAATACAATTTAAAAAGTTATAGCCCTGCAAAGTAGGTGAACATATCCATAGACGAATAGAGCTGGCAGAGAAGGGATTAGGACGAATCAAAGTGGTGGCGGAGAATGGGTTAATGAGGAAGTGCCTTGTTGCATATATAAACATAAAATTCTGAAAACTTGCAATATATTTTTTCTTAGTTTATATGTACATAACAAACTGGGAAAGTTTCATAGTGATATGGTAAATGGCTGCTTTTTTTATATAGCGCTTTTATCCAAAGCGCTTTACAATTTGTTACTCACATTTTACCCATTAACTCTGTGGTATAATATCTAATGTTCTCATGTAAATATAGTCCCCTCCCCTATATCCCCTTACCTGTGCCCCCCCCCCTCTCTGTGGAATAAGACACCCCCCTCCCCTGTGTCCCCCAAACCTGTACCCCCTCCCCCCCATCTGACCTATCAAATGGGACCACATCCCCCCCCCTTGTTAACTATATAGGTCTCCTCCCGAGATCTATCCAGGTTTCTTACCTGGGTAAATTCAGCTGATCACCTGGGGGGAAACCCTCAGCCATTCTCTCTATGTATTCTATCTGTTTGGTTAATAAACCCTTGTTATTATCCAAGCCTCGGTTGACTGAGCACATTCTTCATCAGGATATCTACAAATATCCCACAACTCACACATTCACACACCGACGACGGAGGCAACCATGCAAGGTGCCAACCTGCTCATCGGGAGCAATTCGGATTTAAGTGTCTTGCTCAAGGACACACAGACACGCTGCTCGGGAATCGAATCGGGAACCTCCGGATTGCCAGACGACTGCTCTACCTCCCGAGCCACTGTCACCCCTGGGTGCACTCGTGGGCAGTTTGTGGGGACAAACCAAACAACTCACCAGAGCAGCTCGTGCAGCGGCCTGCCAGCCCAGCGCCCTTTGCCAATGTCAAAGGCGTAGGCAAAGATCTTTGCACCGTTACCGTCTGCGTCTACCTCCATGCGTGCCTGGAAACCATGAAAATTCACACTTAAGTTGAAGCACTTGACACTGCATTTATTGGAAAAGTATCATAGCAAAGTGTATAATCAAACAAGAGGCATTTCTGAGCAGGTGTACCCTGGTGCTCTTACCTCAAAGGCATAGTTTTCCACCAGCGGTATGTCCTGTTCGTCAATTAGTGTGTATTTTGTCTGAAAAAGTTTTTAAATAAAATTATGAGCAGGCCTTTTGTCATGGTGAAAAGCGTAAAACAGTAAAACAGGAAGAGCACCTATCTTTTTTGCTTATGTTTTTAGTTATGCCTTTAATACCTAGTTATAGCCAAATGCAGTGAACTGTCCTCTAAATTTGGTTTATGACCAGGGAAAGACAAGTGGAACCAGGGTTAGAAATTAACATTTTTTTTCAAGGGCTTTTTTTGCCCCCCTTAATTGATTTTCGGGGGCTTTTTTTTGTATTTCGGGGGCACTGAATTTTTATGATGAAAATTAACATAAGGATTATAAAACATTGTTGACACTTTTTTTTACAGTCTTCGTCCCTATGTTTGATAATGTAATGTTAATGTCTCCATATATAGGGCTCTACGCTAACCTTTTTCCCAAGGAGCACATGTGCTCCTAAATAAAATGTTAATAAATAAAATCTAAATAAAAATTTAGGAGCACACAAAGAAATTTAGGAGCACAGTGAAAATTGTTCAAGTAACAGAGTTTATTAACTATTTATCTCATGCATTATTATACTGTGCGTGTGCACACTATGAATTGAAAATGGGGGACCCTGATGTAAACAAGACCAAAGTCTTTCTCTGGTCTGCATCCCCTTAACTTGTGTGTATTGAGCTGTACTGTATTGTACCCATTCTGCAATCTGTTAATAAAGTTTTCAATCAATCAAACGCAAAGGATATCGGTTGTCAAGCTGCTTTTGTATGTTGTAGTGTTGTTATGATACCAACATTTTGACTTTGATACAGATAGGAAAGGTAATGGAATATATTATTAGATGACAGAACATTGAAAATTCTTTATACAATTATTTAATTCATTATGAAATAGAAATTCCGTTTTTGGGTGGAACGTTTGTTGCAAGGAGGGAGGAGGCGGGGACCGCTGCGTGTTACACACAACACGGAGAAATGGTCTAGCTGCTTCGGTGCGTCGTTAACGTTAACGTCGGAAGAAATTCCCCACTAAGCCCTAAATTCAGAGCAGAGCAGTATCCTAATGACTTTTATGCTTCAGTCGATAAGGTGTTTTGCGAATTCTGTCAACATACCGTGGGGACTGGACCCGCAAAAACACGTGCGAATATCACTTCAAAAGCCATGTCAGCCGGATTCCTCTCTTTCTCCTCGTCTCTCTTTTGCTCAAAATAAAAATGAATGGGCTTCATGGCTGGCTGATTTTTTTGCGTTGTCTGATTCTGAATGTATAACTTGCCTAAGCCGGTAACGTGACTTTGTTTTCGGGCGCTACTGTGATTGGACGTTTATGCGCCTTGTGTAATGTGGGACTATTATAACAGCGGAGCTGTTTTGTAATCGTCACTCGTCTCGAGTAAATGATTTTTCCGGGTGGCGCGCACACACATATTATTAGGGCCAAACACAAGGGAAATGCTCGCACTGTAGATCATATATATAATTATATATATAATTAGTAAACTGTCGGGGGCATTTTCTGCCCCCCTTAACTGATATTCGGGGGCATTTTGTCCATTTTCAAGGGCATTTTGCCCCGAGCCCCCGTTAATTTCGAACCCTGAGTGGAACTATTTCTGTTTACGTTTGAAACGTCATTGAGCCAATACATGCCATGACAAAATCAAGACCTTATGCTGCATTTGTTTACGGTTGGAAGTGGGAAACAAGGCATCTCAGACCTACTTGCATTCGAGTTACAAAGTCGGAAAACATGGATGCTCACACTAAGGCTGAGGTTACACCTTTCGTATCATCTTCGTATTGTTTTCTTCTACGTATCGCCGCGTATCGCCGCGACGTCATGCGCCTCGAGTCACACTTTCGTTTTTTTTTCGTTTTTGTCAGCCAAGCACACTGATGTAGTACACTGCCAAAGCAGTAGGTGGCAGTAGGTGGCAAACATGAAGGCAATTTCAACCAATCAGAACGAATGTGCCAATACACTTCCTGGTGGAAGCTCCAGCAAAGATGTCAACATGAAGGCAATTTCAACCAATCAGAACGAATGTGCCAATACACTTCCTGGTGGAAGCTCCAGCAAAGATGTCAATAAGGCAGGCGCCTATGCCGCGCCACCATCTTTTAATAATAATAACCATAATTTGTCAGCAAAGCCTAATAAAAGTGCAATAAACAAAACGGATACATTCACTGTGTGTTCTGCCTGTCATTTGTTGATGAAACAAAACTAACATCAACACAAGTGACCACCAAGAGCGGATAGTTTAGTGTAAAAAACGCTCGGTAGCATTGTTAGCTGCATGCTAACGTCAATGGAGTATGCCATTATAAAAATATAGCATTGTGGCTAGAAGCTAACGTTAGCTCACGCTACTTAGCCAGCAACAAAACTGATGATATCGCGAGCTATCAGTAGTTAGATAACATTAGAGACAACGCTGTGTGTATTAAACAAAGGTGAATAGATGACTGGGCCATTTTGTTTAATGCTTGTTAAGTTGAAAGAGGAACTCTGAGCTAACAGGGTCTGAATCCTGATAGCTCACGTTAGCTAGCTGCTCATGCAATCGGTAATGCTAGCAGAATGAATGGATGTAAACTTTATTTAACATATTGCATATGGGTACAATACAATACAATACGGCTCAATACAAACAATTGTTAAGGGAATGCAGACTGTTGTAGCTTGGACTGGGGTCCTTATAACAATAACTTGACAACACATGGTAGCTGAAGCTATTTGGGACACGGAGCTCTGTCCCAACTCCAAAACACACACACACTGTACACAGGAAGGGCACGCAGATGGTATCTACTGCGCATGGGCGTTTTCGCAACAACGGCTAGCGTGCTGACTACACGCTGTTGTCGACTCGTTTTTTTTGCGTATCTCCAAACGCAAACACAATTTTGCGTTTCAGCCGTATCCACAAAAAAACGCCAAAAAACGCGTTTCTGTGTAGATAGGACATCATACGTCGTCAAAAACGTATAAAAAAACGCCAGGAATACACTAGTCTAACCTCAGCCTAAACCTTTTGTAAAAAAAAAATCGTACAATTTCTCTTGCATGTGCTACAAGTCACAAAGACCGTTTTCAACGACATATAGCCAATACACTTACAAATGTACTCTTGAAACAACTAATAACACTAACTAATAACCACGTTCAACCCAGATTCGGCTCAAACAAGGGAGGGACTAAACACGTTTCGCAATTATGCCACAATAATGTGGAACGCCCTACCCACAGCCGTAAAGGAATGTGAATCCATCCCTACACTCCTTCAAAACTACTCTCAAAGAGCACCTACGGGTAGCTGCAATTAGAAACTGGCCCCGGTAAATGTCAAAATCGCCCCCCCTCCAATGTACAGTTTCTTGCCCTTCGGATGTATATATGTTTGTATGATCTCTTTTTCTTACACAGTACCGTATATTTTTATGTCTTGTATGTCATAAATGTCTTGATGAATTGAAATTTGAAGGACCCTTATGTAAACAAGATGAAAGTCTTTTTCTGGTCTTCATCCTCTTAGCAGTTGTTAGTATTGAGCTGTACTACAGGAGCCATTTGAGAATTGAACATTTTATTAACAAGATTGCAGAATGGGTACAATACAGTACAGCTCAATACACACAATTGTTAAGGGAATGCAGACCAGAGAAAGACTTTCGTCTTGTTTACATCAGGGTCCCCCATTTTCAAATCATAACATATATGACATACACGACATACAGATACAGTACATTTATGACATACCAGATTTACAAATACAGTACTGTTTGTGATAGAAAAATAGTTTAAAAAAAAGAAGAGAGTATATACATTTGACAAAGAAACTGTACATTGGAGGTGGGGGGGAACTGTACATTGGATTATCGACGAAACCTTACTTGGTCCCAAGATCCCAACACATTGCACCCATGCATAGGACAACACTTGAGTGGTGTGTTGTTCACAGGATTGCAGAAGGGGTACAAAACAAATCATGTGAAACGTGGTTTCATTTGAAAAGGTGAAGTGTTCCGACACAGCAGGGCACATATGAAAGGAGAACCATTTCTTTGAGATGACGTTGTGCAGTCAGTGCCAACTGCTAAGTTACACGCTGACTGAGCAGGTGGGCAGGTCGTTGACAGCTTCTTCGCATCTCGTGACATCTTTTTTCCCCACAACCGTCCCAACTAACACGGCGACGTGGGTAGGTATGGCCTGTATGGGGCGCAGGTTATATAACATTATAATCAAAGTAACATTTGGGAAGACTGGCCCAAAAGCTCAGCCATAATAACTGTCAGGCCGGCGGCTCTGTCACGTTGTTGCACAAAAGGTTGTGGATGCAGACGCGTGGCTCTAATGGCTTCCTCCTCGTCAGCTAACGTTCCTTCACTCCGCCGTCACGTTCACCGCTTCATCATGTTGTCCACAACACGGCTAGCGGCGTGTACCGAGCACCGCTAGCTGCAGGCTGATCACATGCAAGTAAAACCCAAGCGATATAATGCGTGATGAATATAAAGACATGTCGTTCTAATTAATATACGCTATGTGCAATACAGCTGGTGTATAATAAACGTTATGTTACGTGAACAACGCTACTACTTCGCAGTTTAGCTCGCCGCTAACGTCAACGTTACTCGCTAAGCTAACGCTTTAGCTTCGCGGCGATGTGTCTGGTGGAGAAAACCCGATTTGAAGCGAGCGTCTCTAGGTCGCTATACTTCGCAAATTAAATACAGATATGCAAGTGAATCATACAAACAACGAACGTGGGTCGTTAAACCCCCTTTTTGCTATTATCGCCCATCTCCCTGAGCCATTTTGTAAGAGCTTTTGTGATCCCCTCCTCCTTGTCGCACATGGCAGCCCTCGCAGCCAGCTCACCTTCCCGGCCACACGGCCCAGTCGAACGATCCCGAGCTTGAAATCCGACATTGGGAAGAGCGGGTTGGTCACAGAGCGCAACGTAGGATCAACTTGGGCCGATTTTCAGGTGTCAAACTCGTCAGGGCGACCCCCCAGCCCCGATAAAAATGCCAGTTTGGGATAATAGGGTCAGTCTTTGCCCGATTCTAGCTCTTCCCCACTCGCTATCGAACCCTCCGTGACACACCGCTGGCGTAGGAATGATTGATGCTAGATCGGACGGCCCGGAAGAACATTTTTGCATTTAGTTTTTATTTGTAGGCAGTGGGAGTGATTACGCTTATAGTTAGGGTTATTGATATGTCCATAAACTACTTTTAATGTAAAAATTATGACGACTTGCGGCTTTGCAGCTTTGTCAAAAACTGACGACCCCCGTTAAAACGCCGATGACCCCGTCCGATCTAACGTCAACCCGTAGAAAACGCTGAATGAGATTTGGGGGGCGGGGACACGGGGATAAACGTTATCAGCGAATAGAATTATAGCGTACAAAATACATTATCCAATAACAAACCGTTTCACATTTTGCACATTCTAACAAGAGGCGTTCGTTCATATTGCCCAATCGAAGAAGATCATTTCTTTAAAAGACCGCCCATTGTTGCCATTACGCCATCTCGCTCCCATGACCACTTCCGGACGTATTCATTAATCAGCTGTCGTTTTCGCGCGAAATAGTTGTTTGCCGGCTGGGATGGGATAATAATAAAATATAGCTTTATTTCTTTGGAATAGCCTTTTATCCCCAGTCAGCCTTAGCCCCCTAACACGGATATTCAACGAAAAGATGCACCCGTCTTCAAGTCATTCAGTAGGTTTTGTGATTTACATGGCCTCAGCCAGCTAATCACCCAACCCAGTGAATCAACTCAGACTACCATTGACCTCATTCTGACCTCCGACAAGTCCAAGATCTCCAATAAAGGGGTTATAGCATGCGGGTTAAGCGATCATTATATGATATTCTAGGGATGCTCGATATTGGCTTTTTTACCGATACTGATATACCGATATTGTCCAACTCTTAATTTCCGATACCGATATCAACCGATACAGATATATGCAGGGTTTCCCCCCCAAAAGATTTCAGGTAATTAACATTACATATCTCTTGTTGTGGAATTAACATTATGCATACTTTTGACAATAAATAAAATCAGAATTTGTTCTTACTTGCTTGCCTGGGTAAATAAAGGTTATAGAAATGTAAACAATTTAAATAAAAAAAAGTATTTTTTAAAACCAATACCGATATTTTCCGATATCACATTTTAATGCCGATATCGGACATCCCTATGATATTATGTACCCGCAAAAAGCTAAAACAAAAGGCCGGCTGTCACAAAACAGTCACATCTAGAGACCTCAAAACCTATTCTAGTGAGGCCTTTAACCTAGAGAGCCTGGACTGGTCAGAAGAGACTAGTTGAAGAAACATGGCTTGGTTTCAAAACCAAATGATCAACAATACTAAACGACATGGCCCCCCTAAGAACCACCAGAGTAAAAAATCTCGCTGAGCCGTGGATGCACTCCGAAATATTGACCACTATGAAAACCAGAGACAAAAAATGCTCTTGAGTTTCATAAAAGTCAGTCAAAGCTTACCAAAAGCTTGAGCAGTGAACTCCAAGCCCACGTGACTGAACTCAAACTGCAAAGAAACAGACTAAGAAATTAAGTAAACTCCATGATCAAAACTGCAAAAAAGAATTTCATCAATGACAAAACTGAGGAAAACAAAAGGAAACCCAGTGAACTTTGGAAATTACTCAATCAACTAGGCTGCAGTAAAAAACTTAAAACCAGATTTTCAAACATAAACATAAAGACGGACAACACGCTCATCACAGACAAGCTGGATGTGGCCAATTACTTAAACATTTTCTTCACAAACATAGCCACAACACTGGTAAATAA
Source organism: Notolepis coatsorum (assembly GCF_963971535.1). NCBI lineage: Eukaryota > Metazoa > Chordata > Actinopteri > Aulopiformes > Paralepididae > Notolepis > Notolepis coatsorum. Next base: position 40,341,111 of record NC_140175.1, read on the forward strand.
ACTACCCACCCACTCAGGGCATTTTGGGGTAGAACACATGATAGCCTACTACAATAACCTAGGGGTCCGCAAAGATGATTTCAAACTAGAAACAGCTGAGGTACTCAAAAAACTGAGCACCCTCCAACCTAACAAGGCCACTGGCCATGACAATATCCCCTCCAAATTCCTCAGAGACTCAGCAGCCGCCATCACCCCAGTCATCACACACATAATAAACCTCTCCATAAAACAGGGACACGTGCCCAAAGACTTCAAAATTGCGAGAGTAACCCCCCTGCCCAAAAAGGGCAGCAAATTAGACCCAGGCAACTACCGCCGTGTTTCTATTCTTACCTCCATCTCGAAAGTCATGGAAAAAAATAGTATATGAACAGGTCGAAAAGTACCTCGTGGAAAAAAATCGAATCTTCGAATTCCAATCTGGCTTCAGAACATCCCACTCCACTGACACATGCCTTCTCTATTTGAACGACCACATCAAACAAGAGGTGGACACGGGCAAATACTGCGGCATGGTCATGCTGGACCTACAAAAGGCCTTCGACACTGTCAATCACTCCATTCTGATTGACAAGCTAAAAGCAATTGGTTTTGATAGTCTATCAGTGAGCTGGATGCAATCCTACCTGGAGGGGAGAGAACAGATGGTGGAGGTAAACGGTACCCTATTCCCCCCCCCCTCCCAGTGAGCTGTGGTGTTCCACAAGGAAGCATACTAGGACCGCTACTGTTCCTAATTTATGCAAATGACATGTCGTCAGCTTGTGACTGCAACTTGTTCCTGTTTGCGGACGACTCAGCCAGGGGCGGATTTAGGATTATAGGAGATCCGGGGCTTAGCCCAGATAGGTGCCCGCCTTTTTTTTTTTTTTTTTTTTTTTTTTTTTATATATATATATATATATATATTTTTTTTTTAATTTTCTTTTATTTATTTTTTTTGCAGGCAAGGGGTGGTTTGGAGGGGGTCAGGCACAACCCCCTCCACGCCAGATTTTTTTTGAATTTAATTAACCTGTACGTGCAATTTCCTGCAATATAGAGCCTTCAATCTTGACCAATAAAGCTGCTCTTTTCACTATAAAACTCAGTTAACCATAACGTAGTTATGGTTAGATTTATATATTGGGGGGGATATATCATATTTTTCATATGATCAAAAAGTGGTGGAGCAAGAGCATACCTTTGCTCCCCCAAGTTCAATAGTGGGAGAGCAGAGATGCTCCGAATGCTCTTATGGCCAGGCGTCTATGATTCACCGATACAAAGTAAAATAGTGCAGTGCAATAAAATAGTTAGTAAAATAGAATAAAATAATGCAATAGTGCATTGCAATAAAATAGTTATCATCGTATTTTTTCGGGAGGCCAGTAAGGAGTGCATTACAGTAGTCGAGTTGGCTTGAAATAAAGGCATGGATCTGGTTTTCAGCGTCCTTTTGATTTATAAATGGCCGTACTTTAGCTATGTTTCTAAGGTGGAAGAATTAAGTTTTTGTCAACTTGTTGATTGTGATTTAAAGCTTAGGTCTGAGTCTACCATGACACCAAGACTTAACTCACTCAAATACAGTTAGCAGCTGGATAGACCACAGATGGAAATTAGCTTCTGCTAAATCTGGTGCAAACATATTTTTATGTAACAATGATGAATTGTCAAAAAAAAAAAAAAAATTATTTTTTTAAAATAGATTCGGGGCTTTTCAGAAAACATTCGGGGCTTGAGCCCAAGTAGCCACCCCCTAGCTCCGCCCCTGGACTCAGCCCTGCTGGTCTCTGACAAGAACAAGTTACAGGTTGAAAAAACCCTCAGCTCGGAACTAGGCAAAATCTGCACCTGGCTCGCTGACAACAAACTATCATTACACCTGGGTAAAACAGAGTCCATTCTCTTCGGTTCAAATAACAAACTCAGCAAGGCCGACAGCTTCTCAGTTACAGTGGGTGACAATATTGTCACAAGGAAAGATGAAATTACATACCTAGGTTCCATCCTAGAGGCTAATCTTTCCTGTGACAAAATGGCATCCAATGTAATAAAAAAAAGTCAACCAACGAACTAGATTCTTGTACCGGATCTCCTCTCTGGTAAACAAGAATAATACCCTGAAGACTCTGGCAGGAGCACTCATTCAAGGGTACTACGACTATGCTTGCACCTCATGGTACCAAAGCACCTCAAAGGCGCTAAAAACTAAATTACAAACATCACAAAACAAACTGGTCAGACTACTGCTTGACCTTACTCCTAGAACCCACCTCACCCCTGCTCACTTTGACAACCTATGGATGGCTTAGAGTAGACGACAGAGTACAGCAACTTGCAATGGGCCTGGTCTACAAGATACACTACACGACTAAGGTACCCATGTACATGTCAAAATACTTCCCAAAGGTCAGTGAATACCACGACACAACACCAGAGGGAGCTCCACAAATCATGTTAAACCCAGATTCGGCTCAAACAAGGGACTAAACACATTTCGCAATTATGCCACATCAATGTGGAACGCCCTACCCACAGCTGTAAAGGAATGTTAATCACTACCCACTTTTAAAACCACTCTCAAGGAGCATCTACGGGAGACTGCAATTCGAAACTGGCCCCTGTAAATGTCCTAACTCAACCCCCTCCAATGTAAATGTCCTAACCCAATAATACACAAGACCCTCTTCTTGGAACCAAGTAAGGTTTCGTCGCTAATCCAATGTACAGTTACCCACCCACCCCGCCTACCCACCCACCCAACCACCTCCTATGTACAGCCCCCCCCCCCCCCACCTCATCCAATGTACAGTTTCTTCATCAAATGTATATACTCTCTGTTTTAAACTTTGTATCACAAACAGTACAGTACTTGTAAATCTGGTATGTCATAAATGTATAGATGTAGCAGTACTCGTCGTGTATGTCATATATGTTATGATGAATTGAAAATGGGGGACCCTGATGTAAACAAGACGAAAGTCTTTCTCTGGTCTGCATCCCCTTAACAATTGTGTGTATTGAGCTGTACTGTATTGTACCCATTCTGCAATCTGTTAATAAAATGTTCAATCAATCAATCAATCAACACCCTCAAAGCCACAAGGCTAGGATCAATACAACATAGGAAAGAACGAAAGTCTTTCTCTGGTCTGCATCCCCTTAACAATTGTGTGTATTGAGCTGTACTGTATCGTACCCATTCTGCAATCTGCAGATTTTGCTATCTGCAATTTTCAATCAATCAATCAATCAATCAATAGGAAATCCACCAGGCAGGACCTTTTCGTGGCAATCCCAGATTAATAAATAAAAAGGGAATTGTTTATTATGATGAGTCACATTTGGCCTATATGAGGACCCAACATCTCTGGACAATCAATATAATACATATAATCAATTAATTTTGATTATTAATTTACTATAGATCTCATATTAATTGTGATGCCAGGCCTTGCCCTCTCAGGCAAAGTACATAAATCACACCCCTAACACCATATTAAACTCACAGTGTTATACATAATGTGTTTCTTTCTATATCCCTCTAAAATAAACATTTATGCATTTCACTACAGTGCAGGGCCAGCCATTTGCTGTAGCCCTATACTCAGGATTAGGCACATTTCATGGGTAGCCTTAACTGTGCATGCTGTGGCTCTGTATACGGATAGCACAACAATGAATTAGTACAATTGATTTATAAAACCTTTGTCAAACTATGAATGGTAGGTTACAACAAACAGTTCCTTTTCTGGCAGCTCCACAGGCTCATCGTGGTCTCGGTTCTCAGGTGTCAAGCTTCGGGAGAGAGGTGTTCATTTTCACAAATAGGCTGCTGTGTCCTATGCATTGGAAAAACATGCTATTCTCCTTTGAATACATGTACTGTATTTATCAATGATCTACTGTATGGGTAAGGCATTGGGTACCCTATCCAAAAGGTCAGTGCACAAGCTACTCCTATTTATAGCGCAATTGTAGTGGGGTCCGGGGGTCCAGAGGGCTCTTCGGGGGGTTCCAGGAGGTGGACTAGGGCTATAGTTTTATTTGAAGTTAGCACAATGACAGAATGTAGGCATATTACAAGAACTATTCTGACAATAGCCTGATGATCTGCATGACAAAGAAATACTTCTTCTAAAATATCCACTCTAGCCACTGTCGGTACAGTGTCCCCCCCACCTCCAATGTACAGCCCCCACCCACCCACCCGACCCCACCCCACCCACCCAACCTCCTCCAATGTACAGTTTCTACGTAAAATGTATATACACTCTTTTTCTGGACACTTTTGTATCACAAACAGTATTGTATTTGCAAATCTGATATGTCATAAATGTATAGATGTATGTACTGTCTATCTGTATGTCATATATGTTATGATGAATTGAAAATGGGGGACCCTGATGTAAACAAGACGAAAGTCTTTCTCTGGTCTGCATCCCCTTAACAATTGTATGTATTGAGCTGTACTGTACTGTACCCATTCTGCAATCTGTTAATACACTTTTCAATCAATCAATCAAAAGTCATCTTCACATCACATAGGCAGTTGTGGAATTCTGGATAAAACCATATCAAACAACAGAAATCGTGACAGATGCAGGTTCCTGCATGGGATAAGATGATCAAGCAGGGGTAATGGAGTATATAGGCCTAATTATGAAAATAAAAGTTTGAGAACCTTTTATACCCTTCTGGATACAACTGCCGACCATAAAAACGTTGTCATTGACACTCAATGTTGTTATATCTGCCAGACTTGCTTTTCAGCTCTGACCTCTATGTCCGTGTAACTTCCGTGTTCATTGGCTTACCTGTGTTACACCTGTGTTATATGCCCATAGAGGTGCGGCTCCGAATACACCTGTCGCGTCCTCCTTATAGTTGTTGGCTCTTTAGTAGGCTACCATCATGAATACAGAGCTGGAGACGTGTGATTTAACGTGTGTGTCGGACGACTTAGACACCGGAGAAGAGAGTAAAGACATTCTGGACATCAGCGATATGGATTCAGATGAACAACCCATTTTTTCCGCGTTGACCGGTCGTTTACAACTGAACGAGACTCCATTGGGCAAAGACATCTCGGCGAGTTCCAGTAAAGTTGCCGCCACATCAGTCGCGACCACCTCCGACACAGAATCAGGAATATTCTCCGGCGAATCGGAACTATGCGTGGAACATGAGTCGGAACTTGACTGGTTTTGCGGCTCTGAACAGAAACTTATTTGCTCTCATTGCGCCATAGTGGGCTCATGCCAGGGACACACTGTGACACCACTGGCCACTAGAGTGACCGTAGTAAGGGTGAGTAGGCTACTCGTGGACTAAGTCCAAATAATTTAAGTTGTTGTGTGGAGTAATTATATCATCGCGTCCTCTTTTTGAAGTTGTACTATGACTTAGTTTTGGTACCATATTGGTCGTGAGACTCTGGAATGTTTATTTATGGAAAATCAAATCAAATCAAGCTTTGCCATAGGCTACTGCGTCTGCAAGGGGATAGTTTCTAGTTATTTCTCTATTTGAGATATTTTGAATAGGCTACTTTTCATCCACAACCATTCAAAGGCAATGAATGAAAACTTTATTTAACAGATTGCAGAATGGGTACAATACAGTACGGCTCAATACACACAATTGTTAAGGGGTTGCAGACCAGAGAAAGACGTTTGTCTTGTTTACATCAGGGTCCCCCATTTTCAATTCATAGTGGCAACACTTGAATGTTTACTCCACAACGCTTATATAACACCTGCATTTAGTGCCTTTAGAAAAAGTGACTGCACATTTAGCCTACAAATCATGTGATGAGTCCATAAAAGGGATGTTTTTTTTATATACTGTATATGACCACCAGTGATGTCATCGGGACATAGCTCTTTTATAGCTCAATGAAATTATATGTGGTAGCAGTATAAGACAAGGTATTGTCATGTTTTACATCTACATAATTTCACGGAGCTGTAATTAACACAACACAAGGATTCAGCACTGGTGGCCATATTATTCAAACTAATTTACTCCCAATAACTGTGAAACTAAATGAATGTGTGCAAAACTGTTTTTGGATATGTGTAAGTGTGGTGTGCAAAATAAATCATTATTCTTTTGGTGCCCCTTTAAGCTATCAGGTGGTATAATAAAAGGGCAGTCATGAGATCAAGCTAGAGAGTGTGGAAAGTATGGTGTTGAAAGTTTGCATGCAGCTGGGAGCGTGTGCGTCACTCACCATAGAATACCTTATTGGGTGTGCCACACTTTACCTTCCCCCGTCTCATAGGCTTTTCCCAAATGTATTCCCCGCCATGGAATGTGAGGAGACCGGATTTTCAAGATGAGGATTATAATGAAACTACTGTACATGGTTTTTGTTTTGTTTTCCATAGCCTGCAGCATCAGATTATACTCCTGTTAAACCTGTAACCATATGGATTATGACATTGGTCTCCCATGTGAGAAACCAAACATACCAGTCAGTCAAGGGAATATTCCTGGCTGAAAGAGATATTTAGGCATACTCTCAGGACGGACTGTTCTAGGAGACAATGAGGTAAAAACCAACGTGTAAGACATGAGAAGACATTCATTTGAGTAAATGTCAGTATGTGATAGGACAGAGCAGTATATGATGAAGGGAGACATTTTAGAATGTAATTTGGTGTGTGTACATAGGCTACATTTACATTTAGTCATTTAGCTGACGCTTTTATCCAAAGCGACTTACAAGTTCTGTACGACAAGTCATCAGGAAGGGCACAACTCTATCAGCTGAGTAACAAGCCACTCAACATTCGCATGTTCTAGAATCATCTAGATTAGAAGGTAGGACCCAAAAGCAGGAGGAACACAAGGTGAAACACAAAGTGTCTAATGAAGGTAAAGTAAAAAAAAGAAATCCACAAAAATACTAAGGAGTAGAGGCAATAACACAACATGAACTTAAGTCAAACAACAAACACTTGCCAGAAGACAGGGTCTGGAAGACACTACACATAGTATTGAGACAAGAGGAACATAATACAAGAGGACTAGACCTAGACAAGAGGAACGTAATACATGACTAAACAGGGAAACATAAAAACACTAAACCAGAAAACATGATACATGGAAATGACAAAACTAGACCGCAGGGACCAATAATGGAAGAGATAGAGAGAGGGAGAAGGGGGAAGAGAGAGAGAGGAGAGCAAGAGACAGAACATAGAAAGAGAGAGGAGAGCAAGAGACAGAACATAGAAAGAGAGAGGAGAGCAAGAGACAGAACATAGAGAGAGAGGAGAGCAAGAGACAGAACATAGAGAGAGGAGAGCAAGAGACAGAACATAGAGAGAGAGGAGAGCAAGAGACAGAACATAGAAATAGAGAGGAGAGCAAGAGACATAACATAGAGAGAGGAGAGCAAGAGACAGAACATAGAAAGAGAGAGGAGAGCAAGAGACAGAACATAGAGAGAGGAGAGCAAGAGACAGAACATAGAAAGAGAGAGGAGAGCAAGAGACAGAACATAGAGAGAGGAGAGCAAGATACAGAACATAGAGAGAGAGAAGAGCAAGAGACAGAACATAGAGAGAGGAGAGCAAGATACAGAACATAGAGAGAGAGGAGAGCAAGAGACAGAACATAGAGAGAGAGGAGAGCAAGAGACAGAACATAGAGAGAGAGGAGAGCAAGAGACAGAACATAGAGAGAGAGGAGAGCAAGAGACAGAACATAGAGAGAGGAGAGCAAGAGACAGAACATAGAGAGAGAGGAGAGCAAGATACAGAACAGAGAGAGAGGAGAGCAAGAGACAGAACATAGAGAGAGGAGAGCAAGAGACAGAACATAGAGAGAGGAGAGCAAGATACAGAACATAGAGAGAGAGGAGAGCAAGAGACAGAACATAGAGAGAGGAGAGCAAGAGACAGCACATAGAGAGAGAGGAGAGCAAGATACAGAACATAGAGAGAGGACATAACATATATATATATATACAGTATATATAGAGAGAGAGTGAACAGGGGAATAAATGTCCACGGCAAAGCAGGGGAGAAAGGGAGAGGCAGTCCATGGCAGGAGAGCAGGAGGGGCAGAGAGAGGGGCAAACCATGACAAAACTGTTAATGACTGTACCACAACAACATGTGTATTTGGTTGCTACAGCTGTCAGAGGGGTGTTACCTTTGTCTGTACAAACATTCACAACACAATTGATGCTTGAATGGTTTAATTTTACTTGAGATGTATTTGTAAATATTCCAAAACCCTGATACCATTTTTGTCATTGTGGATCAGAGAAAAGTGCATATTCTTTTTAGCTAGGTTGTCCATTGACCTGTATATCGTTATGGAACAAGACTTCTTAGACAAACTGGCCAAGCATCAGCCGTTGGATATGACTGTAGGCTAATGGTCCTGATATTTGGCTGCCTTGGACACATCCATAGAATTGCAGTTAGTGGCTTGAGGACTGCTGGCCTGTCATGTCGGTGGGCCAGGCAGCTCTCTGTAATGAGTAACCAGGCAGTGTGATAGAGATGGTGTTTTCTGTCCTCAAAAGCATATGGAACTTGTTGATATTCTAATCCTATGTTTATGTGATAATGATCTGTGGATTCAAGTAAAGTACCAGCATTTAAAATGTGGTGTGTGTGTGTGTGTGTCCTCGACAGAACAAGCTGGTGGACGTGTGTGAGAAGATGCAGCAGCAGGCCCTGAGGATCGAACGGTTTATCAACCAGACCCTTTCAGCCAAAGAGCGAGCGGTCCAGGTGAGAGCTGCATCTGTGTCTGGTAGCTCACACAGCCCTGCTGGTAGCTCACACAGCCCTGCCCCATCTGTGTCTGGTAGCTCACACAGCCCTGCTGGTAGCTCACACAGCCCTGCTGGTAGCTCACACAGCCCTGCCCCATCTGTGTCTGGTAGCTCACACAGCCTGCCCCATCTGTGTCTGGTAGCTCACACAGCCCTGCTGGTAGCTCACACAGCCTGCCCCATCTGTGTCTGGTAGCTCACACAGCCCTGCTGGTAGCTCACACAGCCCTGCCCCATCTGTGTCTGGTAGCTCACACAGCCCTGCTGGTAGCTCACACAGCCCTGCCCCACCTGTGTCTGGTAGCTCACACAGCCCTGCTGGTAGCTCACACAGCCCTGCTGGTAGCTCACACAGCCCTGCTGGTAGCTCACACAGCTCTGCTGGTAGCTCACACAGCTCTGCTGGTAGCTCACACAGCCCTGCCCCAGCTGTGTCTGGTAGCTCACATAGCCCTGCCCCAGCCGGGGTTTCAAACTGTGTTTTAACCTTTTAGTTGAACCACCAACCCTGGTTCTAATCTGTAGGACGACAACCCTGGTTATAAATGTAGGAGGATAACCCTGGTTATAATCTGTAGGACAACAACCCTGGTTGTAATCTGTAGGAGGACAACCCTGGTTGTAATCTGTAGGAGGACAACCCTGGTTGTAATTTGTAGGACGACAACCCTGGTTCTAATCTGTAGGACGACAACCCTGGTTCTAATCTGTAGGACGACAACCCTGGTTCTAATCTGTAAAACGACAACCCTGCTTCTATTCTGTAGGACGACAACCCTGGTTCTAATCTGTAGGATGACAACCCTGGTTCTAATCTGTAGGACAACAACCCTGGTTCTAATCTGTAGGTGGTGGTGGCAGGCTCGGGGGGGGGGGGGGGGGGGCAGTTTGCGAGCAGTGGGAAGGACTGCATGCCTGCAAGACAAGAAACATTGTTGATGTTATTGTATCAATTTGGGTAATCTATTTGTGCACGACCACCACAAATTATTCTATGTATGGAATCACCTACATAGTCAAGCATAGACAGAACCCGGCCTGGCGAGGGCGGGGCTGGGGGAACTCACGCTGCGACCTCCTGGGCCTAGAGTTCCCCCTCTGACAACCTTTTTTAGATACAGGGAACCCTGCTCCAACGACAGATACAACACCAGGCTCACCAAACACAGACGCAGAACGTGTGGTGTGGGAGCCGCTTGACAGCACAGCATTCTCACAGGCAGACCCAGGCCTAGCTAGCAACTGGGTCCCCATGAGAAGCGAAACGTGGGGACGCTTGCGCTTCACAGGAAGCACGCGGCCCGCAGCCAAAAGGAACAAATCAGAGCCCTGTGTCCCATAGCGTAGCGGGGGGGGAGTAACCGGAGAGCGTGCTAGACACAGCTAGACGGCGACGTTTTATTAAGGGCGTGCTCATCTAATGTAGCCGATCCCTCGCTGTCGGCCTTGTGATCACCTGTTTTCTTTGTGCCCAGGGTATCTCAGGCGGGGGAAACATGGCTGCCGGTCGGGGGCCTCGCCGTGCTCTCACCTCTGGCTGCGTGGTGTGGGGCGGTGTGGGGCCCAGGTCAAATACCGCCCGCACCCCTGCGGACAGACCAAAAAGTCCCTCTGCGGAGAGGGGAGCCCTGAGGAGGGGAAGTCTTCTCTCCTCCTCAAGGGGAGACTGTTCCAACCAAAGATGCCTGTGAACAAGTGTTGATAGCATCCTAGCCCTCCCTGCGGTTATAGCTTGCGGCTGGGTCAAAAGCTGTATAACCTCAAAAACATGCGCAATGTTTTTGACGTCGGCTGGCCCTAAGGCCCCACCACCCGACACCATTTTGGACAGAAAAGCAGCCAAATGAGCAATGTTATTGGTTGCTGCTAAATTCCATCCCGCGGCGATATAAGCTTCATCAGCCCACTCAGCCACCGGACGGGCCGACTCGCCCTCTGGCGTCGGCTTCCGGGTGGGATACCGTTCAACCATGCCAGGGCAAAGGACCGATGCTACCTGGCCCTCTAAGCACGGCACACCTGCCTTGCGCCCTGTCGTCAGCCCATCCACCCGTATAAAGGGTAAATAAGCCTCAGCAAAACCCCCCACATTAGACACCGATTGACCTTCAGCAATGAAACGGTTAAGAGGAGGGAAGAGTGGCGACAACCCTGCCGGGGTACATGGGGAACGGCATCCCAACATTGTAGCATTAGCATTAGCTGCGCACTCTAGGATACCTGGAAAAACACCCAAAAGAGAGTCATGACGACCATGTTTTCCCAAATATCCCGCCCCGCGCCAATACATCACTCGGTCGTCTCACGAGACAACAAGCAGTATTACCCATGCTAGTATCTATGCCTGATAGTGCCCTACCTGTGCACGACTTAGCTCGACTGCTAACCGTCGCGCGACGTCCCTCGGTCCGCTGTCACAAGACGAGGAAAACCCAGGACAGGACCGCTGCGCTGTTAGGATGTGCCGAGAAGGTTCCGGGGGCTGGTGAACTTCTGGCGAATACCCAACATTGTGTAATTTCTCCCTACGTTTCATAACAACCAGTTTCACGAAGTGCACTGCTACTTCCGTGTTTGGAAACGAAGTGAGGAAGGGTGAGGCGTGACCACTTCCGCCGTCATATAGGGACGCATGGGGGTGGCGCAGTCACGTGCAAGTGGTTGCATTTGTTTTTGTTTCGTGTGCACGCTAGGTGCGAGGAGATAAGAGGTTATCTCAGTAGCAGAGCGAGACGCGAGGCCAGTTGAAATGTAACAGGTGGACCGTTACAAGTATGACCCAAGCAAGAGGTACAAACAACCACTTGAGACTGCTGTGTTTTTATAAACCAGTCTCTGTAGTCAAGTTTCTGTTGACCTGGGTTTATTGTGAGCAATATCACATGAAAAACACTGATATGTCTGATAGGAACGGTAACTATTGAAGACCTCTTCTAGAGACTGACAAAACATTATTCTGCACAACAAACATTAGTCTGCACAACAAGGGGTGGCTTTTTCTTTGATTTTTTCAGTTACTGTGAAATGCTACATTTTGAAAATAAAAAATAATGAATGATAATTGATCTTGATGAATTGTAAATAATATCACTTTTTTGCGTCGGATGACAGAAACATCAAAACTCACTGCCGTGCCCATGTTCCTCCTCTCCTGTCTCTCTGTCTGCGCAGGTGGAGGCTAGCCGCGCCAGGGAGCGGGTGGTGGCCCAGATCAGTGTGGTGCGGGAGGCCCTGGAGGAGGAGGAGCAGCGTCTTCTGGAGGAGGTGCAGAGGGAGGAGGAGAGAGTGGAGCAGTGCCTCCTCACCCAGAGAGCACACTGGAGCCGTGCCCTGACCAACCTCTCCCAGACACGCTCCCGCCTGGTGCACACCCTCACACACACACCAGACACACAGCTAGCGGTGAGAGTGGGGAAATATGCTGATTATGGGGATTAAAGGATAAGTCCGGTGTAATACATTTTCTTTCTTATTGTCAACATAGCCTATGTGTTGTAACCAAAAGCTACAATGGATTTATTCTATTCTCAATACTCTCTCCTACCCTCTGTTCACGGGTCTGTTGGAACATTATTATAAAATTATTATTAAAGGCTGGAACATTATTTGGATTTTAAAACAATAAAGCCACAACAATATATCATCGCTGGCGGAAGAAAACCTCGTAACTCCAAAAACCCAACTTTTCAGGAGATGAAAAAAACACAGATTTGAGGGCGAATAGAGTTACGAGGTTTAGACAGATGATCGGTTTAATGCTTTCCCATTGTTTAAACTTTGTAAAACCACACACATATGGAGGAGTTGATTTATATTAAAAAAAAATTTAGTTACAAGGTTTTCTTACGCCAGCGACGATATGTAAAATACTTAACAGATGTTAACTTTATCTCAATTAAAAGCATATTATGGTTCATATATAAATAAAAGTGCTATTTGTTTTTTTGTGATAAAATGTGATGTCTGTAAAAAAGATAGTCCATTTTAATCAAGACATACATTGAATAAATCATGTTTATCTTGTAAAATATAAATGAAACAAGTGGAGGCAGACAGCCTATAGAGGTTGCTGTTTGAGAGCATTGCAGAATGACACCCATTTCAAGAATTCATCTTTAATATTTAAAATAATAATGATAATAATAATTATTATTATTATTATTTAAAATAAATAAATACATACATATAAATATAGGTCATTACATCAAAGATTGAAATCTTGCAAGCATTGAAATAGAAGATTGTGATATACAGTAGAATGTGTAAGTTTTTCTTACTTTCACTTTTAATGAAATGCACATGTTCCTGAAGTTAGTAATCATCTTGTCTTCTGTCCTGTCTTTCAGACAGCCGGCCAGGAAATAGCGGAAAGGTAATTGTTCTTTTCTTTGTATCATATTACTGTTCTCTGAAGAAAACCTAGACGCCAATGTTTTTTTTAAATTACACAATGGGTTGTTCTAGGGCCATGATACTTACTCTGCACAATAATAATAATAATAATAATAATAATAATAATAATAATAATAATAATAATAATAATAATAATAATAATAATAATAATAATAATAATAATAATAATAATAATAATAATAATAATAATAATAATGATGATGATGATAATAATAGTAGTAGCAGTAATAATAATAATAATAATAATAATAATAATAATAATAATAATAATAATAATAATAATAATAATAATAATAATAATAATAATAATAATAATAATAATAATAATAATAATAATAATAATAATAACAATAATAATAACGATAATAATAATAATAATGATAATAATAATAATAATAATAATAATAATTAATAATAATAATAATAATAATAATAATAATAATAATAATAATAATAATAATAATAATAATAATAATAATAATAATAATAATAATAATAATAATAATAATAATAATAATAATAATAATAATAATAATAATAATAATAATAATAAAGATAATGGAAATGACCACAATTTAAGTTACAAGGTTTCCTTGGTGACTGCACTAATATGCTTCTGAAAACTGAAAACTGCTCCTCCTGAAAGCTCTTTTTTGATAATCCAATTGATGTCTTTTCAGTTGGATTATTTGAAGTCCTTTCCCCTATCTCTGGAATACACTAACCACCATTTCCTTTTAAATTAAAAAATGTTAAAGGAAATTTTCTTCATCACGTCAATCTCTCTTGGTCAAGAGTCACGTGAGCTCCCCTGCTCACCTGTGAGAGTCTCTTTTTTAAAGCTCAAAGTCAACAATGCCTGCCTTACCCAGACAGCCAATCATATACCTTATCATGTTACTACTACCGGCTACATTGATCAGTTTAATCATGGGAAATTCTACATTACCACGGCAACCCTAGCACCAGTGGTGCGTTATTGAAATCATCTGTGGTTGCACGCACCACGTGCACGCGCGCTCCCGGCGCGTGCGCGCGCTCCCAGCGCGTGCGCGCGCTCCCGCGAATGCGCATTTAATGTCCCCTCGCTTGAGCACAGACTAAAGACAGTGCCTAATTGCCTCTACGAATGGAATGTAACACATGTCTTCACAACAAGTTAGGTGTGAATGTATCTGAGAACGTATTTAACTTTGATTGCCTAAGGTTAAATTCATGATATACCATCCGTTGCCAGCTCTATTTGTCTATGGAGAAGTTCCCCTTCTTTGCAGGGCTATAACTTTTTAAATTCTATTGCTAGATTGCCATTATTAGGGCCCATTCAATGTCCTATATGTATTGTTCAGGGTGTATGAACGTTAAACTTTTTCATTCACATATTCATACTAAAATATGATCTAAAGTATAAGTATGTTTTCATCTCTTTCTGCAGCTTTCTCCAGAACGTGATTTATAGCCCCAAATGCATTATATTGATGATCAAATACAGTTTGGTAGCGATCGGTGCCAGATGAAAAATTTCAAATGGACGTGCTTCTAGAAGTTTCTACGTATCATCTGATGATGACCTGATGGGCGGGGGATCGTTTATAATTCCGTGGGCAACGTTATACCATTCATCTAATGTGGGTCAAATGTTCATCATAGCAGTTAGTGTCGAACACGGTAATACTACACGCTAAAACTCACCCCAGTCTCCGCGGGCCGTTGGGCGATCAGCGTGGGGTAGACAGTTTTCCATTATGGGATGTCGAAATACCCGGTCCATTTCCAGGTTGTATAATAGTATATACGTCCAAATCATGTTGTTTATCGAGTTATTGGTAACGGATCACTATCCATTGTGTCACGCTCGAGTCCCGGGACCTATAGCGAGTGATCGGACCGAATTTGGATGAGCACCAGTTTCCGTTTCCGGTTTGGGCGATCCGCCGATCGGCCACCAGATGGCGCTCTTGAACCGTTGGAGAGTTGAGAGGGGATCAACAGTAGATCTCAAGTCTCCGGGGGAGAAATATGATTGCGATCACAGATTTTTGAAATATTGATCTCAATGACGTGTTACGTTACGGCGTCATTGGCAGAATTAGCATGGCGGGGAATGACGAGTTGAGGCGTCCTTGGCGATTAAAGTGTTAAGGTGACCAAGGAGGCAGATGCAAAGGTGAAGGTGTCAGCCATGCGTAGTCAGGAACTGGGGTTGAAGGGGATGATTTTCGAGTCCCGGGAACTATAGCGAGTGCCCGGAAGTAATATGGGTGATTACCACTTCATCCACATGACTTCCTGTTTGGCGCTTCTGCCGATCGGCCACCAGATGGCGCTCTTGAACCGCTAGAGGATTGAGAGGAGCTCAGAACTGTGTGTGAAGGCTGCAGAGGGGAAATATGATTCCGATCACAGATTTTTGAAATATTGATATTAAAGACGAGTTAGGGCGTCCTCGGCAACTTTTGCATGGCTAGGAAAGACGCCTAAACACGTTTTCGGCACTTAAAGTGTTAACACACCTGACGACCGGCGCTATTGATATGCAAATAGCGAGTACTTATCTGGGGTTGCACAGAGTGCAACCCCGTCCCATGAAGAACGCATGCCTGCCTAGCACACAACTGACGGAACAAAAACTACAGTGAAATGTAGTTCCTGGGACTAAAAGTTCTTATTACAAACCCCATCTGGCCAAACTGAAAACAACATACTGTATCTTGAAAAGTAATAGCTGGATTGCCATGAATTTTGTGATGCACATTCATGACCCCAAGAGGAAGAAATCTATTGATTTTGGTGAACCCATGACCTTTCCTCTAGCACACCCACCAGGCTAAGCCTTCCGTTTTCAAATTAGTGCATCTCCAGACAGGTTAGTCATACTGTACAGACAGGGAGAATTTGGGAAAGCACGGATAATGAGATGGACGTAGATATTAATATTATTAAAGCTACCTGTTGGCAAGGACGCGGGAACTAGGGGTGCGGCAGGGGCTGCAGCACCCCCTGCTGGCGGGGAGTGTAACTGCAACTGCAAGGTTGTTTTGGCTTTATTTATTCCATTGTAACCGAGGCTACTCAATGTCACAGAGCGGAGCGGCACTGCAGATTTACCCTACTCTTGGAATGCATTGCCAGATCGTCATAGGGGCGCTGTCTCGATAATGCAGTGTTGTTAACAGCGTGTAGCCGACGCATGAACCGGTTGGGATTCGAATAGACGCGGCCTGGAAGCGTCAACGCGGAACTGGAAATCCGTTGGTAAAAAAAATATACTCAGCCTGGAAGTTTTGGGACGCTGAATTCGCAGTAAAGGAATATATCTGCGGTTTCCCTGGCGTGAACAAGCCAGCAGAACTATCCAAGCCCCCAGGAGGGTGGTCGAAGACCTTTTGCATGTCGGCGATCATGTATGCAGGGAACGAATTGCAGAGGGAGGGCGCCACGCAACAGGTGGGGTAAGCTGGGCTGTGATGTGTGCATCAAAACGATTACATGTTTGTCTCGCACGCTCCGCAGAGCTGAGCGTGAGAGTGCGGTCTCTAGTGAACGAGAGTGTTGGTTTACCAGAGTGGTAAACCTATGACGTTATTTTTTTTTTTTTTAAACTTAATTTTTTTGCGTTTATCGCTTTTTCTGGTCAAGCACGACCGACAGAAACAGGTTGAATGGGATGTAGAGTAGGGGAAGACACTTGAGAAAATACGGCGGGTCCGGGAATCGAACTCGTGTACCCCAGATCCGTGACGAGCACGGTTGTCCCCGACGCAGAAATAGCGCCGAGGTACGCGGTGAGCTACGGGAGCTCCCCTATGACGTTATTATTATATCACTTATCTCAGCACCCCCTCATAAGTCATAACACGTTTCACGTTTCAGACCCTGTTGAACTATCGCTCTAGCCTCTGACTCAGTATCCATCTGCAGAACGTCAGCCCCAGCACTCTCAGGCCCCACGCACGCTGAATGTGAATCTGATTTGACCAAAGCAGAGTATACACACAGACAGTGGAGCTGTTTGCAGATAGCGAGCATTTTGACTTGTTGCATGGTGGCGATGTCTCGCAGACAATACAACTACAAGTATAATTATATAATATATATATTTTATTAAAAAAAAATTATATAAAAAAAAAAAAAAAAGTAATCAAAAACGATCAATATCTGAGCACCCCCACTTCCCGCGGACTTCCCGCGGCCCTGCCTGTTGGACTGCTCTGTCTCTTAGTTTGGACCCACGGAAATATTAGAAATCATATTTTGAAAGTTCTGCGTCAAAAGAGATATTGTTATACACTAATAGCAGAGATTTAGAGTGTTTTCTCGTATCTTGGCTGCTCCATGATAAGCAAGGTCTCCTGCATTTTCAAAAGCCTAGAGAAAGCTTGTCTTAAGCTTGTTTTAAATCATCATCATCATGAGTTATGGATGTGTAATTAATTATATTTATCGCGTGCATGTGCACGTCTTTTGGAGACCTATTTCAGAACCAACCCGAGATACACAGCACGCTCCCCAAGTATGCTTAAACCTTTTCTGCTCTATAAAGCTGATTTTGTTTTCAGAACATCACGCACATATTAGATTAGATTAAACTGTATTGTCAGAGAACAACAAAATCTTATGGGCAGCCTACATATTAGTCTACATCATAGGTGTCAAACTCATGGCCCGCGGGCCAAATGTGGCCCGCCACGTCATTTGATCTGGAAATTATTATTATTTTTTTTTATTTTTTATTTTTTTTAAACATTAATCTTGGGTTAAAAATAGCGGCGTTAAAAGAATTGTGGGTTAATGTGTTAATAAAGCTTTAACTTTGATAGCCTTAGTTATTACACATTCTTACACATACATGTATGTTGAACATCTGAGGTATTGATGAAGTAACAAAGGAAAAAAGCCAAAAGCACTTACTCCTCAGACATTCTTTGACAATTTTACAGCCCAAAATACTAAAAAGATCCAGGCGGAATAGGTAACAAAGGGTTGAAGAAATATTGTCTGAACTGCGCCGCCCCACCTGCTGTTAAATCAGAGAAGAAGAAAATAAAACGTTTTAGTTTTTTGTTTTATAGCCCTATAAATAATATAAACATGTTTAAAATGAATAATATTTACTCATTTTAAGTATGTTTGTATTTCCAATGCACAATATAACGTTATTATCTAAAATAAAAAAACACTCGTTTTCCTGAGCAGGAAGTGACGTTTTTTTTATTTTTTTTATTTTTTCGTATTTCTCGGCCCGGGCTAGACGCGATAGCGCTCTGAGTGCGCGTCACAGTTTGATCGCTGTATCTGTCACAGCCAATCAGTGCATAACGCGTTGTGCGTTGAAATATGACTATTATGTTGGAATCCGGGCGCGATTTGAAGCGGTCTAGCCAGTAGCGCCAAGAATTTCTGTAGCCGCATTTCGCGGAGACGCTCTCTGATTGGCCGACGCCAGTATTTTTTTCCGTAGCAGAATTTCACAGAGACGATCTCTGATTGGCCGAATCCAATTTCTAATGTTCCAATTCTAGCTTATTCCTAGGTTGGTCCGTTGGTGAGAGATAGTTGTGTTGTTGTGTTGTTGTGAGATGCAGGCAGCAGAGCGTGCCGTGACTGCAAGTTCTTTAGACTGTTAAGCTTAGGCACTCTTTCAAAGTTGGTTAAGGTTAGAGTTTGTCTTAGAGCATGGCGATAGAACGCCAGGTAGTTTGCAGTCTGTTCGAGCGGAAATGGACAAAGGAATGAAGTACTTGTGTTGTGTGGTGCTTCTGCTAACAAGCTAACACTTGGCTAACAAGCTATATGGCGGATGCAGTCTGGACACAGTGGACAGTGGTCTGGAATACATCAACAGTGGATTATACACTACTTTATCAAGGCAAGCCCTCCTGCCCTGGACGTGTCAACTAAACAGTGAGTCTCTCTCTCTCTCGCTTTTGGATTGAAAATACGTGGATTATGGCTTGTTCAATATCGTCTATGTTTGAATGAATGAATGAATGAGAACTTTATTAACAGATTGCAGAATGGGTACAATACAGTACGGCTCAATACACACAATTGTTAAGGGGATGCAGACCAGAGAAAGACGTTTGTCTTGTTTACATCAGGGTCCCAGATTTTCGATTCATATCGATAGTTTAATAGCTAGCCTTGGCTCGTTTAACAATATGCAAAATATGTGTACAGCCCTGTACTCATACTGAAGTTATTCTTGGTATATAATAGGTCTGATTGTGTAACGAATCGATTCCACGTCGCGCTGTGTGTGAGAGAGAGAAGGAGAGAGGGAGAGATCTGCGTGTGTTTGGAGACGGAGCGAGTTTTGTTTCTAACTTTTCTATTTATATATTGTGTTTCAAGTTGTGAATTAGACTATACTTTATTTGACTGGTTGTGTGTTGTTGTAGTAACAGCTGAGCGACTCGTTCATAAGAGCCGATTCATTGCCGTGAGCGTGAGTCGAATCGCTCACGTCTTGCCATGAATCGGTTGCGTGGTACTGTACATGTTTGCAAAATGTTTGGTATAGCGCCCCTAGTGGCGAAGCATCCACGAGCCGCCACTGCTGAACTGTCAGATGCAAACTGGCTGTGTGACATAACCGAGCATCTCGCTCAATTGAATAAGAAGCTGTAGGGACACAAACAAGTCCCACCCAAAACTTTACCAATATAGTTGTGAACTGAGACAACCCTTATTTTGTTATTTTTGAGTACAGTTCAGTTGTGTGTTCATGCAGACACATAATAGCAATTTCATTACGAATTGAAAATGGGGGACCCTGATGAAAACAAGTCGAAAGTCTTTCTCTGGTCTGCATCCCCTTAACAATTGTGTGTATTGAGCTGTACTGTACCCATTCTGCAATCTGTTAATTAAAGTTAATTAAACTATCTTCCATTAGTTGGATGTATGGCCTCTGCAAGGTTGTGTGCAGCCATTTGTTTTTGTAACATCTGCTACATCTGTCCCACGTGTTCTTTGCAGCTCACAGTTGTTAGTTCTGCCGCTCTTGACTGTGACAAAAAGGTTTTGAACAAACTTAATGTCATAGTTTGTATTTGATGATATTCTTCTTTGTTATTTACTTGAATGGTTTGATCATTGATTGATGGAGTAATATGGGGTTCTGATAAACTAAAAGTATTTGTTAAAATAACATAAGCTAACATATATTTTTACATCTATGCAAATGCATATGCAATATGTATAACTTGAATAAGTAATAAATACAGAAACAACATGTTTAACAATATGTAAATGAGTAGCTACATTTATTTTACATTACATTAACATTTATACGGTTTTTGGCCCTTTGAGGGCAACCATAATGCTGATGTGGCCCTCTGTGAAAATGAGTTTGACACCCCTGGTCTACAGGCTGCATACAAAGAACACACCTGATTTAGCAGGGGAGGGAAGGTGAGGTGTGTGCAAAGGCCTGCTGTTCTACACTCTTAACAAAAAGGGTTCTAAATAGCACTAAAAGTGGTTATTTGGCTCGTAATCATCTACAGGCTGGTAAAAAGATTAATTAATTAATTAAATAGCCAAAATAAAATGATGTATACTATTATGTACTATTATACTATTTATACATTATACAAATAATTATATATCTAGGTACCATTGTTGTAAATATTTATTTCAGTTTCTGATTGTTCAATGTCCCCCAGTTAACAGTTCATAAAACTTAGTTTAGTTAAAAATAAAAAATAAAGAGAGAGAACACAAGTACAGATGACAAGTACGATATGAGGAGGTAGAAATATATATTCTGTTAGGGTTTGGAACCGACCTCAAGCGCAACGGCACAGAGAGAGTTGTTTCAGAGTTAGCCAAAGCAAGGGCGTATTTATTCTCAGAGTCACAAGGTTGAATTAAGTTGAGCAACAGAACAAACGGGGAATCTGGCATGTGAAGATTGTTGCGGCTCTGCAGATTCTCCCAGTAGGTGGTGGTGAGGAATTAGCTTGTGACGTCTGAAGCCGCTCTGCAGATCCTCCCAGCTTTCACTCCAGGTGGAAACGGAGAGAGAGAGAGAAATCCGAGTTAGCCCAGCGCACAACAGAAACAGAGAGGTGACTGATCCAAATAAATATCCAAGTGACTTGATCTTCGGTGTGAGACACACAGTTAGCAGAGTCCAGAGAAAAAACAATACGGTAATCCAAAGTGTAAATCCAACACAAAAAATAGGTGAGAACAGTATAACAAAAACGGGATCTCTTCGGTGTTTCACAAACACACAAAAAACTAGTGATCCAAAAAGAACTGTTTCCAAAAACTCACCAGAGCGCAACGCGTAAAGCGGGCAGATAAACGAGGCGCAGCTTCGTACGGGGAATCAGGTTCTCCACAGGGATTACTTCACGAAAGTCCTGGGGAGCAACAGACAGGGAACAGCGACGGGAAAGACAGGCAAATGCAGGAGTATATTCAAAACGATCCAACATCGATATTAGGGGGATCAGGGTATATAAAGCCACAGGGCGCTGATGACAAGCTGTGACAGCTGCGGGATGAAATTGATCATTGCTCCAGAAGCGTGTGGTGGGGAGAGCACCAATCAACACGGCACCTTACAGGAACGGAGCGTGTGGCGGGGAATGCAATTAATCAACAAAATACCTTAAAGGAACGGAGCGTGTGGGTGGGGAGCGGACCAAACCTCACATATTCATAATTAATTATATGCCAATGTTAAATGAATTTGATATTTGAAGGCACAACAATTGCATTTCCAATGGATATTGAAAAGAAAAATACATTTGCTGGATTTAACATGACTTCCTTTAATCTAATGTTAATTTCTTAATTTGATTATAGCTGTTCCCATCTTGTATTGTACAATAATTGTTAAATAAGTTAAAAAAAAAACGATCAAAAAATAAATAAAAACACCCTGTGTATACCACACCTACTTCCGGTCTTCTATCCGAATACAGATACAGATAGTTTTGTTGGTTGAACAGATACAGATACAGATAATGACTTCTCCGCACACCCCTAATAGGCTACAGTAGTTGTGAGAGTCCTTTTAGGCGACTGGTTTCAGGAGAAGGGCCAAGCAGTTAGCAGAGTATTGTTTAGTATCTGCTGTCATTGGCAGCTGCACAGTGTGGAGGACACGTTGCTTTCTGTGCCCTGAAGCGAATGCTGTATGTTATTGTGCTGTCTGCCTAATTATGTTGTATGCTTCAACCTGGTTGTCAGTTGACCTATCTCAAACCCTGCCCCCTTTTCTTGATCCTCCAATCACAACTGTTGCTTTCCTGGAGGATCCAGAAAAGAGGTTGGGGTTTGAGATTGAGCACATAATTGGTATCTAGTATCTGAAGAAGAAGTCTTTATTTGTCATGCAGATTAACACACACACATGCGATGGGCGACCCGCAGATTAACACACACACATGCGATGGGCGACCCACAGGAACACACACACACACACACACACACACACACACACACACACACACACACTGAGTCACTGAATGAAATGTTCTCTGCACTTTCCTTCCCGTCGTCCTTCCCCCCAAGGGCAGCCGGGAGCAGACAAGGGCTACAGCGTGCACAGGGACCAATTCGAGTGCTCCTGTCTGTCTTCGTCAAGGACACGCAATCTGTGCATGTTTTTCCATTGGGTTTTATCTTATCGGGAGGGGAAACCCTTGCGAGCACGGGGAGAACATGCAAACTCCACACAGAAAGGCCCGGGAGATACCCCACCTGGGTAACTGGCAATGAAACATGGCAACCTGGTCCCCAAGCGGGAATCAAACCCAGGACCTTCTAGCTGGGAGGCGACAGTGTTAACCACTACACCACGTGCCGCCCATCTGCCTGCACTTAAGAATGTTTATGTCCTTTGGCTGTCATTTGCAAGACATAAATGTTGTGTGATGTAATGTGTGTGTGTGTGTGTGTGTGTGTGTGTGTGTGCCAGGGTGGAGGAGGCAGAAGGGGTAGGGGAGCCCTGTGACACGGCCCAGCTCAACTTGAATGCAGGCTGCAGTGACAGCAGGCTGCTGAGAGGCCTGTGGGCCAGTGCCATACTGCTGGGACCTACTGGTGGTTAGTAGGCTTCCTCTGACTTCTAATTATACTCATAATGTTTTCAACAATGGTTTCCACGTGCATATTTTGGGGAATTTAGATTTTACATTTTAATTACTCCTCCTATTGCCTTAGGACCACACAGTGTCATTCTCACCTGGCATCAGAATGCGTCTCCACGTGCGTCTCTCTCTCTCTCGAGTGACCACTTTTTATCGGATCTTGCTACTACTAATGGCGCATGCAAATTAGATAATGTACTGCTATGCTGTGTTTCAATTACAATTTACAATGTTACTGTGAAATCCCTTTAATTTCCAAATGATTCCAGACTGTGAGAATGCAGGAGCATCACACTAAAAAACCTGCTGGCCAGTTAGGATTTTCATTATAACGTTACGCACTGCTCGTCTTGATTCCTCTCTCTCTCTCTCTCTCTCTCTCTCTCTCTCTCTCTCTCTCTCTCTCTCTCTCTCTCTCTCTCTCTCTCTCTCTCTCTCTCTCTCTCTCTCTCTCTCTCTCTCTCTCTCTCTCTCTCTCTCTCTCTCTCTCTCTCTCTCTCTCTCTCTCTCTCTCTCATATCAATTACCTTCACGTTTGAAATTAATAAGGAGACGAGATGATCCCTTCACAACAGTTCCATTATACATGCATATATGGGGGCGGGCTATACTCGTTCCATATTGTGGATATTAGCAGACACTTCACCTGCATTCTGCATGAATTTAGCTCTCTGTCCACCGAATAGAAGCACACTATCCCGGGAATCCAGCGAAAATGTACTTGCTTTTAAGGCATAACTTCAACTACATTCAGTAAGCAGCTGCAGGACTAAATGAGAAATATACATAAAGCTATGGGTTCTCAACCTGACAGCTTTGTTTGGTGTTATATTGATAATCATTACGGCAAAAGAACACCAGTTATTAATCGACATTAGAAAACCTAATATAAGCCATAGCCCTACCAGAATTCAGGGGTGAAAAAAAGGTTGTAGCCTATATTTATATAGACCTAAAACAGCATATTTTCGCTTGTCTGTAATTTATATCAGTGATATCCCTCCCATATATGATGAGGCATAAAATCAATCTTTGGGGGAAAGGATTGATGAGACACTGGAATATTACTCCAGGTCGGGAAATCTTTAACCAATTAAAACAACTGCCTGCAGAGCAACAATTTGGATAGGAAAGGGCTTTAATTAGACTAATAATTGTTCTGTTGATGCTTGTGATTATGAGAAAGCATGAGGCTGCTGAAGGGGCGTGGCGAGCCCACGTTATAATAGACGAGAGGATGAGAACATAAAAACTCTATTTTACTTTGGATTCATTCAACATGATTTTTCTTTTATAAACTGGCAGCCCTAGTCTTAATTCAGATATTGTGGATAAAGCCAGCTTGCACAAAAGGAGGTGCAAGAAAAAGGAGGAAGAAAAGGAGAGTAGATACTTTCACCTTTCAGCATAGAATTACGACTCCAGAAGACATGACACAGTTGACTAGGCGGTCCTTTAATGTGGCGCAGGACATTTGTGTTCACATTGCTAACAGAATGTGGCCAATACGCGACCCTGACCACCTCCCAACAGTGGTGTGCACAGATAGGGCCGAAGGTCAAGCCACTGCCCTTTTGTACCAAGTGCCCCCCCCCCCCCCCCTCTGTCTTCATACTTTGGGCGTTAACATCCATTAAACACAAAAATAAACTCTACAAACATTATCTTAAGAATCCTAGTATAAATAATAGAAATAAATACAATCTATATAGAAATAAGCTCACTCATTTAATAAGGAAAAGCAAATGTGATCATTACTGTATACTGATCAGGTAATAAGGATAAGGATAAGGATAACTTTTATTGATCCCTCACGGGGAAATTCAAGTGACATACACATACAGCTAATCGTCTCATTAAACAATCATCATATCACAATCGTTACATTTTTACAGTAACAACGGCACAACATAAATTCAAACAGGCATGTACATTTTGTTGACACATGTCGATTACAGTATGTCTGAGACACCGTATGCGATTGTCGGCTGCATCAACACCGGGGTGTCGTTGCGCCAGGCTGGAGGCAGGGAGGAGAGATTGTCCAGAAACCACCGTGCAGCACCGGAAGGGGAGGGGATTATGACTCTGACTACAATGCCGTCAGCTGGGGGATAGGACTTTAGTCTTCTTAGGCTCCCCCCTCCAGCACACATACTAATCGGCTGCCGTCACCAACACGTGGGATAGGCGCCGGGCGTACACGCGGGAGGGGGGATTGGGTATGGAATTGGGGGTGGGGGGGGCCGCTTGCCACTCTTATCTCCCAGAGGGCCTTCGACTCCAGCAGCTCCCTGGTTCGACCTTGGTCCAGGAATTTGTTTTGGCTGACTGACTGGCAACATTTCTCCCAGCCACGTCACTTTAAATTTGATTTAGAGTGAAATATAACTCTATTGATTTGAGTGGAGTGATTTTTTTATTTTTTTATCTCTCTTTCTCCGATTTTTCTCTGTTTTCTCCCCGTCCCAATTTAGTCGTTGTGCCAATTTCCCCCCCCCTCCCCTACCTGGTTGTTGTGCGCATGTTCTCCTACTGGTCGGTACAAGGGAACCCTGAAGTATCTGCACGCTTCCTCCGACACGTGCGGCGACAGCCAGTGGCTCTCTTCTCACCTGGCAGCGAGGGCTCTCATTGGTGAAGTGTAATGCATGGGAGGTCACGCTGCCTTCCTCAAGTCCTGCCTCCGCTGAGCAAGCGCCCAGACCTGACCTGTAGGCGTCGCTGTCCACAACGCCAGTTTCCCACCCACAGCTTCCCTCCCCCTAACCCAGCCAAACAAGTTAGTATAGCGATCAGCCCAAGCCAAGGTAATGCTGACTCCGGGGAGTGGAGTGAGTTTTAACAACTCCGTCCAAATGACTGAATGCATTAGTCCAAGTGTCCAAGTGTCGTAATCAGTTCATTTTGGTAGGTCCTGTGCGCGGTAAACAGATCCAAAATCTTCTTATTGCAGTCCAAAAGCTTCGATAATCCAAAAATGACCACGTCTTCAAGTTGGTAGCCCGATTAGATGTCCCAAGAGGCAGAGAGGGTTAGCCTTATTATAATAGGCCCCAAGATACAGTATGTGTCATATTACAATCCAGAAAGGTGCTCAGAGGGGTAACTCCACAAAGGGTTGAATAAGGTGGTCTTTGGAGAGGGTGTCTGACTGGAACTAAGAATAAGACAGTGGGTCTCATTCCCGAACGGATTTACGACCAAACATTTCCTCTTAGGCAGATTTCTGCCAATTTAAGACATATTAGGGCTGGTAGCGCGATTCCCCAAATTTTCCTGAGATCAGATTTGAGCGTGGCTGAGAGCAGATTTAAGAGTGCTGAGGAGCACACTTATGATTCATTGGGTCTCATTCCCGAAAATTTTTCAAAGATATATTCTGGAAGACTTATCTTGGAACCACTGAGACATAATCTATGACAAGTACACTCTGAGTCCTGAACGTGCTGGTCATATGTCTTAAGTGGCTGAAAAGGTCGCACAAATTATATTATCTGATATCTGCTTGGAGAATGGCATTCTGTCTTAAACTCGAAAGCGCGTTTCCGTTCAGCTCATTTGCATACAAAACAACGCCTCCATAGCTCCTTATAAGGCAACTGGTGACGCAGCTGTGTGAAATGGAATGGCGGAAGTGCTTTGCGAGTCTTGCGAACCGCGTGATTACGAAACCTAGCGTCAGTCAGTGCCAATCAGAGAGCGTCTCCGAGAAATGCGGCTAGGTTTCGTAATCACGCTTGCGCCCATCAAAACTAGATTCGATTAATGTATTGGCATCATATACAGCTCGCGGTACACACCTGCCGCAGCGCGCGCGCACACACACACGCGCGCGCGCAGTACTGTATATGAATGAATTAATGACATATAATATATATAGCCTACGGCGGGCGTAATGAATGAACGCAGTATGGCTTATTATTCCATAATTAAGCCTATAGGCTACTGTTCATTCGTAGGCGCACACAAGACTTGTTATGGAATATTAATGCAGTCTATTTCCACCGATTAGCTTTAGTTCTTATTTATTTATCCACTGTCATTTCAGTGTTGGTGTATATATAGGCTATATAGTGTATTTCAATATAAGTTTAATTGATTAATGATATATTCGAAGGAATGCAGGTTTATAGCTATATCAACCCCCTCCAATGTACCAAGTATGGTTTTGTCAATATTCCAATGTACAGTTTTGCTTGTACAGTGTAAGTCTATCCCCCACCCACCCCTCCTACCCAACCTCCTCCAACAGTTTCTACGTCAAATGTACTCTCTTCTCTGGACTCTTTTTGTATCACAAACAGTAGCCTACTGTATTTGCAAATCTGGTATGTCATAAATGTATAGATGTAGCAGTACTGTCTATCTGTGTCGTGTGTGTCATATATGTTATGATGAATTGAAAATGGGGGACCCTGATGTAAACAAGACGAAATTCTTTCTCTGGTCTGCATCCCCTTATGTAATTGAGCTGTACTGTACTGTACCCATTCTGCAATCTGTTAATAAAGTTTTCAATCAATCAATCAATCAATCAAACAAAGGTCTGTCCCATTGTATACCAATCAATGGGATACATTGCATGTTGACCTGCATTCTTTCAAATGTATATAATTAATCATTAAAACAGATGTGTAACAAATAAGAAATACAAATTCCACAGAAGGCATTCAATTATTATTATTTTCAATCATTTCACAATAATTGCATAATTGTGTTTGAATATCTGAGTAATTAAAGTAATTATACATTTGTCCAAAATAGCTGGTTCAGATATGGTTAAGCAGCTGCCCTGTGATCAGATGAATCCATATTATTTATTTTTCCGACATCAAATGCGTAATTTCTTATCGTACAAATATTGTCATATTTATTTTAATTATGATTAAGTAATTAATTCCAAGGAGGCCTGTAGCGTTGACGTGAAGGAATCACTATGAGAACACAGTCTGTCAAGTTATAATAACATTTTAAATTAGTCAATCAATCATGAGATTTGATCATGGGCTGAGAGCATATTTAAGTGTTCAGCACTCTTAAATCTGCTCTCAGCCACGATCAAATAAGATCTCAGGAAAGTTTGGGGACTCCCACTCCCAGCCCTAATATGTCTTAAATGGGCCGAAATCTGGCTAAGACGAAATATTTTGTCGTAACTTCGTTCGGGAATGAGACCCATTGACTAATTGAACATTTTATTAACTTGACAGACTGTGTTCTCATAGTGATTCCTTCATGTCAACGCTACAGGCCTCCTTGGAATTAATTATGACAATATTTGTACGATAAGAAATTACACATTTGATGTCGGAAAAATAAATAATATGGATTCATCTGATCACAGGGCAGCTGGATTAACCATATCTGAACCAGCTATTTTGGACAAATGTATAATTACTTTAATTACTCAGATATTCAAACATAATTATGCAATTATTGTGAAATGATTGAAAATAATAATTATTTAATGCCTTCTGTGGAATTTGTATTGCTTATCTGTTTTAATGATTAATTATATACAATTGAAAGAATGCAGGTCAACATGCAATATATCCCATTGATTGGTATACAATGGGACAGGCCTTTGTTTGATATAGCTATAAACCTGCATTCCTTCGAATATATCATTAATCAATTAAACTTATATTGAAATACACTATATAGCCTATACACCAACACTGAAATGACAGTGGATAAATAAATAAGAACTAAAGCTAATCGTGTGGAAATAGACTGCATTAATATTCCATAAGTCTTGTGTGCGCCAGTATAGCCTACGTGTCTAATGAATGAACAGTTTATAGGCTTATATTATTCTAATAATTACTTGTTTCATTAGGATTTAGTAGATACTATATATATGCTCTGCCCTACGTACAGTATAAGTACAGTCTGTACTTACACTGTACGTAGGGCAGAGCATATAGTATCTACTAAATCCTAATGAAACAAGTCATTAATGGAATAATAAGCCTATACTGCATTCATTCATTACGCGCGTAGGCTATACAGTACTGCGCGCGAATGTGTGTGTGTTTGTGTGTGTGCGCTCGCGCTGCGGCAGGTGCCCGAGCTGTACTATATATGATGACAATACAATTAATCTAATCTAATTTCGATGGGTCGCAAAACGCTTCCGCATCCATTTTCCCATGGCTGCATCATTAGTTGCCTTATAAGGAGCTCTGGAGGCGTTGTTTTGTATGCAAATGACCTGAACGGGGACGCGCCTTCATGTTTCAGACTGGTGCCATTCCCCAACGCAGATATCACAGGTGCGAACGTTTGAGACACTTAAGACATATTACCAGCGTGTTGAGGACTCAGAGTGAACTTGTCATTGATTCTGTCTCAGTCGGTTCCAAGATAAGTCTTCCAAGAGAACTCTTTGGAAAATATTGGGGAATGAGACCCAGTGTTATTGTCAAACAGATAAAAAAGCCTTTATTAAGAGCTAAAATGTTTTGGCCAAAGCAGACCTTCTTAAGGGCCTGAATAGAAACAAAGTTTGACTGAAATATGTCTGTGTCTTGATGGTTCCATGATGAACTAACAAAGACTTTTTATCTGTTCCATGATGAACTAACAAATACTTTTTATCTGTTCCATGATGAACTAACAAAGACTTTTCATCTGTTCCATGATGAACTAACAAAGACTTTTCATCTGTTCCATGATGAACTAACAAAGACTTTTCATCTGTTCCATGATGAACTAACAGAGACTTTTCATCTGTTCCATGATGAACTAACAAAGACTTTTCATCTGTTCCATGATGAACTAACAAAGACTTTTCATCTGTTCCATGATGGACTAACAAAGACTTTTCATCTGTTCCATGATGAACTAACAAAGACTTTTCATCTGTTCCATGATGAACTAACAAAGACCTTTTAGTGCTTTGGACTATTTAGTCTTACTCTATTTGATATGTCCAAGATAGTTTGAAGACGTTAGACTAAAGACATTTCAAGACATCTGGAAACATGATATGACAGCTGATTATGGTTATATAATAACCGGAAATATCCAATCATCTTCTTTCCTCAGCGTACAGTCCGGTGAACCTGACGTTCGACGAGCGCACTGTGAGCCCCCTGCTCTCCCTCTCCGATGACCTCTGCACTCTCACCTTCCTCCCCAAGAAGCCACGCCAGTCCCCGCTCTACAACCCGGCCCGATTCGACAGCTGGCCCAACGCGCTGGGCTCCCAGGCCATCTTCTCCGGCACCCACTGCTGGGTGATGGACGTGGGCCAGAGCGGGGCCTTCAAGGTCGGGGTCTGCTACGCCAGCGTGGAGCGCAAGGGGTCCGGGAACGAGGCGCGGCTGGGCTACAACAGCCGGTCCTGGGTGCTGTCCCACTATGACGGCGACTTCTCCTTCTGCCACGCGGGGAAGAATGTCCCCCTGCAGGTGGCGAGGAGGCCCAGGAGTGTAGGAGTCCTGCTGGATTGGCCGAGCCAGACGCTGCTGTTCTACGAGCCGGACTCCAGTGCCGTGCTGTACTACGTCACGCACCCCTTCAACGCGCCACTGCTGCCTGCGTGTGCCGTAGCAGACCGCAGTGTCACCCTACTGCACTGATCTGTGTTTATCATCTGTTAAAACCATTTGCTTTCCTTGCATTCTATGCAATCTTGAAGTTGCCAGTTTTTTTTATTCTGTTTGTAGTATTTGACCCTGAAGACTAGTTGTTGTTTGTAGCTAATGGTCTCATAGATTTCTGTATTAGTCTGTTGATCAAATTATACAGTCGTCTTGTCAATTTACTGACAATTATAAAGTTGGCTATTTATGTCTTGTATTGTTTTTAACCAGTTCAATCAGTTAAATGAAGCTTTCCAAAGAATGCCACTATATGGATTGCAAAACAATTTTAGCTTGTAGATTGTAGCTACAATTTTGTTAAGTCACAATGTATATTCAACTCTAAGAGTACATTTAAAACCAGCGTTTTTAAAACTAGTGTGAACATGGGTCCAATGTTTCAAATGTACTCTTGTAGAGTCAAATATACACTGTGAATAGTGTAGAGTTACTTTATGAAAGGAATGTAAATTACACTGGTTGATCCAGGAATGTTTTGCTAGTACAGCAAAAAAAATATCTACTTTGACATACATTTTGTATAATAGTGTTACTGTAAATGATCTGCATTCATAGTGCTTTTATCCAAAGTGCTTTATAACATGCCTCACATTCACTCACAAATTCACGGCAGAGGCAACCATGCAAGGCGCCAACCTGCTCATCAGGAGCAGTAAGGGTTAAGGACATGGGAGGAGCCGGGAACCTTCAGATTACCAGACGACCGCTCTACCCCCTGAGTCACTTTCGCCACTTGTATCTTCTGTCCTCAAGTGAATAAATGGCAATTTGATGAGGATCAGATCTGATTATGCAGTTTGTTTCCTTGACTATACAAAGTAGTTTTATTATGACTATGTAGAATAAATTATTTTTGTCTGGCAGACATGCAAACACACAACCCAGTCTCTTTAGAATAGCAGGGTACATTTCCTCATTGAAATCATTAGGGACCTACGTCAGGCACTATGCAGGCAAGATAAGACATTTGGACTGAGCCACCATGGAATTTAAATAGCAGGTATTTGTTCTTCAAAGTTAAAAGAAAAAAACACCCAAGTTCTACCAGTTCAGATTCCATGATGAACTAACAAAGACTTTTCATCTGTTCCATGATGAAATAACAAATACTTTTCATGTTACATGATGAAATAACAAATACTTTTTATCTGTTCCATGATGAACTAACAAATACTTTGTATCTGTTCCATGATGAAATAACAAATACTTTTCATCTGTTTCATGATGAACTAACAAATACTTTTCATCTGTTCCATGATGAAATAACAAATACATTTTATCTGTTCCATGATGAACTCCATTGCTCTTTTCATTATATATCAATGACATGACTACTGTATGCTGACGACTCAGCACTTCTGGTGTCTGGAGACGACACAGTAGAAATTCAAACCGGTCTCAGTAGGGAGCTGGAAAGCCTTCACAAATGGGTAATTGACAACAGATTATCGATTCACCTTGGAAAAACGGAGTCAATTCTATTCAGCTCAAAACATAAATTAAAGGAATGCTCCCGACTTGAGATCAGCTGTAATGGATTCAGTGTCGAGTCTAGATACTGTGTTAAATACTTAGGTGCAGACCTCTACCAAACACTCAGGGAAAACAATGGCCCTGAAGGTGATCAAAAAAGTTAACACAAGGGTGACATTTTTGCACAGAAAAAAGAGGTTATCACTGGAAACGTTAGGTTATGGCTATAACCAAGTTCTGTGAGTATTGGTGACGCTCGGCGTCACTACTGCACTGTACCTCGCTCGTGCACGCGCACTGAATAAAAAATTCCACAATGTACCTTTACATCCCAACATCCGTCTGGCCACACCCCTATCAGCTTACCTACATAAGCAGGGGTGGGGCCACATACTCACCTCCTTCCCAAGCTTTCACCACAAGGTGAGATCAAGGGCAGCAGCGGCTTCTGACGCCGAGCGTCACCAATACTCACAGAACTTGGTTATAGCCATAACCTAACGTTCTGTATCGTATGGCTCCGCTCGGCGTCACTACTGCACAAGGGAGGCCGAGCGAGAGCCATCGGCCGACAAATGTACCCCGCTGAGGCCCCCCACAACCATCAGATCAGGGAGGACCGAGCCCCCCCGACCCCCCCTAATGGAGGGCACCCCCCCTATTGGAGGATCACGGGAGGGCAACGGATCCGACCGTGCGAAGAGGCACTCAAGCAACTCAACGCACAGGGTGAGCAGACCGTGGCCTGACCCCACGACTACACACACGCACAACCCGCATGCCACCCGGGAACGAACGGAAGGAACAACCTCGTTACTGCCCCCAGAATCACAGGGGTCAAGAGCAAACCCAACCCCGTGGCAAGGCCGTAGCAGCGGAGCGCGAAGGAAGACCCAGACCCACTGAACGGACTGGATCCCCTGGAAAACGGGGGCCCGGAGAGGTCAATGACGCCAGGCATCAAGACCCCACCAGGCGGTCACTTAGTGACACCGCCCCCCACATCGCCAGCGTATTCGGATAAGGCCCCTCCAAGAGCGGGCCCTTTCCCCCAATAGCACACCGCCTGGCACACTGACCCTGCAGAACAGGCAGTCAGCATGGCCGTAAGCACACAAAAAAGGTTAACCAACGGAAGCAGGCAGCGCACCGGGGAAACCAGGCAACAGGCTGTAACCTGAGCCTGGAGCACTGCGGACGAGACAGGCGCCAAAGGAGTTAGCTGAGAACAGCCCCCCCCCGGCGGAAGGGGCGTATGCTGGCGTTGTTGCATGACCAAGCCTCCATTAAAAAAAAAACACCCAGAGGGGTTGAGGCAGAGAAGGCTGACATGATTGGCAGACATCATGAACGTGCAGGGGCACACTCAACCGGGTAACCCGGGAGTTGACACTGCTCCAACACACCAGGGAATCAACCACCTTGTCGTTACCCTATGCGGTGGTTGTTCCTATAACCCCTCAAGAAAAAACTCCAAAACACACCTGCGGGTATACACCGGCTATACCGCAGTACAAGTGTTTCAGTTTTCAAAAAAGGGTTATTCCAGGCCTACGGGTCGATGAAACATTACTTCGGACCGGGCCCGGCGGCACGGGAAGCACAGGGTTCCAGAGGAGGTCCAAGACCACCCCAACAGCCCCCTCTTCGCCACGCGTGAGAGAGGAGCGAAAAGAATGGAGAACCAGCCCCAAGCACACCGCACTTGGTATTCCCAGGCGGTCTCCCAACCAAGTACTAACCAGGACCAAACGTGCTTAGCGGCCGAGATCGGACGAGATCGGGCGTGTACAGGTTGGCATGGCCGTAAGCCATTACGACAGTGCAGAGTACAATATGTACCCAACAAGGGTCTCCATAGCGCCCAACCCTGTGACACCCGGACCGACCTGGCATTTTTCCCCCCGAAAAAAGCACAAGTCCCTCAGGGTATCAGAACAGCAGATCTGCATCCCCGGCGGACAACGGGTTAACTGACCTGGACCAGCGTGACCAGACCAGTCCCGTGTCCTAACCACGCCGACATGCCCACTCCAGGAGAGGGGGTAGGTATGCGTGTCGATCTAAAACATGAAAAGAGGGCGCCACCCAGACGGTCCTCATTTAGACCGTGCTCAGTGGCCCACCCCAAGGGCATGAGACCCCTCTACCTATGTTCAGATCTATTCCGTTAACATCCCCCAGATATGAACGAGAATTCATCGAGACAACCTAGTAAACTGGCGCTCGGAAGAGACAAAACCCCATTCCAGTTGCCCTATAAAAACGCTGTTTTAACAAGCAACCAAGGCGCACTTAGCCCCTGTGTGATCCTGTAACAGAAACACACCGAGCCAGCACTATGTATGCGTCGAGACCCAAACACATCAATGGATAGTCTAGCAAGACACCAAACATTGTTCCTCCAAGTCGCCTGGGAGAACGACACGGAGCCGTCGTGCTTCATGTACCTTCCTCTTTTTATCCAAAAAAGACTGACACAGACTGACATGAATCCCTCGTGACGCAGGCTGAGGGTAATTTTTTTTTAACATTTTTACATCCCACCACCCTCCCATAGGGAGGAGGCGGAAATCTCCAGAGAGACTTCCCACACGAGCTGTATAGATTGAAAAGAATATATTGCAACATTGAGCCATGTAAAATCTTGGATTAGGGCTCTGCGAGGAGGAGGCACTGAACCCATACACACTCAATAATCGAATTGAATCGAATACACACACAATAGAGCAGGACTCCTTTTTGGAGTTCTACTCACCTTGACAATCTGAGGAGGAGGCTCTGCACTCTGAGGAGGCTCCCTCACATGGAAGGAGAGTCCTAACTCACAGAAGGCCCGAGTAGGAGCTTCGTGAGGAGGAGCCCTGACCCCTCCCTGAAACAGATCCATCATATGGACCTGAACAGCTCGCGGAAGTCTTACCAACAGAGACGCGCACAGTGACGTACTCTGTGGCGGGGGAATTTCTGCGGTGCACACGCCCAATATTCCAGGGCGTGGGATCAGGAAACTCCCCCCCCCCCTCTTACCCTGTAACGTGCCGAACAGCAACGTGACAGGAACCTTGAAGGACAGGAGGTCTTAAACCCTGCCCATCAAAGAAGGGGAGGAAAGGATTACCAGTTCACCCCTTTACGACCCCACACCCATGATACGATGTAACGACAAAAAAGAGTATGACACAGTCATAGTCAGCTACATGAAGCGTCTAACAGCTTCACACAGCTCATGTGCTAACCTGCTATCTGATTTTTACTAAGGAAAAAACACAGAATAGAAGAGCCCCGGTACCAGACATACACATGTGCTTCTGTGGCCAACCCAACCCAGTTGTAGATCACAAGATACACACAACCCTTTACCACCACAAAAAATGGCAATACACTCTACAGAGGAACGCCATTTTTCATAATGAGAGAATACACAATTCTCGATTAGTATCGGCCACAGGCCTTGCTAAGCACACACGAAAAGTGACCAAACAATCTTTTCTTTTAGGAAAATACAGTTTCTCAAGCAGTTTTAGCACAACCCCAGCAATCAAGCCAAGGGTTACACCGTATCCCACCACACAGTGACACAATATATTGTAAACAACATGTCTGAGAGGAGGGTGAGGAAGTCCCCAGGGAACCGGGGGGAACACCCCTCCTACCTTACCCTTAATACGGCCAGTTGAACAGGTAAACCTGTTAATATGTGAACACACTGTTCATTGTCATTACAGGCTGAGAAAAGAATTCATTCTTCACTCATGTCACTAAGCATAGCTTTATAGGTTAGTTTAACCCCCTTAGTTGTGAGTACACGGTACATGAACACACATGATGTTTCTCAACACAACAAACCAGATCATTTTTACATCTGCAACAAACAACCCGATTTGCATGGAGAAGCTAATACCAGTGACAAGACAATTCACACACAACTCGCGTCGTATCCTAAATGTAGTGCAGCAACACTCGTTTTGGAAAACATCGTTATTTACAAAACATTTAGAAGGGAAGGAAGAAGACGCGTTTTAAGGTCTGGTCAGGACCTTCCTACCGAGAGCGCAGATCAAGCGAACTGCAGTCTCTAACAGGGCACCGATAGTAAACACAGCATCCTGTGTTGACGACACGGGCAGCGTCGCTGCTCCCCGCCGCTACGGTTCTCCTTGTTGACGCAGTCCTCGCCGGCCGGCTCCGGGTAGGTTCGACTAACATCCTCTGTCAAAGATGACGTTGTAGTCAGAGTGTTTAAGGCATGTTATAGTCACAGAAAACGTTCAACAGTGTAGCATTAAGCTAACAGGCGTTCGGCTGATAGCAGCAAGCTAACGTGTACTAGCCTGGTAAACACAGCGAGCTAATACCGCAGCTAACAGCTGCGCAGCTAACAGCTGACTGGCTAACACAGTAGGCCACAACTAGCACGCAAGCTAAGCAGCTATCTGCTAAGCAGCTACCACCTGAACTTGTACACAAACGATATAACAAGCCACACTTCAGACAGGCCGCCGTTCTGAAACCCTCCTCACCTTATAAGAGAGAAGAGAAAAAGAGATGTCAACACAGTTTACAACAGTGATTTTACCAGACATCCGGCGGAGCCAGCACAAGTCCCATCTGGGCTGTAGCTGACTTGAACATGGATCTCCCGATAACGAACATCCATGCCCACATTTCCTCGTTAGGGTATACTCTCATTTGTATATGAAAGATGGGGCCTACACGGTGACAGAGAAGCATCCACTCGTCCAGAGAATCCTGGGATCACCAGTTACTGGTCGTGGCCCACTAGTTGACTATAATGGGCTTCAAACCAAGATCCTCCGCCGTCGCCTAAAAGGCTGCACAGAAGGACCCTAATCTGGGGCCGGTTTTCGTAAACATTGTCAGCTAGCCCCCATAGCACTAACAGACAAGTGGTGCTCGCAAGCAAACATTACTCACCAAACCTGGAACCCACCGCTTCTCACAACAGTCGGTGCGTCCTACAGTCCAGCTGTGTTGCTGGAGGGTCTTACCCCATCCAGCCGCAGCAAGGAGGATTGTAGTTGGGAGGCATGTCAGCGGCGTGAACTCCTAATACGAAAAAAACGGTGGAGGTGTAGAATGATCATCATCTTCCAGACACTCCAGTAACGAAGACAATATCGCCGTATTTTCTCGAAAATAGTGAGAGAGAAAATAAAGATATGATGTCAACGTATCTCTTGTTTTCCAACTTTCTTCTACTAACAACCTCGTCAAGTGGGGATCTACCGAAGGCACTTCCTTGTGGTGAAAGCGAAGAAGGAGGCGAGTATGTGGCCCCACCCCTGCTTATGTAGGTAAGCTGATAGGGGTGTGGCCAGACGGATGTTGGGATGTAAAGGTACATTGTGGAATTTTTTATTCAGTGCGCGTGCACGAGCGAGGTACAGTGCAGTAGTGATGCCGAGCGGAGCCATACGATACAGAACTATGAAATTGCTTGCCAACTGCATGATCCTCAGCCAATATGATTATGCATGTACGTACTGGTATAGTGGTGTTTCAGTGGAAAGTAAACACATGCCAAAATAAGACCATACGATTGGTCCTAAATCTGCCACCTCGAACCCATATTGAGCCATGTCACTTCAATGAGGTGGGATGGCTCGCTGTGGAGCAGAGGGTCTCCTTTCTGAAACTGGGACATATGTATAGAATGTTAAATGGATCTGCCCCAAGTTATTTATGCTCTCGCATTGTCCTGCATAGCCAGGTCCACGGACGACAGTTATGGTCTGGGCAGCTCTCAGTTTATGAGCCTAGAAAGGGTTCCTATTCACAGAATGTCTTTCTGTCGACAGCCTGCCGGCTGTGGAACTCTCTGCCCAGGGCCATCCAAAACTCCCCCTCTATTGCTGTCTTCAAGAGGGGTGTGAAGCGACATCTGCAACAATAGGTTGCAGTGGGTGCTTGGCCACCACTCTTGAAGAACAGGAACATGACATCTTTCAGAAAATTTTCTATTTTATCTACTTGTATTATCTATCTTATATTCTTAACTCTCTCTTTGTGATGTATTGTATTCTTCTTGGGACCATGTTCGAAACAAGTCGACAGACTTTCACATGTTATCCTTGTACCCCTTGTTTTTATACTTTTGTATAAATTGTATGTACTAAATTAAAATCAATCAATCAACTAACAAATACTTTGTATCTGTTCCATGATGAAATAACAAATACTTTTCATCTGTTCCATGATGAACTAACAAATACTTTTAACCTGTTCCATGATGAAATAACAAAGACCTTTTAGTGCTTTGTATTATTTAGTCTTACTCTATTTGATATCATGTCCACAATATGGAATTGGTATGGAATATGGTATTTGTTCAAAGAAGAAACCACCAAGTTCTACCAATTCAGACCGATGCTTGAGTTCACATAGTGCCAGGAGTGTCCCTCCTTGGGCGGATCTCCAACTGAAAATATCCTTGTATGATGATGTGATGTAGACCATGCAGATGAGCCAAACA
The DNA here is from genome assembly GCF_963971535.1 of Notolepis coatsorum. Classification (NCBI taxonomy): domain Eukaryota; kingdom Metazoa; phylum Chordata; class Actinopteri; order Aulopiformes; family Paralepididae; genus Notolepis; species Notolepis coatsorum. The sequence continues at coordinate 40,380,006 of NC_140175.1, forward strand.
AACTGTCTTTACACACAGCCCTTGAGATTGTATTGGTTCAGTCATTATGGCTTGCAAGTCATAATATGAACAACAGGTGGCAGTATTTCAACCTTGGTAAACGGGGCTGTCCTATGAACAGCTGTTGAATCAGAATACTGGAGAATACCACCTGAGGGCAGCAGTGTCAAATTGATTTAAGATTTTACAATCAAGAGGATGAGCAGGAAATTCCTAAAAGTGTATCGGTTGTGATAGTATGGTAAATGGTAAATGGCTGCTTTTTTATATAGCGCTTTTATCCAAAGCGCTTTACAATTTGTTACTCACATTTGACCCATTCACTCACACATTCACACACCGACGGCGGAGGCAACCATGCAAGGTGCCAACCTGCTCATCGGGAGCAATTAGGGGTTAAGTGTCTTGCTCAAGGACACATCGACACGCTGCCCGGGAGGAGCTGGAATCGAACCGGGAACCTCCGGATTGCCAGACGACTGCTCTACCTCCTGAGCCACTGTCGCCCCACACATGTTTCTGTGGCACTTGAGTCAATGACAGTAGGTTTGTACCTTTTTATATCAAGTCGTTATGATGGATTAAAGAGTACTGGAGAATATCTGGGAGATTAGCAGGGCCATGGACAGTTATAGTTATCAGGACCATGGACAGCTATAGTTATTATCAGGGCCATGGACAGCTATAGTTATTATCAGGACCATGGACAGCTATAGTTATTATCAGGACCATGGGCAATCGGGGTGTGGGCAGCTAGTTATGTATGCAAGAGGGCACCATTACAGGAAAAGACAATCCACCCCAAAACTACATTTATTTCCCTTCTTTCACACTAAGGTTGAGGCTCTTCATGAACCGAAACCACCTGAAGGCTTTCCCTGCACTGAGTGAGGAAAAACAGGTGAGGAGTGTATGGAGTCCCGGTGTTACAGTATGCATGGGCTAGATTATCATTGAGTTACGCTACTTTACTGTTATACAGGGAATAGGCCCTTGGGATATGGTGATTGCATAGTATTTATCTATTTACTTGTTTGTTAGCTGTTAATAATAATTAATTATATATTGATTTGGTATCATTTATTATATCCTTGGCTGCCATTCATAGCTACGTACTGAAGAGATAAATCCAAAAGGCTCCCTGCCAGTGATGTGTCTTGGATATGTGACGTGATATATGCTCTGGTGCAACCAAGGCCCTGCAAAGTGTAGAGCGCATACTGGCCAAAAAAAATGGCTACCTTAGCATGCAGTGTCTACACTGACCTCAGACCAGCAATCAGTCAGCAACAGTAAAATAAGCACTTCCATTATTGCAAGTAGTAGGTCTAGGGAATAAAAGAAGCAAGGAGTAACAATATAATCCTTAGAACTATAAAAGCATTGTCTCAGAGTAAGAATACATCTAAGTGCAGGTAGAGGTTTGTGAAGAGCTAGGGTAGACATGTTTGTTCCACCTCTTTCAGATATTCAAAGTTCATTAAAATTTGATCCATGTTCATTTTGAACATGTTTGCAATGCAAATTACATTATAGACTATTACATGACTGTGCAGAAAGCTGTCAAACCAGTTGAATAGGCAAGTCAGCATTGTTCAATGTGTTATGAAGCTGTTATGAACGTCTCATTCAGGCATTACGAATGAGCCATAAGAACTCCTTTTGTCCATCGGCGTGAAGTGGACACACACCGTTTTGATTCCAGTTCTGTGTGCAGTCTATGACACAGGATGACTACAGTCCTGACAGAGGTGGTAAGATTGTCCCATCGTTTGGGAGCTAAGAACAATGCTTGGGTTTCGCTCACAGTAGCTGCAGCATGTTCGAGCTGGAGTGTAGAGCTGAACCATGGGTCCCTTTGTAGATGTAATAGTCAGACCAGCACCCTTTTTAAATGGATGCAGGTAGTAGCTACTGCAGCCACTAGAGGGTGCAGACATGGTAGATTTTGTGAAGGTTGAAGACTGCAGAGGGAGTAGCTAAGGCTAAGGCTTTGAGCAAGAAGGTGATACCATCTCCTGTCTAAAACCTGTGTGCATTTGACTCTATAAGAGTACATTTGACTCTATAAGAGTACAAGAGTACAACACACACCAAGATGATGTTAAATGTACTATTATAGAATGAGAATTATAGAATAGAATGGACTACTATAGGAACTGGATTTGACAGTGTCTTTGAAGAGCATATTTACACGATTTGGGTTGTGGCTATTAGTGAATAGTTTGGTTGTCTAATGACATAGGGCGGTTAATGTGGTGCTCTAAGTGACGATGGACAGATTTTAGAGTAAACAGGATTACATCTGAACTTGAAGCCTGACCAGACGGATTCTCACGTTATCTCACGAAGCCAGCTGCCGTACAAGGTTATGGAAGTTTACTTACAAGGCGACAGAGGCTAAACATAACTTCCTTCCCATAAAAATTGCAGGGGAGATACCAGAATAGTCCAGCATGACTACTCAGCCTGCAATGCTTCATTTGAAAAATCCACACAGCTTCCTCATCTTGTAACAAATAAAAATCTCCAATCTCTGTTTGATCAGTTCTTGTTAAAGGAGATAATTAATCTCCCCATAGCTTAGCCAACTGCAACTTAAGCAACTTCCATTATACATTTATATGGTATCCTTATAACTCAGACTCGAGTGCAGGCAGCATTTATTGAAGATGAACACAGTTTATGACATGCACCTGACATTTGTAGCATGATTGGGACCTCATTACCGGACATATATAACCAAAGTACACAATGTTCCTCTATTCCCACGCAATGCGTACAACTGTGCACACAGAAACCAGACTAGGCCAGGTGGTTGAGTGTGTTGAGATAAAAACCATATTGCACAGTGAGTCAACCAAACATCCTCCTGAAACCGATGAGCTATGTATGAAACATGCTCATCTGATGAAAAGCAGCAGCAATAGATGGTGACTAAACACCAAATGGCTCACCACAGTAGACCTCTAGTCATTTGAACCATGTGCCACTGAATTACAAGAGAGAAGAGAAGAGCCTTTTAGGGTAGATCAATTAGGGACAACTCCAGTATGGGTTTTCCCCCTCCCCATGCCGCCCCCTAGTGACTACAGGAAGTCCCCTCTCTCTATTGACCTTTTCCATCTGGTCTGTGGAGGACGCGTGACCTAGAACTGTCACAACAACACTGCACTGCAGGTCATGGTGACTGACACCACATGGTCATGGTGACAACACATCTCTGGCCTCTCTCCCACTGAAAGTCCTCATTGAATCATGAGTCTGCGGCACTCCCTTGGCTTGTGGCGCCGACAGTGAGAGGCGGTGGCTCTATGTGGAGCTCCTGTCTCAGGTCTTCGAGGCTCTGTTCCCAACGCCTCTCGTAGAACACGCTGAGCACGCAGCGGGCCTGGCGGCCATTCCGGACCGCCCATGGACCCAGGGATGTCACCAGTGGCTGAATACGGCTGGGGGGGGGGGGGGGGGAGACACAAAAAGAAGATATTCATTCAAACCTTTATTTCCTTCTCAAAGACAAATTGAGGTTGTCCTCATTTTCAACTGTGTCAAGATTACAATTCATCAAGACTAGTGGTGCAGTGCCCGTTTGGGGTGTGCCCGTTTGGGGTGTGGCCGTTCGGAGCGCGTGTCCATTCGGAACACATGCCAGTGCTTGGCTCCCGGTATTGCTGCTTGCAGCGTAGATGAATATAAAAGGTACGAAAAACATTGTAGAAAAGATTGCAAAAGTAAACAATTACACAATCGATAGAATTAGGCATTGATAACACAATAAAAAATAATAAAACACAAGCAAAACACAGATAGAAACATAGATACAAAAGAAAATTGGTTACAACAATTAAACAATGTATCAAGGAGGTTTAAGATAAACTGATAAAAGAGAATGGACTTTCAGCTTATGCTGAAGATCAATAGGGGAATAGTGGATTGGAATCTGTCAACAAAGCACAATGACTAGATTAAACTCTCATAACCTTAACGGCCAGAAATGAGAGCTTAGACACTTTAAATACACCAGAGGGTCATTCCTCAGCAAAATAAATAAAGCCTTTGGTAATTTAGTTACAAAAGAGGAATTAGTAACAGCAAAAAATAACCAGCTCTCAGACAATAGTCTCTCTTCCTGGTATTGAGACAGACAAAACATAAGAACAAGCCATTCACAGGATGTATTTCCTTTCACCTGGGGAAGGCGTTTCATTGTCTTTAAAGGAAACACACTGTTCTGTCAGTAAATGAGAGCAGAAGGAAACTACCTGATGCGGTTTCTATGGTCAGACCTGTTCCTTTCAAATCATAAAAGCACAAAGAATGAAGCTGTGTCAATTACCGCTCACCAACTCGCAAAAAAGGTGCTCAAAGGAGTTACTACGAAAACCACACTGGTGATGTATTCATTATCATTTGCCTCCTGGTATGAGGAATTCACTGAAAGCCCAGAATGTATTGTATTTCTGCCCTTAGTTGCTTTAGTGACAACAGGCACTGATGAGGATTCCCATTTACTAATGAAACATTTCTGCAGTACAGGGACAGTGGGTGTTGTCAAGAGTTTGTATGAGGCAATGTTTTGGCATATCAACACCTCGTCTCCATCACAAGATCTCCACAACAATATCAAGTTCTTTCTGGAGTATGTCATGTGTACACAGTATCTAGCCCAAGGGGAATCTTCCTTATATTATAACAACAGATAATCAAGACAGATGGTGCGTATCATGTGGCTATTGCTAAGAGAGGGGGGAAATGCCATGTCACAAGTGTGCAAAATAAAAACACAGAAATGATGTTTCCCATCAGAAATGTAAAGATTTCTATAATGGGATACAAAACAGACCAACCACAATCCAAGTGTTGTGATATAACTGTAGTTTTTGAGATATTATAATTACTTTAGTAGTCAAGAGGTTTTGCCTAGTATTTGTATGGATTTGGCCATTTGAAATCTTATTTAGGGGTTAGTGTAACTGAGGGGTACAATTCCCTGACTGTATTGATAAGTATGGTATCATTAAACCACTACCGCTTTATGTACTTTAATTACTGGCCATACAGTACACGATATATGAATATTATGAACACTTCCCACAATGAAATCGGTTCCAGTCAAAGGTATTAATCAAGTATTTAATGGAGCAAAAGGTACATAGGATACTTTACATTATTCTTTGAATGCACTTGTAAGGCAAAGGAGTATGCGTAGGCAAATCAATAACGAATGTCCATTCTCTGGTTACGCAGGAGGTAATTATACAACCTGAATCTTAGGGAATTATATCTATGGTACACTAGTGATAGCGGGAGATACTGGAAAGGGTTCCCACTGGTTGTAAGCCAGCAAGGGGGTAGAAGATCTGTCGGTAGTAGGACGTCTGGTCAACGATGACTAGGGAGACTTCAGGTACAGAAGCCGGTGCAGTAGTCTCTTGATCCACAGACGAATACAGCTTGATTCTCTGGTAGACTGTAGCTCTACAGTGAAGAAAGCTAGGCGGCCTCAGGCTCTCTGAGCGCCGACTCGACTTGACTCCTCTCGGGGTAAATCCAACACGTGCAGCGTTGGCTGGTTCTCCGCTCCATAAATCATAGGACCAAAGCAAATATATTCCAGCCGCAAAGGCTATGTAGTCGTCGGGTAGATTAATCCAGTGTACATGTCCATACGGTTCTCGCCTAGGTCTCCTCGGGTGAAGGCGCCATGCGGTCGGCCCAGCCTGGATAAGAACTCTAGCTAATACGAGAAAGCGTTGGAGATGCTGGTCACTATAGAATTCTAACCGCACGATACACTATACACAAATAGACTATTAAAGACTCAATAGAAATATGTCGCACTCGACGGTATAGTGCCAAACTCTGACAATTCAGTTATTAATTCGCACGCGGTCTCGATACTCTATTCTGAGGCCAAACAGGCCATACTTCACCGCACGTTGTATCGTGGGTGAGGCTTCAACTTATCGGTAACATGCTAAGTGCACGAAGGGTACGGAGGTAAGGGGCTAAGGGTCTTCTACATTCACCTGCGCCGTATTTATACGCACGGTGCACAAATAGTGCCACTCTCATTTCTGTCGCCGTATCCCTGGGCAGGGCCGGGGCAAGTACAGACATGTCGTGTCGGTGACTTTGAACTTGGCTCCGGGGGCCGGTCCCTGGCGCCGGTGGACCGCTGTCCAACAGGAGAACGAACTATCATGGGCTGGACTAAAGGGATATTCCGTGTATATGTACAAGGAATATACAAGGGATATCAAACGATATACAAATACTATTCAATATATATCAATAAATAAATATATATATTCGGTTCAATCTGATCCTTCGTAACAGTTAGCATGAAGCCAGTATCATATTAATATTGAGGGACAATACGTAAATATCTTGATATTTGGCTAGCTAGATAATAGAATTCACATATATCATATATGCAATATCATATAGACAACTGCTGAAGACGTTTTGGATTATGATGATGTGATTTATAGGCATGTCTCTGCTTCTACCTTTAAAAATCCAGTACAAGGATGTAGATGTACTGTAAATGTGACTTATGAGAGCAGCTAGATGTGACTGATGGGCCAAAATTATATTTCTATTTCTATATAGCCATCTGAAATGGCTCGATTTTGTTGATGTCCAGGGGGACAGATATCAATGGGCTTTAGTCATCATTTTCACAACAGATCTAATATTTTAAATCAACATACATTCTGTAATAAAATGCAACAAGATTGAAAAACATGATTTGTACTGAATCTCTAAACCCTTCGATTCTGTATCGGGCCCCCCAGGATTCTGTGATTGTGACAACACATCTCTGGCCTCTCTCCCATTGAATCATGAGTCTGTGGCACTCCCTTGGCTTGTGGCGCTGACAGTGAGAGGTGTGGAGCTCCTGTCTCAGGGCTTCCGACACCAGTAGACCATAATCATATCAGTTGAATAGATTGAAATGCTGTTGGATCTGTACAAGACAAGGTTGGATGCTGCCTGTGAACATTCTTATCATACAGTACATTCCAGGGCTCGACAGTGCGAGCGTTTCACTCGCATTTGCGACCAAAATAGATGTGTGCGAACCGGAAAGATAATTTAGGAGCACACGTGCAGGTAAAGATGACAGTTCAATGACCTGTTGTCCCCCGCTGCATATAGGTCAGTGGTTGCATTGAGAAAAGCATCTACTCCATTGGTTGTCACTGGTTATAAATAGACTGCATTTACCGGTATATAGTGCTTTTAACCAAAGCGCTTTACAATTTGTTCCTCACATTCACACAGATGGCGGAGGCAATCATGCAAGGTGCCAACCTGCTCATCGGGAGCAATTAGGGGTCAAGTGCCTTGCTCAAGCCTATTACCAGACCGCTCTACCTCCTGAGCCACTGTTGCAGTTATATGGTTGTCTCAGCTGAGCAGAGTTTTTTTTTTAATAATTTTTATTATTATTATATATTTTTAAAACTTTTGGTGGACCAGCAGCAAACGCTTGAACGTTACAACAACGTTGTAACCTAATGTAAGGACCACCATATCTAAAAACAAAACCAAAAGAACAAACCAAAAGCAAAACAGAAGAGGAAAGATAAGGGACTGCTGGGACTCAGTGGAAATGAACCCTTTCACTACAACACTACAGAACAGTGGTGCAGTGGTGATTTCATAAGGGGGTGCACTGTGTTTTAATGACGTCACGTGCACGCGCGCTCCCGGGCATGCGCATAAATGTTCCCTCGCATGCGCACAGGATGTAGCCTTCAATATATAAAGAAATTTCAATTGCCTTACTTATTAGATTAGATTAAATACAAATGTATCATCAGTACAGCGAAAATAAGTTTGTCATCTAACCAGAGTGCAAATGTACCGTAAAGTGCAAACAATACAGTACTGAAAGCATGATTATTATGTGCATAAATAGTAGGAAACATGTTTGTATAGGAAATGACTCGTTTTTGTTTAGTTTTTGTAAATATTGCCTTGAAAATGAGAGAAGCTGAAAAAGGTAGCAGGGATAAAGCAGCAAGGATAAAGAGAACGAGGGGAAAAGAGACAGAGGGGGGAAGAAGAGAGAAGAAGAACAAAAAAGCTTAGAAGTGAGAGTAGACGAAACAAACGGTAGAAAGACCACAGATAAAGAGGAACAAGGCAGCACACAGCAAGAGACACTTCAGTGCTATTGTTATGCACTTGGGTGGGTACTTAGCACACAAGTCGAGTTGAACGCATTCTTGTGTGCGCGTGCACACACGTGCACATCCGTGCATGTGCGTGTGCATGCTTCTGCTCAGAAAGGAGGTGGAACGGCGTGCTACCGCGTCCCATGAGCACTGCACCACTGCTACAGAAGGTTAACCTTTCACTACCACACTACAGAAGGTTAACCTTTCACTACCACACTACAGAAGGTTAACCTTTCACTACCACACTACAGAAGGTTAACCTTTCACTACCACACTACAGAAGGTTAACCTTTCACTACCACACTACAGACGGTTAACCTTTCACTACCACACTACAGGTTAACCTTTCACTACCAGACTACAGACAGTTAACCTTTCACTACCACACTACAGAAGGTTAACCATCTGTAGTGTGGTAGTGAAAGGGTTAACCTTCTGTAGTGTGGTTGTGAAAGGGTTAACCCTTTGCCGTGTGGCAGTGAAAGGGTTAAATGAGCCAAATGAAGTCGACCTAACGGGGGGGGGGGGGGGCTGGTAGATGCAGTTTGTTGACAGCTAGCTCTGCTAGCAGCTAACACACTAGGTTGAGAACTTAGAGACAGGTTGGGAGATACAAACAAACGCAGGCGAATGAGCAGATTACAGGAGGTTGGTCTGGCAGTTGGTGGTTTTCTCGAGGTCTTTCTTTCTTGACTTTTCTTGCTCTGTGTTTTCTATTTTCAGTCTGTTTTCCTTCGTCAGCTATCGTAGCTAGTATTTTCAGGACTTGCTCTACGTTAACTTTGCAGAAGTTTTATGAGTTCAGCGCAGGAGGGTATGGAGGATGAGGAGGAGGGGGTCGTGGAGGGCTGGGGGGCAAGGGGGGTAAGTGCTTAGCGTCTAGTCCTCTGCCAGGGGATATCAGGAAGGTGAGGAAGGTTAGCTGTGCTGATGAAAGTTAGAGGCCAGGGCCTGGAGGATGGAGGGTTTAAGACTCTTCACCCTGCTGCGGGTCTCGGCCTCAATGGAGGGTAAGGTAGGAAAGGGCTTTCAGGCTACAGTGAGGTCAAATGGTCAGCTTAAGCTGGTATGCATTGACCAAAAGCAGTTTGATGCAGCCGTTATTAAGGTGACCAAGGAGGCAGATGCAAAGGTGAAGGTGTCAGCCATGCGTAGTCAGGAACTGGGGTTGAAGGGGATGATTTTTGGAGTATATAAGGGCCTTACAAACAAAGAGATTTTGTCAAATGTGAGGGGTGGGTAGGTGACTGAAGTGGTGCGATTTAAGCCCAGGGAGGGGGGTGGGGGTGATTCCCCTGTACTGCTGATTTTTTCTGACAGTGCCCTGCCGGAGAGAGTAACTATTGGCAGCATGTCCTATAGGGTCAGAGAGTATATTAGGCCTCCCCTACGGTGCTACAATTGCCAAAGGTTTGGTCACAGTGCTGGATCTTGTAGGGGTAAGCGAAGGTGCATGAAGTGTGGTGAGTGTCATGACATCAGGGAGTGCAAAGCGGATGTTCCTAAGTGTTGTAATTGTAGCTGGGAACACCCTGCTAGCTTTCGTGGGTATGTTCTCCAACAAGGCTCGGCACTCCCACCGTCCTGTGGAGAGCGGCAATACGCCTAGACACGTAGTCCGCCGGAAATAGACAAGAAGAAGATGAATACCTAACGGGAATGTGGTGAGATGATGCAAAATGGAGTCAGTGGGGGCGCCCGAGTGGCGCACCGCATACAGCACTATGGTGCAACACGGCCGACCCTGGTTCGACTCCCGGACCCGGTGATCTTTGCCGAATGTCTTCCCCGGTCTATCTCCCATTCCTCCTCTCTCTCTCTACCGGACTGCTCGGTAGCTAAAATCAATAAAAACCTACAAAAACATAACTTGTCCGAAAGGACAAGTAACATTTAAAATGGAGTCAGTGATGAAGTGGTGATCTCACAACCATGGAGAGAGGGCCAGCACCTTGTAGACAGACGAAGAGGTCCCAGCACTGCTCCCAGAATGCACATGGGCAGACCCGTCTGGGCGGCTTCAAACCACTTCACTGCCACCTCACCTGAGAGGTAGAGAGAGAGACACACACATTACTCAAAATGGAAGCAAAAACAAAACGACTATCAACAGTCAGACAAAATGTGGCAAACTAAAACTTAGTGCAATAAAGCAGCATGAATATTTCCTTATTTGCCTGCCGTTAATTTTGAGAACTACTCGGGAGTGAAAGCTAGGCTAGGAAAACATAGAATCGAAGACGGGTGTGGCAGGCGCTCTGCTTGCACTTTTAGCATTTGGATTTATGCTAAATTGTATTGATTCGGGACAGTTTTTAAAAACAGTTAGTCTCCTGGAGCATGCATCATGACATGCCGGTTGATAAGAACTTTGTATACGGAAAACATGCTCTATTGCAAGTGTTTGTCCTCACTGCCGGTCGTCCCCAGCACAAACGTGAATGAACGCCAAAGAGACTGTTTTATCATTATTACACACAGCTTAAATTAACCCGATGATTGAAGTCAGACTGTCTCAGTTTCTCGAAGGCTGATTTGGTCTCAAACAATCTCGTTAATTCGAAGTTCGAACCAGACTTCAGTAATCAGGATAATTGCGCGTGGCCGTCTTACCTGAAAAGGGGGAGGTGTCGATCCCTGAAAACCATGATTTTTTAACGGGAAGATATCGCAGACAAGTTAAATGCATATCTATAAGCAAATTTTAAGTCCCTCATCACCCCAATCAATCAGATTATATTTATTTAAATGTGCCTGCTGGCAGTAGGCTTAATGGAATGAATAATCTAATGAGATCTTGCTAGCGAAAATAATTATTTCAACTCTTTCAGAATAAGTAGATAAAAACAAGCCACAACAGAGTATCTAATTGATACAAATTAATAGATACATATGAGGATATCTGTACTGTATGCACTTAGGTATCATGTACTATATAAATACATGGTTCCCAAAGTTTTCAAGGAGCGACCCCCGAAATAACGGTGTCAGAGAGGCTTGGAGGCTATTAACCCTTTAATCGCCAAGGACGCCGTAACACGTCATTGCTCGCCATGCTTAATCTGCCAATGACGCCGTAACACGTCATTGAGATCAATATTTCAAAAATCTGTGATGGCAATCATATTTCTCCCGCGGAGACTTGAGATCTACTGTTGATCCCCTCTCAACTCTCCAACGGTTCAAGAGCGCCATCTGGTGGCCGATCGGCGGATCGCCCAAACAGCAAACCGGAAACAGAAACTGGTGCTCATCCAAATTTGGTCCGACCACTCGCTATAGCTCCCGGGACTCGAGCTCGACACAATGGATAGCGATCCGTTACCAATAACTCGATAAAAAACATGATTTGGACGTATATACTATTGTACAACCTGGAGATGGATTGCATATTTCAACATCCCATAATAGCAATCTTTTTGCTCCACGCTCATCGCCCAACGGCCCGAGGAGACTGGGGTAAGTTTCAGCGTTTATTATTACCGTGTTCGATACAAACTGATCTGATGATCATATCACCCACACTACATGAATCATCTAACGTTGGCCACGGAATTATGAACGACCCCCCCCCATCCGGTCAACATCAGATGATCAGTAGTAACTTCTAGAAGCACGTACATTTGAATTTTTTTATCTGGCGCCGATCGCTATCAAACTGTATTTGATCATCAATATAATGCATTTAGGGCTATAAATCACGTTCTGCAGAATGCTGCAGAAAACGATAAAAACATATTTATACTTTAGACCGTATTTTAGTATGAATATGTGAATGAAAAAGTAAAACGTTCCTACATCCTGAACGATAGATAATTGATGTTGAATGGGCCATAGTAATGTCAATTTAGCAATACAATTTAAAAAGTTATAGCCCTGCAAAGAAGGGGAACTTCTCCATAGACAAATAGAGCTGGCAGAGGATGGTATAAGGATGTACATAAGCGTGGCAGAGAAAGGGTTAACAGTTTCACTATTAATCCGTTTTTTTTTATTTTTTTTATTGATCTTTTTCCCCCTCCTTTTTCCTCCGATTTTCTCCCATCCCAATGTTAGTCGTTATGCCAATTCCCAATCCCCTTCCTGGTCGCTGCGCACTTACCCCCCACAGTCGGTCTGGGAGAGTGGAGGCTATCACGTGCTTCCTCCGACACACGTCTAGCCAATCAACCGCTTCTTTTCACCTGGCAGCACGGACTCTCACTGAGAGGGTGTAACGTGTGTAAGGATCACACTACCCCCCTTAGATCCTATCTGCGCTGAGCAGGCGCCCCGACCGAACTGTAGGAGTCGCTGTTTACAACGACCCGGACCCACCCCTCCAGCTTTTCCCACCCTCTAATACTGCCAATTGTATTAGTGTGAACGGCCAGCCAACCTGGTGACAACGCCGGAGCTGTGAGCTGGATTCGAACAGGCGAATCCAGCGCTCCGGTGTTTGGTGACGAACGCAATCTCCGCTACGCCACCTGACCGCCATTAATCAGGTTTTAATCTGTTTCGGACATCATCCATAAATGCATTCAATTGATTAACCTTTGGTTTATACCAGTCATGTTCATCGCCCTCTTTTTCATCATCAGATAACAGTGCTTGAACAGATTGATGCATTTTCTTAAATGCATTCATCAAAACATCAAAGGCTTGCAATTGCCCATTCACTTTTCCCACGTCCACGTCATCAAGTCCGTCAAACAGCGCATCCAACTGATTCTTGCACCTAGTCAACACACCCAGCTTCGCCCTGCGAGAGCCGACCAATTTAACCAGGCCTCAGCCTTTTTAATCCCAGTTACAATATCACAATAACATGTGACAGTGATACAATTAAACAATCCACAGATTCAGATTCTTTGTAATTCACATCCACAATCCATGCGTAAGTCCACTGTGCTGGCAAGCCGTCTGATGAACATGGAAGTGATCGCGAGTTGGAAAGCAGCGTGGAATATATATTTACAGCAGCCAATAATCAATCAATAAACACGATCGATATTTGGAATGGCGATCAGGAATTGGAATAATCTTTTTGGAGAACATCTGATCTAAGGTAAGGAGTCTATGTTACCAGTTTTAGGATAATCAGAGCTGTATTCACTGAGATATCAGCATGTGCCGTGTGTGTGTATGTGTGTGTGTGTGTGTGTGATGTTGAGGAAATGAGAGAATAGATTTTTCAGCCCGCTTCTATAGCGTGCATAAGTACACATATACTATCGATAATCTAGCGTTTATTTGAAAACGATTCATAAATAGGCCAACAAATGACAACGTGTCTAGTGTATTCCAATAAATGCCGTTTATGGGGGAATCTTTCAATTTTCCGGAAATAATTATCTTTTTGGAGAACATCTGATCTGAGGTAAGGAATCTATTTTACCAGTCTTGGGGTAATCGGATCTGTTTTCACAAAGATATCAGCGTTCTCCCCATGTGTGTGTGTGTGTGTGTGTGTGCGCTGATCAGGAAATGAGAATTGATTTTTCAGCTCGCTTCTCTAGCGTGCATAAGTACACATATACTATCGATAATCTAGCGTTTATTTGAAAACGATTCATAAATAGGCAGAAAAATTACAACGTTTTTAGTGTATTCCAGAATATTCCAGTAAATGTCGTTTATCACGGAAAAGTTATATTTTCCTGAAACTTAAGAAAACAAGGGCTTTTCAAAATGCTATAAAACGGAAATGAACCGATTAAAAAACAATCCGTTTCGACAATGTTGACTGCAAACAAGTCATTGATAAGCGACGGGCAGATTAGACACATAGCCATAATTTAAGACATAGATTATGCGTTCACAGCGCTATCATTGAAGTGGGTGCTGGCATTCAACGGGGGTAAGGCGCACCGCATTGCTGGTAATCAAAGTGTTAATGTTTAGATTTTATGTCTGTATTGTTTTTGTTAATACCAAAGTCTGGTGCAAATTTCACTTGAATAGGCTCATTGGAAATACATTTACTGGACAGAATGTGTTCAATACTTATTTCCCCCACTACATACGTTTTTTTTGTCTAGGATTATAAAGACTTTGGGGTGAAAAACTGGATGAAAACACAGTTTGAAAGGAATAACACAGACAATTCTGTAACAAAAAAAGACAACCGTAAAATATTGTTATACCATCAAAAATAAGAAACATATTGTGATGTGATATTTTGAACACATCACCCAGCTCTACATGGTGATCACAGATATATTATGTTTAGCTAGCTAACTTCAAATCCTATGGCGCAGACTCACCTAACATGTTAGTGGGCATCCCTAATAAGGTGTGCAATAGATCATGGACCTCCCTGTATCTCTGCATGACGTACGCCAGCTCCTCATTGTCTACAAACTTCACATCGGCCCTGGAGTCTGGGGTCACCCGCTGAGAGAAACAGAAACAGTAAGAAAGACATAGAAAAAGAAAAAGCCAAAGCTCATTTTGTGTTTTGTTGTGAGGACTTAAAAAGGAACATGCCAACATTATGGGAAACACGCTAGTATGATACAATTTACTCTCTGTGCCTTCAGTAGAAAGCTATCCGGCTGCAAACTAATTCAGCACAAATGAATGGAAGCGGATACGGACCACTAGCCTAGCTTCAAACTCCGGGAGAGGTGTATTTGGCCAACAGCTAGGCTAGTGGTAATTAATTTGTGCTAAGCCAGGCTCCAAGTAACAACCAAATGCACATGCCCTAGGTGTGCGAGACGCTGAGCCCTTTCTCTCTTTTTCTCTCCTCCAAATACTTAGCTAACGTAGCTACAGTATAAATATGGCTCAGAATGTCAGTAACATAATACTTAGCATCGACCCTGGTTTTGGACAAATTGAAAAAACGTGCTACACTATAATCATGGCCCAGAATGTCAGTCAAATATAATGGTGTTCGGGCTTCCGGTTTCGCGACGTTCTGGTGAGCAGCCACATAAAAGAGCTCCCGGTCAATGAATATCAAAAAAAGGAAGTAAAACAATTCAAAACGAAATAAAAAGTGAAGATTCGAGGACAAAAGAAAGAAGGAAGAATGAACACGAGGACAAATGAAAGAAAAGCAACCCCAGATGAAGTAAATACACAGACGGAAAAGACTCAACGCGAGGCAATGATGCAACAGGTAGAACAACAAGCTAGCGGGACGCTGAATGTCAGTGCAGAGAAGCTACAGGGTAACATACAAACTAGCTTACAAGCTAACATAGAGGCTAACCAGGCCACCACGCAGATTGGATTAGGAGCAATGCGGAGCATACAATGTAACACTGAAAATCCAACAGAGGTGGCAATGAAGCGTCGGAGCTATGTAGAAATAAAGAAAATTCAGAAAAAGAAAGGAACCAGGTCCCAACAACGTGCAGGAGGTGACGAGGGACATGGCGCGGAGAGGATGGAAGGTGCCGGGAGGGGAAGGAGAGAGGCCTACGCTGACGCAGAGGATGGAGAGGGCGCGCAGGTGGACCAGAACCAAGAGACGAGGGCGAGGAGAGGAGGACGGAAAGAGGAAAAGAGGGGACCTGAACCGATTCAAAGCAGATCAACTATGAAGAACAACAAAAGGACACGAGAAAGGGACATGGAGGAGAAGAGAAGTAAAGGGCCACAGTGATCCAAGGAAGGATACAAGACTAAATCAACGCGGAAGAGTACCCAATACAAACATACACATGGGGGACCTGGGGATGAGAATAGATGCAACAGAGGAAAGATTATTGAACAGTTACCCCAAGAAGTATAAGAAAACTATAAAACCAGAATTTAGAATAATTAACACTATGATTTACAATACACACGTTAGACAAACAATTTGATATATATATATATATATTTTTTTTTAAAGGGACACGCTGATTAGGAAACATATTGGGGAATAATACACAATGGACTGGTATGAAGGAACTACAGGATTACACGTGACACACAATACAAATGAACACAACAAATTCAGAGAATTGACCGGGAGCTCTGAGGCCGTTCACAGAACAAATGTTGGACTTATATAGTGCGCACTTCGCCACTAGGGGGAGCCCTCTCACTAGGAGAGCCATTACTCCTCACCCTTCCAACAGGGAACAGAGGGATACTGTTGTGGCTGATGGTTGTTTAACACAGCAGGAGACGATATTTCCAATTGTAACAAGTAGGTAATTTATTTAGGAAAAGAAGTTCTTAACAGCAAAAGCTATGGATCGAGCAGAGGATCACCACAGCTTGAACAAAAAACACTCTAACTCTCAATCCCTCTGCTTGTCCCCTAAATCCCCTCTCAGTCCTGCCCCCCCATGACAGATATGATGACGTATCATATCATGTCAGATCTGACATGACGTACATTAAGATGATACGTAGATTTAACATCGGAGAGAGATAAGAACATTAAGAACATGAAGAGAGATAAACAAGATATGATGTACACACACGATATGATGTAAAACATTAAGAACATTGAAGAGAGAGTGAGATGTGTGTGTGTGTGTGTGTGTGTGTGTGTGTGTATGTGTGTGTGTGTCTGTGTGTGTGTGCGTCTGCGTACAGACGTATGTGTATTGTATGTGTGTATTGTGTCACAGGGAATGTGTGTGTGTGTGTGTGTGTCGGTGTGTATGTCTGTGCGACTGTGTGTGTCTGTGTGTGTGTGTGTGTGTGTCTGTGTGACTGTGTGTGTCTGTGTGTCTGTGTGTGTGTGCTGTGTCTGTGTGTGTGTGCTGTGTATGTGTGTGTCCGTGTGTCTGTGTGTGTGTGCTGTGTCTGTGTGTGTGTGCTGTGTATGTGTGTGTCCGTGTGTCTGTGTGTGTGTGCTGTGTCTGTGTGTGTGTGCTGTGTATGTATGAAAGAGAGAAAAGAACAAGATATGAAAGCGATACGATGTACGAGATTACAAGCACACAACGTGCCGTACTGAAATGTCCATCTGTCCAAGTTGTTTTAAGAACGTCAGCCAGACCGTCTTTCAGCACTGCTAGTTGACCTATATTAAACTAGTCCACCCCATACACATTTTCCACAACATTACGATTAAGATCCTCTAACACCATGGGAGCACCAAATGTTGTCTTTTTTCTTTGAGTTATGTTAGAATAGCAGTTGCTTTGAATGTGCACATGATCATTTGTGAAGGACAAAAATTCAAAAAGATTTGGACAATAATAGGGACTTGGGAGAATCTCCATTGGGGATAACTCCGTCACTAGGGGGGGGGGACCTCTCCCCAGGAGAGCAGATTCCCCTCCAACGGGGGCAAAAACTGGGAAGTGCTAATTATATGGCCTATTTTGTTTTCAGTTTTATTTTGTAAGTCATGTTAGAATAGCGTTTGCTATAAATGTACATGGTGATATCAGTGACATGGGAGGTACAGAAATGGGCGGGCTTTGTTCAGTGGGGGGGAATGTCGGGGGGAGGGGCCATTGTTCCGGCAGTTCGACCCGGGAGGGGGGGGCCTTGCGTGTTGTGGGGTCGGTACGGGTGGGGTGGGGTTCCTTGGGCCCCTCGGCCGCTGGGCGGTCTGGTCGCCGGGCCGGGGGGAAACCGGGCTTGGGGTCGCGGGGGGTCTGGGGGCCATTGAGGCGTGGTGCTTTGGCCTTCTGCGGGCCTGGGCTTGGGGTTCCCGTGGGCCGTGGGCCTGGCGGTCGGGCGGGGACGGGTGGGGGCTCTGGGTGCTCGGCTCCGCGAGTGGTGGACCTGGGATATGGGGGTGTTCTGTCTCTCGGGGAGGATGGCAGGAGGGAGGGGTTTCTCTTATGGGGGTCAGAGTGGCTAAGCTTTGCCCAGTGGGGTCTTGTGTGTTGTGAGGTCAGTGTGCGTGGGGTGGGGATCTTGGTGACATGGGAGGTAGCGGGCTTGGCTAGGTGGGGGGGGGGGGGGGGGGGGGGGGGGGGGGGAGTACCCTCTCCTCTCTCCTCTACTGAACCTAGCCCAATTTAATTCAAGGGACCCGTGTCGCTAGGTGCTCGGCCCCGCGTGGGGCGGACCTGGGATGGTTGGGGAGTCCTATTTCTCTGGGTGGATGGCGGGTGGGTCCCTCTTATGGGGGTCTGGGCTGCTGAACGCAGCCATATATCATAGGAATTCAAAGGACCCATGTCAGTGTATTGTTATGTGTTTGATGTCATTTTAAGTATTGTCTAAGTGTTGTATGTCTATAAATGTCAATAGAAATGTAAGTTAAAAAAGATATATATAATGGTGTTCAACCTAATCTTGTTTTCCTACCAGGAGCGTTCATACTGTGGTCTGGGTAATCTGTGTCGATGTTGCATGGAAGTGTGATTGACATTTACGTCAACCTAATGCTTGTGGGACACCACTAGGGGGCAGAGCGGCTAAGTGTGAGTGAGTGAATGAGTGAGTGAGTGTGTGAGTGAGTTAGTGACATTGACGGTCCTAGAGGTGCTTCCATCTTAAAAGTGAAAACAAAAAGTTAAAATGAAAGTGAAAGTATAGTTAGTAGTAAATTGTACTGTGCCCTCAACAACAATCTAATAGGGAAAAAAGGTCAAGTGAAAACAAAAGTGAAAATTAAATAGAAAGAGAAAGTAGTTAGAATGAAATTAGAAGGAAAGAACTTCTAACCCCACCCCCCCCCCTCCCCCCCCCCCCAAACTCACATTATCCTCCAGAAAACGGAGGTACTCTCTCCCAAAAGAGCCATCTGGTAATAAAGCCATCTTTGTCAGGTCCAGTGTAGAGAGCCTGATCCTCGGCCTTTCTCTGTGATAAACAATTATAAAGCAAGTCAGTTTAGTGATCTAATGATGTACTAGGAAACATCAGGTGACCCCCACCACCCCATGGGATCGATCAAGTTTCGGCTTGTACCCACGTAGCATTAATTAATCATGGATGAGTGCAATGCAAAAACAAATCTATGTTAAGTCTAATTTATTATCGCATTGAGTTTTAAAATGTCACCTTTCTTGACAAAAGTAAACAGATGGCAGAGAACTACAACTTCTTGGGAGTGCTTATGTACAATAAATTGGACTGGACCGACCACACTCTACAGGAAGGGACAGAGCAGACTATTCTTCCTGAGAAGGCTTGGGTCCTTCTGCTGCAGTCTGTCGTCGCTAATGCCCTCTTCTTCGCCATGGTATATGGTATGTATAGGACCCCAGGAAGACTAGAGGCTCTTTCATGTCTCTAATGGGGATCCTTTAATAAACATAAACATAAACATGCTGCTAAATGACCGCATGTTGCAGAAAATGCACTGATGCTGGTGACGTTGGGTGACCTGATCTGTGATGCTAAGCTAGTTTAGTTTTCCCCTTTTTTTAAACTGCTGCTTAAAATTTAAAATCCCCTGCCTTATCAGAGATAGAAATGTATATTAGAAGGCTTTGTTCATGGGACCACAGATAGAGCAATCTATTAATAGTCCATTCATTTTCCTATAGTTGCAGCAAAGACTGAAGACTCTGGAGAAGCCAGAAGATATGTTACCCATGAGAGGTCTGTGTAATGTTAAATGACTCGTTGAAAAGGACCTTTTCTTTTCTTCTTTCTATTGCAGTGAGTGGGACAGACAGAAGGACAATGAGCATAATCACTAACGTTAATATGGCATAGCCTTCAGGGTCATTTCTCATCCTGTCCCTCAGATTCATCAAGGCCAGGTGTCCAGTGGTCTCTCCCAGCACAGCTACCATGTCTGTATAGTAAACATGGAATTAAAAGGTATAAAGGACAATTACTGTTTCTTGTGAAAATAAATGATGGGCTGTAAATCACTAGTTTCATGATGTCTATCTGTTCTTTAAAAAAGTCAACTTTATTATCTGTAACCTTTTACAACTATATTTGCATACCTCCAGTTTGTGAATGACTCGCTACAGTTTTGTGTTTCTTTCCGAGAGCCACTTTCAGAAAGATCCCCTAACGGTATCGTTTTACAGAGAAATGAAAGACATAACTATTCTGAAGGCTTAACTTTCCATTCCTTGAAACTGAAAGACAGTATCGTAATCATAACCACATTGGACTAGCAGGCTTGATCTAATAGTGAGCACTCCAAAACCAGTTATAGACTAGTATTAGTTACAGCCTCAAGGAGTTTTAACTGGAGTCAGAACTACAAGCCAACAGGACAAGTGAATGTTGTTTCAGCTGGATGATGATAATAATATACCACTACCATTTTATTTTTAATATCTGCAAACGTGGGGCTTAATTTTGCATCTTAATTTTGGCAGCATATTATAAAATGTAAATATATGGATGACAATTGTTGTATGATATAAACTAATAGACTTAAATGGGCACTTAGCCAATTTTCAACCTTAATCCTATCATTCTGTTGTGAGAGGACATGTGATAAATGGGATAATCGGACATGTAACACACCAATTGATGAATTGAAAATGGGGGACCCTGATGTAAACAAGACGAATGTCTTTTTCTGGTCTGCATCCTCTTAACAGTTGTTTGTATTGAGCCGTACTGTATTGTTGTACCCATTCTGCAATCTGTTAATAAAGTTTTCAATCAATCAATCAATCAATCAATCAATGTGTTCTGTGTCTCGAAAGCTCAGCCACATCACCCCACAGAGAAATTCCTCCAGGTGATGTTATCGAGGAGTGCAGACTTCTAGCGAACTGCAGACACTATTTCCTCAACCATTTCTTCAACTTCACTTGAGTTGGGCTCTACTACAGTTGAAAATAGTTGAGGAAATAGTGTCTGCAGTTCGCTAGAGCTCTGCTCTCCTCTCTGTGACCTCACCCAGAGGATTTTCTCTCTGGGCGCCGATGCGGGTGAGCTCTCGAGACACAGAATGCGTTGGTGAATTATATGTCCAATTATCACACGTCCTCCTCACAGCAGAATGATAGGGATTACGGTTGAAAATTGGCTAAGTGCCCCATTAACACTTTGAGTGCCAACGACGAGATTTATCGTTAGTTCATGCCAACCGTTCAGTGCCAGAGAGACGAGAGATCTCGTTATTGATCGGATTTTTTTTATTAGCGATTTCCATTCATATTTCATCAATCTAGCCTCACGTTACCACTGGAACTCTCTCTGAGCTCCATTGGGAAAATACCGCCCCCTATCGTCTCTCCGGATGGTACTGCACCCCTTTGGATTGGATTGAATGAAACGGAAGGAGAAAAAAAAGTCCTGCTTCCACATTTTACTTGTCAGACAAGTAACCCGAGACGATCAAAGTCATTGCCGAGCCGCAGAACAGCGGAGAATGTGTGTTTCCAGTACCAATAATCTTTTTGGAGAACATCTGATCTGAGGTAAGGAATCTATTTGACCAGTCTTGGGATAATCAGAGCTTTTTTCACAGATATATCAACGTGGGCCCTGTGTGTGCGTGTGTGTGTGTGTGTGTGCTGATCAGGAAATGGATAATAGATTTTTCAGCCCGCTTCTATAGCATGCATAAGTACACATACTATCGATAATCAAGCGTTTATTTGAAAACGATTCATAAATAGGCAGAAAAATGACAACGTTTTTTGTGTATTCCAGTAAAGGGCGATTATCACAGAATCTTCTGACATTTTCTGGAACATTCATAAAACCAGTGTTTTTCAAAATGGTATAAAACGGAAATGAACCGATTAAAAAAACAATCCGTTTCGACAATGTTGACTGCAAACAAGTCATTGATAAGCGACGGCCATATTATACACATAGCCATAATTTAAGATATAGTTTCAAATATGAGAGCTCTATCATTGAAGTGGGTGGTGGCAACGGGGTTCCGCATGGCTGGCACTGAAAGTGTTAAGGAAATAATGAGCTTCATACTGTACACAGCAACAACAATAGAACCCTTTCACTGAAGAACCATATAAGTCTGTTCTGAAATAGAGTGTGAATGTGATATATCACAAGAAACTACTCAACCTTGACTGTCTTTAACTATGACTGAACACTAACTTACCATCTTTAGAGATAATGTTTGAAAACATTGTTCCTCTGAAAACTTAAAACGGACTCATATGGTTCGTTGTCTGAGGTACTCAATTATAGTGTCAAACTAATTCAGGACACAGAGGGCATCCACACACACTACTAGAATATAGCCTCTACTGTATGATGCTTTTCATGGTATTTATTTACCTAACTTGGGAAAAATAAAGTGCTCAGTGCTAGTGACCACACACACAGAAACCTTTTGATATTACACTTATGAAGATGTAAGCTTCAAACATTTATATAACTAACAAATAATCAATGCACCTGCTGCCAATAATGGAGAAGGAACTTTATGAGAGGCAGTTTGTGGTTTTTGCAACATGACCATGTCAGCTATGAGTCTCTCACCATGCCTGTAGGGGTTCTGCAGGGCGGCCACACCTGACCCGACAGCCAGCAGGGCTTTCTGGGTGGCGCTGGTTGGTATGTGGCCGGGGTACAGCCTGTCATAGTGACCATCTGCTGATTGACTGCTACCACGCTGCTGACGGACACACAGGGCTGGGGAGCAGAGAGATGATATTGATAAAGACTGTTTACCAGACGATTTAGTTACTTTTAGCTACACGTTGTAGTGTTCATGAATTCTGCTGAACATATGATAATGCTGAAAATATAATACTGAATATAAGGGAACCATTCTAAGATGTATCTCAAACTCTCTATAGAGGCCAAGTCCCTCCCCATATGCTAACCACTATGGGACCCTATTTGTACGGAAGTCGATCCTGTTTGAGCTAGCGGAGAAGCTCAGGGAGATGTGACTGGAACATGGATCACTGATGACCTCACCAACTAGGGCTGCACGATTCTTGCTAAATTGTGAATCACGATTTTTCTCTCTAAGAATTGAGATCACGATTCTCTCACACAATTCTTATTTTTCGTCATCATTTAAAAAAGTAAAGTAAAAAGTTAAAAAAAATTATTATTATTTTTATCGTCATAATTTAGAAATGAGATCGCATAGGTCTATGCATCAAGATCGCAATTTTTTTTATTATTAATCGTGCAGCCCCATCACCAACCACCTCCAAACCAACATCAGCAAGACGAAGGGGCTCATAATGGACTATCACCAGCAAAGCAAGAAGAGGTACCCTATCACTATCCCAGGGGAGGAAGTACCCTATCACTATCCCAGGTATCCCAGGGGAGGAGGTACCCTATCACTATCCCAGGGGAGGAGGTACCCTATCACTATCCGAGGGGGATGAGGTGGAGATGGTGGAGACCTACAAGTTCCTGGGAGTACGCTTGAACAGTACTGGACTGGTTGGACTGGACTCTGGTTGGACAACACCAAGGCAGGACAGAGCAGAATGTTGGTCTTTCAACATGTGTAATAGGCTGCTGCAGTAGTTTTACCAGCCTGCAGTGGCCAGCATCCTCTTCTTCGCTGTGGTATGCTGGGGGGGTAACATCAACTCATGAGACACTAACAAATTGACCAAGCTGGTGAGGAAGGCTAGCTCTGTAGTGGAAGTTGAACTGGTCAAAATAGAGGTGGTGGCAGAGAGGAGGATGAGGATAAAGCTGGATGCTATAATGGAAAACTCCTTCCACCCCTCTATGAGGAGCTAGTCAAGAAGATGAAGAGCCCCCCCCCCCCCCCCCCTAATTGCCTCGACCAGTCCTTCGTGCCAGTAGCCATCAGGCTCCACAACCGTGTTGCTTATGTGGATTTTATGGTGTTTTTTGTTCTTCTTGACTTGTAAAGGCCATGGGGGAAATTCCATGTGATTTTGCGGGCTATACAAATACATTTGATTTGATTTGTGACTGTCTGACTCTTAATTACTAAACACTGCATGGACTCTGGCGCAGTGTGCCACTACTATATACCATTTATACTATTATTATTAATAGGATATACTGCCATTCCACTATTATCAGTGGAGCAGTGGTTAACACTGTCACCTCACAGCAAGAAGGTCCTGGGTTCGATTCCTGCTTGGGGACTGGGTTGCCAGGTACCCAGGTGGGGTATCTCTCAGGAATTTCTGTGTGGAGTTTGGATTTCACAGAAAAAGAGATAAACCCAATGGAAAAACATCCGGAACGATAGATATCCGATGTTGAATGGGCCATAGTAATGTCGATATAGCTATAATATTTAAAAAGTTATAGCCCTGCAAAGAAGGTGAGCGACTCCATAGGCTTACAGCACTGGCAGAGAGTGGTATAAGATGGGCAAACTGCGTGGCACAGAATGTGTTAAGAGCGGTTTTGAATGTGGGTAGGGATTCACATCTTTTTATGGCTGTGGGCCGTAAAGAAATGTAGGGCGTTCCACATTGTTGTGGCATAATTGCAAAATGTGTTTAGTCCCTTGTTTGTGCCGAATCTGGGTTGCACATGATTTGTGGAACTCCCTCTGGTGTTGTGGGCGTGGTACTCACTGACCTTTGGGAAGTATTTCGACATGTACATGCCTGGGTACCTGGGTGGTGTAGTGTATCTTGTAGACCAGGCCCATTGCAAGTTGCTGTACTCCATCTGTCGTCTACTCTAAGCCATCCTAGGTTGTCAAAGTGGGCAGGGGTGAGGTGGGTTCTAGGAGTAAGGTCAAGTAGTAGTCTGACCAGTTTGTTTTGTGATGTATGTAATCTTGTTTTTAGCGCCTTTGAGGTGCTTTGGTACCATGAGGTGCAAGCATAGTCGTAGTACCCTTGAATGAGTGCTCCTGCCAGAGTCTTCAGGGTCTTCTTGTTTACCAGAGAGGAGATCCGGTACAAGAATCTAGTTTGTTGGTTGACTTTTTTTTTATTACATTGGATGCCATTTTGTCACAGGAAAGATTTGCCTCTAGGATGGAAGAACCCAGGTATGTATGCTAACGTGTACAGCAAGTCATGGTAAGCATTAAATATAGACTTAAAGACAAAGATAAAGATACAGAAATAAAGTCCAGTTTATTCAGTCGATCACTACCCAAGGGGATTAATAAAAGAACACTTGACTCGACTGAGCATGCATACCCCCATCGGAGATTATTAGCCTTGAAATGGGGGACCGGGACCCTGATGTAAACAAGACGAAAGTCTTTCTCTGGTCTGCATCCCCATAACAATTGTGTGTATTGAGCTGTACTGTATTGTACCCATTCTGCAATCTGTTAATAAAGTTTTCAATCAATCAATCAATTGACAGAGACTATTCAGAAAGGAGACATCGCAACTCAGTCATTTCCTGTAATGCATCACGTGAGCTAGTAACGGCGCGGCATTGGCTGGTTTACTGCCCCCCAAAACAGCGGAGGAGACCTGTGGACGAATAGGGATAGCGACAGGGTCCACGCAGGAGACCAGAGACAGCTCTATTTACACACCACTGGCGCTGCTTTGAATGCGTTATCTTTTTAACTCAACACCATTGGTTTGATGAACATAATTGCCAACTGGGACACACTAGAGGTCAGTTACAAGCATTTGCTCACGCGTATACTCTGTGTACAGACCATAACATTGCACGGCATTTTAAAAAGTACGACCTAGCCAATCGATCTTTACCACCTGACCTTGATATTAGAAAATGTACGTTTGCTAGGCGCATCATGGGTAGCTGACATTATAGGAATATGTACGAGCAATATAGCATATGACGCACATTTATTCATAAATTATTTAGCTAACGTTAGTTATCGTATGGTTCAAAATGCATACCTTTCCAGTTTCTGAAGACCAGTGTACTACAACAAGGCGGGCGCAGCAGCATATTGTCGAACCAGAAAGTAGTGCCTGATGCATTGCAGAGCGCATGCGTGAGTCAGGAGTAGTTTCACCCAGAGCCTTCTAAACGATAAGGCTCTGGTTTCACCAAGAAGACAGTATGTTTCTAAACGTCTGACTTTGTCTTTATTAGATTGTTTCTCTAGTCACAAAGTCAGGCGTTTCAAATTATTCACGAAAGATCATTGTCAATGGCAAATCGGTTCGTTTTATTAGATGGAAAAGAGACGTTGTAGAAACCGAAGAAGGGGCGGTAGAGACCTACCTGCCAAAATTGTCTTCCAATTGCTCCCCCCCCCCACAGAAAGATGTGTTTGAGGTACTAATAACTAATTCGGGGGGTGGTATATATTGGCCAGATTAGATTGAGGTGCCGTATAATCTTCTATCAACATTGCCTTTTGTGTGCACATAGGGGGGAGGGGCTAGTGTTAACCCTAGCAGCATAAGTGCTAAATGACGCAAACAGCTCCTACCAGACCAGTCTCCCATTCCTACAGCACTTGGTGAGTAATTTCATTTGTAGTTTACATTTGTTACATTAATTAATTTGTGTTATTTACCACAGCGTGGAGGTAGCTGGTACTGGTATGGATGTAGTTTTGCTGCTAACCCACAGTTCACTTTCTTGTCTTGTTGTCTGTACATTTAGAACGTGGCATACGAACGAACCTTCTTTCTGTCTTAAGTTATACTATCATGCACTCTTCCTACTATACTATAGTATTTACTACTATGCACTCAACACTGCAGCACCCACGTTTCAGTTCCAACACTGTTTGATGAACATTGTTACTCGGTTGTAACTAGAGCTGTACCCTTCCTGCTGACTTGTCGTACAGAACTTGTAAGTCGCTTTGGATAAAAGTGTCAGCTAAAGGGGTTAGGGTCTGTAGTTTTGTGATAGAAATGTTAACCTCTGAAAAGTCACAAAGTTGATGATATATAGGCCCATCTTTAGAACTGCAATTAACTGTTACAAGAGGGAAACTGGATCTCTGTTTTGCTGCTTTCCACTACATCTACAGTACAAAGAAGCACATTCCAAACTTAAAGGGGAACTATGCCCATTTTCTGAATTGATGTTGTTCCTATGGTCTAGGATAGTCCAAACTATTAGTGTAGTTCTCTTTCTTCCAGTCGCGATACACACTTGTTAAAACGGTTCAATACGCAATTGTATTAGTATCGATACTTTTAGAATAATAGCCTTTACTGCTGTATTTTCTACGAGTTGAGTGGATGCGTGACCGGAGTGTGAGAGAGAGAGGCTTGTTTTGTTTGAGGCCTGCGCCGTTCTGACTACCGCCTTGCCAAGCGCGTTGCATGCTGGTTAGAATGTCGTCCGACTCATAATATTTCATATATCTATGGTCTGAAATCTATGGTCTCTGGTTTGCGCAAAGCGCCAATTGGCTCAGAAAAGTTGTCACCACCCACAAGGAAGTTATGAGACGTCTATCTTATCTAGGCTGGTAAAGCCATAGATATATCTATGGGTAAAAGCCATAGATATGTGTTCTATATATATCTATGGGTAAAGCTGCGTGATTTCTTTCCGTAGCCGCATTTCTCGGAGACGCTCTCTGATTGGTCGACACCTGTTTCTACACTGGTTAAGCTTATGCACTCTTTCGAAGTTGGTTAGAGAACGCCAGGTAGTTTGCAGGCTGTTTGACGTGGAAATGGGCAAAGACACAGCTCGTCATGCGATTGGGCAAACGCGTCAGTGGCCAATCAGAGAGCGTCTCCGAGAAATGCGGCTACGGAAAAAAATCACGTGGTAAAGCTATGCCTCCTAAAGTGTGAAAACGGAAGTACAGGCTTTCCGGTTTCGACAAAACAATTCTCGAAACGTGTGAAGTGCACAATATTTCCTCGTTTAAGCCACTGCAACGGCTTTGCCTGAAGAATTTACTACATGACCGGGACGCGTGTATGCTTTTACCAACGCAGTTGTGTTTCCTGGTTCCCGTTTTGCGCTCTGATTGGCCACTGACCTACACGCGTACGTACGCCCCCCCTCGCTATCGCCTTTGGGGCGTGAGATATGAAGACAGATTTAACTGGGTATAGGAAGGCGCTACCATAGACCACTACACTTCCGCGTTACATTGAAATCAAGGAGGAGATTGCGGGGGGGTCAAATGAATGGATGTGGACGAGAGCCGTGATGGAAGTGGTTGCCGATACGGCTGTGGGGGTGCTAGAGACATGATCGAATAGACGTTTATGCGCCTCGCTCTCCTGAACACGGCGTGACCCATAACTAATCGATCAGAACTAAATCGGCAGAGAAAAAGCCCATTTTAAAGCACCTATTCCGCTTGGACATGCGCAGAGTGCCCATGGAGTCTGGACGACGCGCGAATGAATGTGGACCGTTCTATCAGAGGGGGGAGCTTCGATGGTCATGTAAGTGGCTACAGACCGCTGCACTTAAATATAAACATTAGTCTACCTGGAGACTCAATGAGGTAATTGTAGATGTCGCCATAAGACACGTCTGGCCATTTAGTGGGATCATTTTTTCATTATCCTGTTCGGCTGGCCACCGAAGCTCCCCCCTCTGATAGAACGGTCCACATTCATTCGAGCGTCATCTCGCGTCGTCCAGACTCCATGGGCACTCTGCGCATGTCCAAGCGGAATAGGTGCTTTAAAATGGGCTTTTTCTCTGCCGATTTAGTTCTGATCGATTAGTTATGGGTCACGCCGTGTTCAGGAGAGCGAGGCGCATAAACGTCTATTCGATCATGTCTCCAGCACCCCCACAGCCGTATCGGCAACCACTTACATCACGGCTCTCGTCCACATTCATTCATATGCACCCCCCGCAATCTCCTCCCTGATTTCAGAATCCCGGAAGTGTTACGGTGGTCTATACGAGCCGCAAATTAATAATAAACACTCGAAACAGCTATTACCAGACAATTACAACAGCAGTGGTGCCTGCTTCAAATGTCACGTATTATAGGCTATAATCCTGTGTAGATCTATTGGGAATAATAAACATATACGCCCCTCTAGCAAAACATGACACAATGTGATCCTATCTCCGATAGAGAGGCTGGTCGCAGAGACGCGAGTTGAACGAACACATCGGGAGGAGAATGAATGAACCTGATGTAAACAAGACAAAAGTCTTTCTCTGGTCTGCATCGGTGCATCCCCTTAACAATTGTGTGTATTGAGCCGTTAACAGATTGCAGAATGGGTACAATACAGTACGTCCGAGAAAGTGTTTACTTTATATGAAAAGAACAGTATATTCTTATTTTTGACCTGATATTACGTGTCAGCTAGCTAGACTAGATAGGTATCCAGATGGCGTCTCGCAGGGGGAACGAATCTAGGAGAACCAAGGTTGTGTTGAACTTTTAAGTTGTCAGAAAGGGAGATAAGCAAAGGAGAGGGTGATAATAAATAGGCATATTATGCCAGGGAGAGAGAGAATCTTGGTGTCTCTTTGGTATTCCACCTTGGAGGCGAGAGGGCTTCTTTGGTAGCCCTCTCCACTATTTCAACTTGGAGGAGAGATGGCTTTTTCGGTCTCCTTCAGTATTCAGCTCACAACTAACGAAAGGGCTGGATAGCTACCGTGTTACATAAACAAAGAATGTAAATCAGAAACTAGCGAAAGGGCTGGATAACTACTATGTGTAAACAAAACACACCAACTCCTAACGTTGGCTACCAACACACACTAGCCTGGAAGCCATCATGCACAAACAATACACACTGTAGGCCTAGATTCACCCACAATCAAGTCAAGTCAAGAGTTTTATTTGTCACGGCATACAAGTATACAATGAAATGCGGGTGGTCAGAATGGTCTTGCCCGCAACGATGTGCAATACAGTGGTACAACATATAATAGAATCCAATAAAACAACATTAAATAAACAGGTAACATGGTGTGACATCTCGGTATCTGTACATAGTTATTTACAGAGCATATAGGACATGCTAGGTAGCTTTGGTAGTGCAATACACTGTTACTGTTGTTATACTAATTTAAAGTGGCCTTTCCTTTTGGCCATAAGTGGGTGTGTGCGGCATGAGTGTGTGCCCGCTCATGTTAAAGTGTTAAAGTGGCTGCTAGTGTGTGAGCGTGCACAGCGTGCGTGTCGTGTGTGTGCTCATGTGTGCTTGTGTGTGGATAGTTCAGTGTTCTGTGGCACTCAATGTTCATTGTTCAAGGCTCTGATGGCCTGGGGGAAGAAGCTGAGCCTAAGCCTCTCTGTCCTAGTAGCTGGGGTTCGCAGGCGTCTGCCTGACCTCAGCAGCTGGAACAGGCTGTTATTG
Source organism: Notolepis coatsorum (assembly GCF_963971535.1). Taxonomy (NCBI): domain Eukaryota; kingdom Metazoa; phylum Chordata; class Actinopteri; order Aulopiformes; family Paralepididae; genus Notolepis; species Notolepis coatsorum. The sequence continues at coordinate 40,410,166 of NC_140175.1, forward strand.
GGGTGGTGGGGGTCTTTCATTATTCTGCAGGCTCTGGATTTGCACCTCTTGTTGTATAGAACCTGCAGGGGAGGTAGTGCAATACCCGTGGTACGCTCGGCTGAGTGCACCACTCTCTGTAGGGCCTTCTTGTCCTGTGCCGTGCTGTTTCCATACCAGGCAGTGATGTTTCCGGTCAAGATGCTCTCTACAGCTCCTGAGTAGAAGGACTGGAGTATCTTCCCCGATACTCTGAACTTCCTTAACTGTCTCAGGTGGTAGAGGCGCTGCTTCGCCTTCTTTACCACTGTGTCTATGTGTGTTGACCATGTCAGATCCTCTGAGATGTGGACCCCCAGGTACTTAAAGCTGCTCACCCTGTCCACGGTAGCCCCGTTAATCATCAGTGGTGTGTGTGTCTCCTGCTGTCCTCTCCTATAATCCACGATCAGCGCCTTGGTTTTACCAATGTTCAGGAGCAGGCTGTTGTCCTGGCACCAGCGTTCCAGTACCTCAACCTCCTCCCGGACCAGGGTTTGGCAATAGACAGCCTATTTCCGCGCGACAGCTCTCAGCAGCCTCCGCGCGACAGCTCTCAGCAGCCTCGTTGCGCGTCCTGAGTTTGCCGCGTCACGTGCCTGTCGGGGCCAATCAGGCCTACCCGGAAGTCACTTACTGTTGCGGAACCGGTACACGCGTCCCGGTAGGCCTTATCGTCGTTGTCCGAGATCAGCCCCACCACCACCGTGTCGTCAGCGAACTTCACTATGGAGTTGGAGCTGAACTTGGCCACACAGTCGTGTGTGTATAGTGAGTACAGCAGGGGGCTCAGAACACAGCCCTGGGGGGACCCGATGCTCAGGGTGATGGTGTTGGAGGTCTGACCCCCCACCCTGACCGCCTGGGGTCTTTCACTCAGAAAGTCCAGTACCCAGGCGCTCAGAGCGGAGCTCAGACCCAGCTCGATCAGCTTGTCCACCAGTCTGGTGGGGACTATGGTGTTGAACGCTGAGCTGTATTCAATGAACAACAGTCTCACATAGCCCCCCTTCTGACGGTCCAGGTGAGAGAGGGTGCTGTGCAGTACTTGGGAGACCGCATCGTCAGTGGACCTGTTTGGCCTGTATGCAAATTGCATAGGGTCCATATCGCTGGGGAGGGAGGCACAAATGTGATCCTTGACCAGCCTCTCGAAACATTTCATGGCCACAGAGGTGAGTGCCACCGGTCTGTAGTCATTGAGACCTGCTGGGGAGGGTTTCTTTGGTACCGGGATAAGGGTAGACATCTTGAAGCAGGCAGGGACCACTGACTCCTTCAGGGATCGATTAAAAATGGTGGTGAACACAGGGGCTAGCTGGTTAGCACAGGACTTGAGTATGCGTCCTGTTATTCCATCTGGGCCAGCCGCCTTCCTGGTGTTCACCTGCATAAATGCTCTTCTCACACTGTGTACCGTCAATGAGAGAGCGTCCCCGCCCCCCCGCGGATGCCCCCCCCCCCCCCCACAACAGCCGGCGCACCGGTGACGTCACTAGCCGTTGAGCTAGCACCAAACCGCGCGTAGAAGGTGTTGAGCTGGTCCGCAAGGGCGGCGTCGTCGCTCCCCATTGAGGGGGCGCTGACTTTGTAGTCAGTTATAGCCCTCAGTCCTTGCCATAAGCCATCAATCAGCAATCAATGTAGCCATCACACTGTAGAGAGACAGACGCATGACAAATTATATATAATTATCAAGTCACAACCAAGCTAAACAAACTAGGCCAAAAAGTAAAACATTGCACAATACTATCGTCACAGTCCACGGTCCATATCGGCCCATTTTAGTATCGTGATGAATCATGCACAATATATCGTTACACCCCTACTCAGTAGTAACTTGTTGTATCCATGTGAAAATATGTATGCCTGTATCAGGCAGTGCACAGTTTGGATATAGGCTATTTGGGCCCCTATCCCCTGGACTACTTAAAGGTCCACAATTGTTCACTATTTGTTTTACACAATTCCTGTGAGTATCTATGTTTTTTTTCCCAATAAAATTCATTGTTTTGTATTTTTAATCCAGTACTTTGGTGCACCACTTTCTCCCCTTTCAAAGTACAAGCTGTTTTTGGCTGGGCTCCGCCATTAGGGTTGGATACCTTTCACATTTGAACCGATACTGGTACCGGTACCTGTGAATCGATACCGGTACCCAACAGTACCCTTTTTCTGTACTTTAGTCTCAGAAAATGTAATCTACCTACCTCAGTTGTAAAAAATCCAAACTTCAAATTATTTATTATCATTATCATTTATTTAGAACAATCTGTTAATATATACTGTATATAATATTGCAGCGAGCATTGTCTGCAAAGTGTAACAACACTTGCGACTGTTTTTGGCTTGCCATTGCCCCGACTGCTTTGTTGTTGAATCAAGTCAAATCCTAGGTAAGCGTGTATTGTGCGTGTGAACGTTGACATGAACGTGGGGCACACTTCATAGGTTTCGTTTTGCGGTAAACAAAACGTTGACGTCATCGGACTCAAAAAAAAAGTTTTATTAAAATCGGTACTCAGTAGTACCGACGTGATTCGGTCGGTACTCGGTACTCATACACTAGGATGGAGGAATCTTTTCAAAGCGCACGCACACCCGCTCCGTCTCTGGGTGTGTATGTGTGTGTACTAGGGCTGGGCGATAAAACGATAACGATAATTACAATCGATATCGATCGATATAAAAATCGATTTATTTTGTGTGACCTGCAACAGGGCAGTTTTAAAACAGTGGACAGACTTGTCTTTCTTGCCTGCAACTTAAAGTAATAGCTTTGCTTGTCCAAATGACAATACTGACCAAATTGAGATATATTTTTCTTGCTTTCTAATTTAAAATACAGTTTGAAACCGTCTCCAGTCACGGAGCACGCGTGCAGTGGTTTGTCCACCAAGCGCCAAAAGATAGATAAGAAACTAGCAGAGCCAGAACTATTCAACTCCCCTGGAGCCACAGCCAGCAGAGAAGCCTGTTTACTTTCGCTTTCAAACCAGCTGCAGCCTGAGAACTGAGTGTGAGGGGCTGTAACACTAAAGATGGCGGCAACGACAAAGAATTGCTGCAAAATAAACATACATCTGTTGTTTAAAAAAAAAAAAAAAACGTTTAATTTTATATATTTTTTAAACGTATCGATTAATTATCGAGTGATATGATAACATCATATCGTGATATCATCTTTGGCCATATCGCCCAGCCCTAGTGTGTACGTGATGTAAGTTGGGCGAGTGTGTGTGTCTGAGACGAGAGGAGAGAAGCGCTGCCAGTAAAGCAAGAGTCTCATCTCAGCCGCGGCTGAGTCTCCTGATCAACAGCGTGTAGCCCAAAAACTGCCACTGCCCTGGCTCATTGCTTGTGGAGCACAATATCATTAGGAAACTATTAGGAACACTGTCAAACACTTTTGAGGTAGTGCTGACAGTGGAACAGCTGAAGGTGGCAGCTCTGCCGTCGAAACCGCTTCCACTTTATTTCCACTCGCTGCTTGCCCGTTTTGCTCATACTTTCACCGTTATGCTAACTCCTCCAATCGCAGTTGATTGTGGGCGGGCGGTGGCAGATCAGCGCCTATTCACGTCACAGAGCAAGTCAATTCAAAATGGCTTGTTTCAGTGGGGGGCGTTATTGTCTCAGCTGAACTGCAGAAACGGGATTTGGTACAGATTTCATTTTCAGTTTTATAAGAGAAACCGTGTTTGTTGTTGGAACAAACACTATTGCCCTGGAAAGGAAAGGTCAGTGTGACGACGTGGACATGATAATGACTTTGTTAGGTATCCACATCCAGGCAACCTGCTTGGCTTTATTTGACTTCCGATAGGCCTACCTTCCACTATCATATTCTCTGTGTCTTGTTCAGTCATGCAATTTAATTGCAGTCTCATGCTTAGTCATGCTTCAGGCATAAGACTGCCATGGGCAAGTGATCATGTGGATAGCCTTTCCTTTGACTGTGTGTGTGGACTCGCATGCAGATCAACCAACTTGATTACACCCCATACCCATAGCTTCCTGTGTGTGTCTTGGAAAACATTTCCAGTCATGCTTAAAAATAGTTTTCCAGGAGACTATTCCCCCAATGCATGTAATTCGGGAGGCCAATCAACATGGTCAACATGTCAACTGCGTTGTGAGGGTAGGCATGCTCTTCCCCGGCCACTGGAGGCGCTGCTGAGCGAGAATGAAGTGCGCTTTGGTCCGTTGCATCTCTTTCGTCATTTACATTTTATGAGCCATTATGCATACCGGTACATTGTTTTTAGCCTAACCAATCAAAACACTTAGCTAGTTCGTTAATTAGTTAGTAAGCTACAAGAGTGTTTTTGTAAGGAACAAATGAGCAAATATTTAATCAAATATAGTTATATTTATGGAAATACATGAAATAAATAATAAACTGTATATATATTCTTTTCAAATATATATTCAGTCATTCCTTAGTGTGGGAAGGGTATATGAAACTATTCACCTGTGGTACTCTACCTCTTTGCGGCTGTTGTTTTTAGGCTTCGTTTATAGTCTCCAGTGCTCAAGTTTTGTTTCCCATGAACAGCCAATATCATCAAGCACGTGCATGCTGTGTTCAGTAGGGGTGTGAATGTGTGTATTGGCAAGACTCAAGATACAGGGGTTACGATTCAATATACTGCAATTTATTCTGATACTATTAACACAGTAATATATTGTGCTGTTATGATCTCAATATTTTAGAAATCTGCACAGAGACATTAGAATTTGTAGTAATCTATAGGGGGGGGGGGGAATTAAACGGAGTAAATGTATTTTGCTTCAAGGTTGATATTGTACACTATAATAAATATGGTTGTTCAGTAAAAGCAGGGAAAAGGTACTGTGAAAAATTGCACGTTGTTGCTGCTGGGCATAATGTATCAGTATAACATTGTGGACTAAAGGATCTGGAAACGTGATGCATGCCCCTATTGTCTCCTTCAGGCAGCCTACAGTAGTCTGTAGACCACTGCAACACTGCAGTGCTTTTGTTCAAAGGTTCCATTGTGGAGGAGTCATATTCTCCCTTCGTCTTGCCAAGAAGCAGTGTTCAATCTGGACAATCCTCTAAATGGATTAAAAGCTTTCTGCTGTGCAGTCTGTCTCCACCATCAGTCAGAGGAAATCACCTCGCCCCTTCCTCCCATCTGACTGACAAAAACCACATTGGCAGCACTGTACCGATGAGGAGGTAGAGCATTTCTAACGTTCACTTTAGAATGTGCTGCTAGTACACAATGCTGCACTCACTGTGTGGTCCCTTTAGTAAATATGTGTAGCTAATTACGTTGAGGGCTGTAACGCATAGTTAACATTTCTTATATCTCAACATTACACTGCGTGTGCCTGTCTTTGCCATGGTTTGAGCAGGCTTGTGAAAGCTGTTGGATGTAGGTGCAGTTGACTCATAATGTGATATGTGTGTGTCTGTCCACAGGATGCAGCACCAGAGGTTGATGGAGAGGAATGGCCCGCATCTCATTAGACTCCTGCTACGACTCCCTGCCAGGGATCCCCCTCAGTGTGCTGTCGGTGCCTATGGAGGATAAATACAAATGTCAGCAGTGTGTTCAAGTCCTCAGGAAACCTGTCCAGGCACAGTGTGGCCACCGCTTCTGTGTCCTTTGCTTCAGACTGCTTACCAGGTAGAAACGGAGACCAGACCACCTCCTTCGGTGTGCAGTGCAACCCTGCCCTCACCCTCCTCCCTCTAAGCCCCCTGCTGGGCATGCTTGAACCCACCCAGCCCTTGTAGAATAGCAGCATCTCCCTGTGGTCTGTGAGGCTGTTGTGTTTGCTTGCCTGACTCCCATCAGTATCACCTCTATTACCTTACCTCTGCTGGTTTCTGATGGATGAGGCTGTGACAGGTCATCAATCAGTTAATGCAGCGTCAGTCTTGCCTGGAATGGATCCGTTTTGCAAAAGGCAATGAATCATTGGACACACCCCACGCTGATTCATTCCAGAGACATCTTGTCTTTTTCTGACATTGCGTCAAGCTTCTTTTTAATGCTGACGTGTTAGTTGCTTTTTAATACATGAATGTATTGTGAGTTTATTACTAATACATTGGTGTATTGGTTAATACGTTGGTGTGTTCTCCACACAGGAAGCTTTCGCAAATTTTCTTTATAGTTTACATTTTTTTTTTATATATATACTTTTCCCATACTCTTAAGTTCTCCATTTCTGATTTAATTTTATTTTGAAACATGAGGAAGGATGAGAGGGAAATATGGAGAGAAAAGGTCCCTGTAGCACACATTGTAAAGTATGTGGTATGTGTATTACTAGACTGACCCAAAAAAGTACTGGTTTTAAGAAAAAATATCCAGTGGAGGTCCAAAGTTTTGTGTGGGGGGAGTGCAATATTATGACAAGAATACAATATAAATAATTAGTAAACTGTAAACATATTATATTAACGGTAGTACAACAATTCATATTTCTCAGAAGTAGGGCTGGGAGGTATTCTGAATATGAAGGTATAGATTTTTTAAATACAGTTGTCCATTACTATACTACTATGTAGTATATACAAAATATATACATACTGTTTGATTACATACTGTCAATACATTTTTTCTTGCAACAGTATTAAAAAAGTTTATAAAATAGACCATATTGAATGAAATAGCACCATGACATTTGTATGACAAAGATGTAAAAAAAATGTCATGTTACATTGCAATTCCTACTGAAAAACATACAGTATACTGTTAAAACATGGGCATATCGCCCAGTCCTACTCAGAGGCATACATGTATACTTTGAAATGGAAAAGGACATTTTCCAAGTAACCTATTACTACAATAGGAGTGTTGCAAGACTTCTTGGAAGATACTGTGATGAAAATTCTAATTGGAATTGCAGTTCATGAGAGATTGGAGAGAGTAACGGAAACTGCATTTCTTGTAATTGACAGGAAATCTAATTCACTCAAATTAATGTATCGGCATGTGAAGTGTATTTCTTGCCATGATTATACCATCGCCTATAACCCAGTAACACCTCATCCCAGTAACTCTTTAATTTACACCTGGCCTCGTCATCACTTTGAATCCTCTCTCCACCCTATCAAGTTTGTTTTAATTGGTGGCTTTTGCTTGAACCTTGCCTATCTGTTGTGCTGTTGATGCTTAGTTATTACAGTGTGCACACCTATTATTGCACTGTCTGACTCTGTAATCCCTATGGCTTATCTAGGTTACTTTGCAACACTGGTGTGCACAGAAAGGGTACTTAAAATATAACAGGAGTTCCATACTACATATATTGTCTATGTCAGTTCTATACTGCATTATGTCTATGATCTATGGGACAGGCCGCAGCGGACCAAGCATGATCTTTGCTCGGTGCATCCAGGTCTGGTCCATGTATGTTCTCTGGTGAAAGTGTCCCTTAGGTATGGTTTCTTGCTTTAATTACACATTGAAAATTAATTTTTAGGATACTGGTACTTCTTCAGTCAGGAAATACACACGTAGTGCAACATTTTATTTAGATTTGTCTGTCTTGAGGGCACTCGGGCAGCCCCCTCTGTGCACGCCATTGCAAAAACATGTGATGGAAAATCTTGTTATTGTAGATGTTTTCTGAGGAGGACATTAGGGGTGGGAATCACCAGTTTCATCATGATACGATATCGATTCTTTGGACAACGATACGATATTTGCCGATATCACAAAGTCTCTCACGATACAATACGATTAGATTAGATTCAGGTGCCTGCAATCGATATGAGATGATATCATATGCCCATTTAACACAATCAGTAACATTTAGATCAACTAAAAAAAGGTAACGAAAATATCATTTGACATTTGTATTTTTGAGCTCTTCCAGACATTTAAAGGAAAATCAATCTATTGTTTTTAATACAAATAGACCTCCTGTTCACTGTAAAGTGCCACGTTTTGATATATTGAGCTTTAAACTTTAAGCTCCATTTTTTGGAACTCAAAACTCACAACCTAAAACCCCTCCCTACCTCCCTCTCCCAAACTGTTCCTACAACAATTTGTTGATGTTGCATGATCATGTATAGGCCTACATTTATTATGTATTATATTGTTTATGTTTAAATAACATTTAAACATCAAACTCCTGACCTCATCTGGTCTTTCCAAAGACACGCGCACACACACACACACAGAAAGGGAGAATGCTATGCTGTAACGTCTACACACACGGAGCTACTGCTGTTGTTCTTGGGCGGATATGAGACTCGCCACAGGATTTTCAAAATAAGAGTATCAATATGAATCGATCTTATTACATTGCATCGATCCGATTCGATCGTTGATAATTACATCGATGTATCGATCTGGATCGATGTATCGTCCCACCCCTAGAGGACATCAGTACATTGATTGCTGATTAATCATCTGTGTAGTCCAGGCCTGATCCATGGTGTTTATAGCAGCTGTTCCAGTAATGGATCAGGTGAGGATAATGGTAAACTGCCTGTACTCTCTGTCTGAGATGAGATAAGATATTCCTTTATTGATCCCCTTGGGGAAATTCAGCAATTGATTCCTCTTACAGTAAAATGACCCACAACATGTTTTATTTATCAGTTCTGGGCCAAAACCTTGCGAAGCCTGCCGCCAAGAGGATATATTTGAGGAGCCCACGTCCATTCTTAATAGCAATGAGGTGAGTCATGAGTCCTCTTCTCTCATTGTGTCCTGTTGTGAGTCAGGTCTGGGTGGAAAGTCCCCTTCCCCTATACACGCATGCATATCTTCCCCTATACACACACATGCATATCTTCCCCTATACACAGTACATGTATATCTTTCAGGCAGAAGTTTGTTTGTCTGTTTTCTCAATAAGCCACATCTAACCAGTAACCACATCCTCATACCGTACAAACTCAGATTGTCTCTAGTTCTACTTTCTGTGTTCCCACTGTTCTTAACCCTTTCACAACCACACTATCTACTACTAGACTGTTAACCGTCTGTGGTGTGGTAAATGGTGCATTTATATAGCGCTTTTTAAGTCTAAAGGGTTAACCTTCTGTAGTGTTGTAGTGAAAGGGTTAACCTTATGTAGTGTGGTTGTGAAAGCGTTAATAGAATAGAAATACTTTAATCATCCCGAGGGAAATTTGGCACTACAAATCGCTCGCAGTAAACATTTAGGTAGACAAAACAAATCACCAATAAGAATAACAAAAAATTGCATAAGAATAAGGAATAAAATAAGCCTAAGAATAACATAATAATAAACTACGGTCCGGGATTCACATTCACATTTCCTCTGTTATGTATGTACAATCTAATATAAAATATACAGTAGAAAATACAGAGATCTACAGTAAGTGTAATATTGACAATGTTGTTTTAAATGTAAAAGTCCAGGAAGATGGTACTGTCACTCTGCTCAGTGATGCAGTGAGGCACAGAGATTCATTGTAAAGTCTGATGGCTGTCGGAATGAAGGACCTTCCTGTGCCGTTCAGTGCTACATTTTGGGAGTGTTAGTCTAGCACTGAACATGCTCCTCCTGTCAGCCAAGTCTGTGTATAGTGGGTGGGAGGGGTTTTCCCTGATGGTCTGGAGCTTAGCAAGGCTCCTCCTCTCCGCCACCTTCGCTAGGGAGTCCAGCTACACCCCAACCCCGCTACTGGCCTTCCTGACCAGCTTATCCAGCCTGTTTGCGTCCCCCACTCTCAGTCCGCTGCCCCAGCAGGTCACAGCGTACAAGTAGGCGCCCGCCACCACCGACTCGTAGAACATCCTTGTACAGACCTTGTACAGGATCTCAACCTTCTGAGGAAGTAGAGTCGGCTCTGGCCCTTCTTGTAGAGTGCCTCTGCGTGTTTTGACCCGTTCAGTTTGTTGTCGATGTGAACTCTGAGGTATTTGTAATCCTAAACCATGTCCACATCGACTCCCCTGATGGAAGGGAGAGAGAGGACTGTCCCCTGTGGGGACCCGGTGTTGCTGACCAGTCTGTCCGACACACAGCTCTGTAGGCTTGCATACTGTGGTCTGCCCGTCAGAACCCAGGACACCAGGGGGGCCTCCACCTGCATCGCCTCCAACTTCTCACCAGGGGTGCAGTCGTAATATGGGCGGAGGCCAAACGGTATCCTATTATTATGCAAAGTCTAGGCACTTATCACCTAGACTTTGCATAATAATAGGATGCGCGCACTTCGAAGCCCAAACGCCGTTTGACCGCGGTTGCCCAGCACTGCACCACTGCTTCTCACCCAGCAGCCCAGGCCGTATGGTGTCAAAAAGCACTGGAGAAGTAAAAAAAAAACATGACTCTCACAGTGCTCCCCGGCTTGTCTAGGTGAGTGTAGGCTCGGTTCAGCAGGTAGATGACGGCATCCTCTACCCCCTGTCGGGATGGTAGGTGAACTGGAGTGGGTCTAGGTGAGGTTTAATCACCGGGCGGAGTTGCTCCAGGACCAGAACTAACCTCTCCATGGTCTTCATTATATGAGAGGTTGGAGCCACCGGCCTGTAGTCCTTGGACGTGCTGGGATGCGAGCACTTAGGGACAGGGACCACACAGGAGGTTTTCCACAATGTCGGGACTTTCTGCAGCCTCAGGCTCATAATAGAATATGTGCTGGAGCACATCATCACACAGCTGAGAGGCACAACCCTTTTGCAGTGTGGTAGTGAAAGGGTTAACATCAATAATACACAAGCTATTATTACTATTATCCTGATGACCAAGATGACTTTCAGCACACAGACATTGTTTCCGTGGGGAAGAAACCTCTATTGTCTGCAAGTAGAAAGATGTCATGTGTAGACCCTGCTGCACCCCCCTGTGGCTAAGCTCATCACTGTAGTGACTTCAGTTGCTCACTGTTCCTCTGTTTCCCCCCCAGGCTTTTCCAGACAACGCAGCTGGTCGAGAAATAGCCGGCCTGCCCGCCAGGTGTCTGAACGAGGGCTGCGGTTGGACGGGCTCCATCAAAGAGTACGAGGTACAGCACTGGCCTTTTTTTATTTAAATATTCAAACCAGCAACCTTTCGGTTAACAGCCGAACACGCGGTTAAAATGTTTGTCAGAAGTGGGATTCGAACTCGACCTGAACACGGCGCCTTATTAGACCGCTCTGCCATCCTGACTGAATATAATAAAACAATAAAAACATGTACTGACGCTACTTTCTTTGGCCGTAATAATGATGATAATTAACGTATTTTATTCTTTTACCTCCACTGTGAATGGAGCAATGACTTTGTTTTTTTGACTTCAGACTTTGCCCTAAAATGTTGTTCTCATGAGGTTTAGACTATTTTTTTAATGCCAACCGGTCTTGATTGTAAGAGCTCACGCAACAGAATCGGAGCCAGATTCATTGAAGCTTTAAGAGAGAGAGAGAGAGTGTGGTTCCTGTTCACACATCTTGACTGAAGATTCTCTGGGGGGCAGGATTGACATGTGTGGATGTTTAAAACGGTTGGCATTCCCCTTTTAAGACATTCCAGTCACACCTCATGTTGCTTCTAATCACAATCTTTCCAATGTCTCTCTTTCTCTCTCCCTCTTGTGGCATATCATTTTGAACTAGCGTACATGTAAACAAACACATTAATTAGTTCAGTTATCATTAATACAACCATTCAGTAGAGTCAGCGTAAAAATGTGTTAATGATTAAGGACATAGATGCGGCCCGTTTCAAAGTTTGGAGCTTGTCTTACGTCTAGGCAAACAAGATAGTGTCTTGAGAAGGTAGCAGATGGTAAATCCCAAAGGGTCAACGTGGCATTTCATTCACTGTAGATAGTTGCATACCGGTAGTTACAGATGCAAGTTTGTTGCTGCCCTATGCGCCAGCCGGCGTAATGGGGATAAGTAAGTAAGTAAGATAGTTGCACCTCATAGGAAGAGGAGGAGCTCGCTCAAACGTATGAATATGATTGTATGTTCAACTGTTGGTTGTAATTTGGGGTAGTAATGATTGGTCTGGAGGACTAGGTCAGGTATAATCTGTTTTGACTCGTTTGAACTTTGCGTAAACTCAAAGTCATATTGGACTCTCAATACTGTGAGTATTTTTTTGTACAAATAAGAGTATTTTAATATAACAAATTGGGCTTAGGCCCAAGGGTTTTTATCTCTCTCATTGTATTTAACACAATATAAAGGTCATATTTAACTAATGTACAGTGAGATTATACTATCCCATTTATTTGACATAATAAGTCTTCTGTCCTCTACTCCAAGCCCTCAGTTCCCCTCCCCCGCTTGTTCTCTCTCTGTCTCTGCTCACTCTGAAGGCTCTGACCCACTGATCCAGTCTCTCTCTCCCTCCCTTTCTACATGTTGTTGTTGAAAGTCATGTCGCGTTCACAGTAGCTGCACATTTGAATTGCCCGCCGCTTGACTTTGCACTGCCATTGGCTACTTCAAGTGCTTTTTGTTATCCAATAGCAGAGCTATTGCCGTAAGGGAAGGGCATGAAACTTGAACTCGTGGCCTGGAAAGTACCGAAGTTCCCAGCTCTGGGTGACCACAGTGGAAAAATACCAGGTGGAGGGAAAAAAATAAAAACAGCCCTGCTAGATTAGATTTAGACAAACTAGATTTACCATTTAGATTACTGATGAAAGGTTAGTGCTATTCAAGGCTACACAAGTGCAAATGCAGTAGTTATAACGAAGCAGTACTGAAACTGCTGTGACTGTGTTTGTCTTAGACTGGTTCACAAGGGATATATTGTCTCACTCTCTGTCAGTCTCTTGCCAAAACCGGAACGGGGGGGGGGGTTTGAACATGGAACTTTGCCATGTATTGTGTAAGCGTGCTTTGTGTGCTGTCAGGAAAAGGGAAGTGGAGTAGAAAATGTGTTCCTAAAACCCTTCTCCCTCTTTGCATTTAATTTGTGTTTTCTGCAGTGTGACGAATGTTGTTTAGGGTTTGGTTGCTATTCTACTAGTTAGACTAGTTGAGATGGTCATGATGACTTGGCTATGCTAATTCTGCTTGGTGGGGGTAAACTTTCTGTAGTCTTGCTTGTGGCGCATCCCTTCTCTAGAGAACAAACATGTGTTTCACATGGGAAGCGGTATCCCTTCTCTAGAGAACAAACATGTGTTTCACATGGGAAGTGGTAGGCTATGTGAAAATAACAGCTGGGAAGCTGATGCATGAAGTTATTTTTGAATGCGTCTATCTGACTGGGTTATCGTGCGGTTGAAGCAAGATAGCTGGTTGTTTTTTTGCGGGTTTGCATGACATTTGTGTCAAGAGGATGTGTGTGGAGGGAGCTCCCGTAGCTCACCGCGTATCTCGTGCTATTTCGGCGTCGGGGACAACCGTGCTCGTCACGGATCTGGGGTACACAAGTTCGATTCCCGGACCCGCCGTATTTTCTCACAGTGTCTTCCCCTACTCTACATCCTATTCAACCTGTTTCTGTCGGTCATGCTTGACCAGAAAAGCGATAAACGCTAAAAAATGAAGTTAAAAAAAGAGGGTGTGTGTGGAACATGTCAATGTTTTATCAGTAAACAAGATTGTGTGTTCTGCTGTGTTTATCATTGTTGAGTGGAAAGGGCTAATCGGGACTATCTCTAGCCAACTAGGCCGACGATAACTGTACCGAATCCTTGTTGCAAAGTGGAGAAAATGAAACTAAATGCAGACTTGAGGATATTGTCCTATCTATCTTCGATGCTAATTATGAGGCAGGGTGCGTGTTTTAGGTCAGTAAAACATGCAAACCTACCTGTGGTTCTGGGATTTATGGCTCCTGGGCAACGATCACGGTGACTGTTGGCATCAGAGCCTTCTGACCTGCCCTTCAAAATGAAAATGCTGAGAATAGCTAATTATATAATATATAACGTGTCATATAACATCTCATCTGGAGTGAAACATTTCTGGTTTGTCATTCTGCTGAATCTGTGGTGGGAAATGCCTTACTTTGGATGTTGACATGAAAATGTATTATAGATAAGATAGTAAATGCACTTGCAAGCTAAATCATGCCGTGCATTGCAAAGTTCACTCGGGGGAAAGACTATGTTTGGACAGTTCTATTAACATAAGCTGATATCTTATGCAAACGCTTTACCTGCAGCAGCACACCCACCCAACAGCATGCTTGCTTTTCCATGCTGGCTGCCAGCACATTCTCTGCTACACCCAACAAATGATGTTCTTAAGATGCATCTCGTCGTTACCACACACCCATAACTGCCACAACGATCTATTTCTCAATACAGTAGGCGGTTAAACTGTAACCTACCAGATGGTAAAACCGTTCCAACAATGCGTTACTATGGTGAGGGGCGCTCCACACAATGACTGGCTAATAAATGTCTTATCTGTTTTATCTGCTACGTTTTCCAGCTTCATGGTTCTGCAGTCATTTAAACCTCTATGCTTTGCACTAATAAAGCATGTAACTGTGACTCCCCTGATAACACAACTGACAAGAAAATGTAAATTTGTGAGCATAAGCAAGACAGTGGTCCTCATTCACGAGGGGCGACGGCCGACAGTGGCTCAGGAGGTAGAGCAGTCGTCTGGTGATCCGGAGGTTCCCGGTTCGATTTCCGCTCCTCCCGGGCAGCGTGTCGAAGTGTCCTTGAGCAAGACACTTAACCCCTAACTGCTCCCGATGAGCAGGTCGGCACCTTGCATGGTTGCCTCTGCCATTGGTGCATGAATGTGTGAGTGAATGGGTCAAATGTGAGGAACAAATTGTAAAGCGCTTTGGACAAAAGCGCTATATAAATGTACCATTTACGAACGGACTTACGAGAAAAGCTACTTTCATCGTAACTCCACGTACAAGCTTTTCGGGGCATTTTTGTACTATTGTGCTGTATATAATGACTATATTTTAATCTAATTAAATCTAATTTTGATCAGTCGCAAATCACTTTCGGGCTACCTGTTGAATATGGGGGTCGGCACAACCCAGATGCAATGCTCAGCCTCAAGGAGCTGTTGAATCAGTTTGTACATGGTCCTTCATGCCCTTATAAGGAGCTGGTGAGGTGTTTCTGTATGCAAATTCAGGTGTACGAGAATACGCTTTCAGTTAAAAAATTAGCGACATTCTTCATTCAGTTGCGACCATTTTGGCAACTTGAGAGCACCTCTCCACACATTCAGGAATCCGGAGGAGGACTTGTATTGTTTCCTCTTACGAACTTCTTACGAGGAAACTTGCGAGAATGTTAATGAATGAGGTCCAATGTTTCTACAAATACATACACACACACGCGCATAATATATTTAATTTCCATTTCTAGGCCGAGCATGAAGGTCGCTGCGAGTACGAGCAAGTACAATGTGAGGCCTGCAGAAAATCTATTCTTCGCACAGAGAAAGAGAAGCACGGCGAGAGGGAGTGTGAAGAGAGAGCCTTGAACTGTAAATACTGCAAATCATCCTTCAACTTCAAAGACATCAAGGTGAGTTTGCATGCCTTATCTGGAGCGCAGCAGTCCTTCACTTTTTCAGTCTATAATGGGTACAAAATATGAATCTCTCATACTAACTCCCCCATCCCCATGTATTTTAGGCCCATGATGAAATCTGCCAGAAGTTCCCCCTGCAGTGCAAGGACTGTGGTAAGAAGAAGATCCTACGGGAAAAGGTTTGTTCTTTCGAAAATCGCTAAATGTCCCTTTTCTACGATTTAACGCAGAGAGCCGAAGTCTTGTCTTTCTCTCGTCTTTGCTGGAGCCAGACTGTTCCTTCTCCTAACAAGGGCATAGTGTTTCGTTTTAGAGGAAGCCTAGAGCAGGAACACGTCTGTGCCAAGTACACGGCGTCTACTCTGATCATGTTTAACAGGCGGGTCATTCCTTTCTGACTAAACATCCTGTGACATGCTTGCACTTTCACTTTTGAAATGATGCAGGGTGCTTTCATGGTCTGACGTTTCTCTTTCCCTACACAGTTCAATGACCACCGCCTGTCCTGCGCGAAGTCAAAGAGTGCTTGTGCTTTCAGTGAGGTCGGCTGTAAATCTGTGGTAGGTACAGTAATAATGCAACTTCAACTCATTCCCAAAGTACAGTAATAATGCAACTTCAACTCATTCCCAAAGTACAGTAATAATGCAACTTCAACTCATTCCCAAAGTTTGCACGCATTCATTTTCTCCAGGTTCTCGGAGTAGGAAATTAATCTTGAATTGAAAGGTATACTCGAGCATACTGGTATTCTTCACTTTATGTAGAAATAATTCATACCAATGTTTCGGTCAACAGACCTTCTTCAGGGCATCACCATAAAGTGAAGAAGCAAGAATACCAGTGTGCCTTTCAATTCAAGGTACAATAATATAATCGTAGTTTTTTTTCTTTTTTTTTTACCAACTTTTCTCCTCCTTTTTCTGTGATTTTTCTCCCATCCCAATTTCCTCTCATGCCAATTCTCCCTCCCCTGTCCTGATCGTTGCTCGCATGTGCCCCCCACTGGCCGGTCGTAGGGAGAATAGAAGCATGTATCCCCTCCGATACATGTGGAGGCAGCCAGTCACTTCTTTTCACCTGCCAGCGCGGACTCTCATTGGCGAGGTGTAACGTGTGGGAGGCTCACACTGCCCCCGCCATCTCCTGTCTTTGCTGTGCCGGCGCCCTGACCGACCTGTAGGAGTAGCTGTTTACAAAGACCAGATTACCACCCATCGATTCCCCTCCCGCTGACTCCGATTGAGTCAGTATGGCGGCCGGCCCAAGCCGGAGGCAACGCTGACAGCCGGATTCGAGACCGGTGTCTCTTGCGTTGGTGACGAGCGATATAATCATAGTTCTTTATATAATATATATGATTTGATATCAAACATCTTTACAATTCTTTCGTAACCTACTCCTATCTCACTATCGGCTTCCTCTCGCGCAAGTCCTACACACTGAAGACACCACAAACCTCGATATTATCTTTGAAATCGTAATTTCTGCAAGACAGCCGCTTGTCATCAGTAGGTCTTATGACTTTTGACTTATTTTCCTCTCTGAATCATTTTATCAACGTAGGTGGAACCCACATTTCTTTCCGCCAAAACATTTACACCCAAAATTACAAGAGCAAAAAAAGAAAATCCCCTTTCATTTGTATAAAGCTATTTTGGAGGTGATGCTCACCATGGGCCATGTGACAAAGCTGCTACTGGCAGGTTTCTGCTGTTTAAATGTAGTCCCATTGTTTCTACACAGACATAACAGACATGGTAACAATAACAGAGGGTTTGGTGATCACATCCTACGTCAGTAATATGTTTTCAGAACAAGGGACGGGGTCCTTTTAAAGATCCTTAGAGATGTCATTTGAGGCATCGCCAGCTTCTGCTATTTGATGTATTTCCAAATGCAACATTTTTGGGGTGGCGGTTGAAGGTTGATTGATTGATTGGTGACGAGTGGGGTGTAAAATGGAGTAAACATTTTTTATTTCTGTGGGATCTTTAAACTAAGGGGTTCTGACTACTCTACTCTACATACTATGATATAAATATTATATATATATATATATTATTTATGTTCTAAATGGGAATAATGGTGAACTCAATCTTATCTGGTCATGACTTTAAATGAAAGACCTCTCTCCTCAGATTGAGAATGGGAAGCACAGTGAGCACGAGCAGGTCAGCACCATAGAGCACCTGCGCCTCCTCCTGTCCATGGTCCTGTCTGTGCCCCGGATGCGCGGGGATGCCCCAGCCCCTGGGGAGTTTCAGGAGGACTCTGGCCTCGGTCTTTACAGGGCCCCTGAGGAGGGAGCCACGACTGGGGCTGGGGCTGCAGCCTCCACTCATTCCTTGGATCTGGACAAAAAGGTGAGCCTCCTTGTAACCGGGACAGGTCTTTGTTGTGGGTTCAACAAGGCTTATGTATGTTACCTGTGACTTTCTCAAATTCAAAACGTTGCTTATTCAGGGGTATGAAACAAACAAAAAATAATAAAAAAAATAAACTGAATGAATAAATAAATAAGTATATATGTCTAGATGTTCTTTGAAGGATGACGGGAAAGCATCTCGACTAGCTATATATAAACTAATTGAACACATATTGGCTACCTAAATCACAAACTAGATTATTCTGATCTGAAGAATCAACCGTGTTCTCGTGTCGTGCTGTGTCCCCCTGCAGGTGAACGCTCTGCAGAACATAGTCTGCGTCTTGAACCGTGAGGTGGAGAGGAGCTCGGTCACCGTGGAGGCCTTCTCACGTCAACACCGCTTGGACCAGGAGAAGATCGAGAACCTGGGCAACAAGGTGCGTCAGCTGGAGAGAACTCTGACCATGAGAGACCTGCAGCTGGCGGAGACAGACCAGCTCCTGAAGGAGCTCCAGTTCTGCACCTACGACGGCATCTTTGTCTGGAAGATCTCTGAATTTGCACGCCGCAGACAGGACTCTGTAGCCGGGCGCACGCCAGCCATGTTCTCACCAGGTAACATCAGAGATAGATTTCTTTTGATTGATTGATTGATTGAAGTTTATTTCAAATATGGAACATAACGGGGGCGGCCCAGCTCTCGGCGTTGCTACCAGCTTGGCTGGTCGTTCATACTAATACAATTGGCAGTGTTAGGGGGTGGGAAGCTGGTGGGTGGGGATCGGACGTTGTGGACAGCGACTCCTACAGGTCGATTGGTGCGCCTGCACAGTAGAATCAGGAAGCAACTGGGGCGGCGTGTCCCTCCCACGCAGACTCTCGCAGCTGAGAGATCGCGCTGTGCAGGTGAAAAGATGCGACGGCTGCTTCCTCGAGTACCGGAGGGGACACGTGATGTAAGGCTTCGTCCACATTGCAGCCGGCTTGTGGGAGGCATGGCCTAACAACGTTCGAGACAGGGGAGGGTAGTACGAAATTGGGGATGGGAGAAAAATAGAAAATGGGGAGAAAAGGTAGATAAAAAAAATGGAACATAACAAACAAACATCAAGTACAGATATAGCCTTAAGCCGTTCAAATAATAAATGTATATTTAAAAAAAATTAAAATGACAGAACAAACAAAAGTATAATTCTTTATTATTATTTTTCTTTTACATATTTGAAAAGGAGTGGGAAGAAGCATACACTTATTTAATCCCACCCCTATTTACTCATCAGAACATACTATTATATTTACTAATTCATACATTACTAGACTTATATTGAAAAGATGAACTTAGTTAACAATACATTTTTTAATAATACCTTATTAATATTTGCCTAAACTGTATGTTACCCTGTATAAAGCCTATGGCTTTATTGTGTTTTCTTTTTATCCTATTGGTAAATGGTGGGCCGATATGTATACCTGTTCAATTGTATATGTGTTATCCATTCAAATCAATAAACTATTCAATCAAAAATGTTTTAATATATAGTACCCTGATTTGACAATGGCGGTGGTATATACTGTATAGTGTCCATGTGGAAGGGCTGTATGATGATGTGTATTTGCAATGGAAATGACTGGTTTTGAATAGTAAAATGAGATGAGATCATTTGATTGGCATGCTTGTTAGACTTGATGCCCTGAAGGTTCTGTGTAGCTCAATGGGGAGAGCATGGCACTAACACTGGCCAGGATTGGGGGTTCCACTTCCTGTGTAGCTCAATGGCTCTATTCTCAATGGGGCCACTCACACTAAAATGTATTCACTCATGTTGCTGTAATGTGCTTTAGATAAAAGCTTCCAGCATATTACATACTTCACTCCTATTCCACTCATGTCCCCCCACACGACTTGCACACAGTCCGCATTTCCCGCCATGTTTGGGCTTGTTTGTCTGACTTGCCCTCCTCTCCTCCTCCCCAGCGTTCTACTCCAGTAAATACGGCTACAAGATGTGCCTGAGGCTCTATCTGAACGGGGACGGGACGGGTCGAGGGACACACCTCTCGCTTTTCTTCGTGGTGATGAGGGGCAAGTGTGACGCTCTGCTCAAATGGCCGTTCAGTCAGAAGGTACGAGTGTTATTTCTGTATGATAGCCTACTAGATTCTATATTTCTATCCACACCTGTCTGAATATATACCTACATATATTCCTCTTTACATACCTGTATATACTATATTTGTATATCCCTTACCTACTCCTACTAGTTATACCAGTATGTACCTAATAATAGTGTAATTGTATTGCATCAGATTAGCATTATTACTCAGTAGTACTCATTTATATATATATATATTCCAGTTGAATCACTTGTATATTGTTATTGCACCTTACCGTTACATTTGCACTCTGGTTAGAAGCCAACTTCTTTTCGTTGTACTGTACTTGTGCTGTATGATGACAATACATTTTAATCGAATCTATTATGACAATAAATACTTATTTCAAAATAAATAATAAATACTTATTTCAAATCTTACCTCAAGATATCGGAATGAAAAGGGGTTCAGTGGAACCACAAGAGTCTCCTCCTTACAGCAGTTTGTTAGTCGGTTTGAGCCAAAACCATGCAGGTCTTTTGCATGCAGTACAAAGGTGTTATTTTTTGGAATTTCTGTATTTCAATTGTAAAAGTGTTCAAGTTTCAAGTTTCTTTATTAGTTTTCATACAGAAGTACAAAATACTTTTTTTTTATCCACTTTTTCTCCCATTTTTCTATATTTTCTCCCATCCCAATTTCGTATCATCCAATTCAACCCTCCCCTGTCACGAACGCTGTTTCTTGCCTCCCACAAGCCGGCTGCAATGTGGACTAAGTCATACATAGCACAAGTCCCCTCCGGTACTTGAGGTAACAGCAGTCGCATCTTTTCACCTGCGCAGCTCGATCTCTCAGTGGCGAGGAGTAACGCGTGGGAGGCTCACGCTGCCCCCGACACTTCCTGATTCTACTGCGCAGGCGCACCAACCGACTTGTAGGAGTCGCTTGTTCACAGCGTTCGATCCCCACCCTTCAGTTTTCCCTCCCCGTAATACGGCCAATGTGTATTACTGCGGACGACCAGCTAAACTGAAAACAATGTGGAGAGCTGGATTCGAACACGCGAATCCTAGCGTCTCCACACTGGTTGCGAGTGCCTTGCCCACTACACCACCTAGCCGCCCACAAGTACAAAATACTTTTATACAAAATGCTTCTTTCTGTTACGCTCCAGAGACTGTGCTAGACAAAAATAGATACCGGTAAGTATAAAATAAAATAAGTATAGCAAGTAAAAAATAGAAGTCACGTACGTAGACACAAGTGTTCAGTATGTACTTATGTACAATGTTCAATGCAGAGTAGAAGTAACTGAGTTACAATATACTATACAGTGCAAAGCAGAAATGGGATGAGGTACAATTTAGGTACAATTTACAGTAAGGTGTAATGAGGTATGGGTTGTAGTGCAAATTCTTTACCAATAATATAAAGTGTGTTTAGGTGTTCTAAAGTGTGTAAAGTGGGTGCTGCAGTGAGTTGTTTGTTTAAAGTGAGTGTGGATGTGTGTTGTGAGTGCATTTGATGGTTGTTTGTTGAGCATCCTGATGGCCTGGGGATAGAAGCTCCTTCTGAGTCTCTCTGTGCTTGCCATGAGACTCCGGTATCGCCTGCCTCACCGCAGCAGTTCAAAGAGGCAGTTGTTTAAAAGTGTTTAACTTTTCTTGACATTATGGGGTATTCTGCAGATTTATGGCAACAAATAATAATTTATTGTAATCATGCAGGTGCTCTAGTGCGACACCTAGTGGCGGAATGATATCTATAGCACCTTTTTAAGTAATTTTCCAAAATTGCCAATATTAAGTACTCTGTACTTGGTATCAGTGAATGCTCATTATGAAGTAGTTGTACTTGTTGGTGGTCCACAAAAATAGAATTTGCACCTCTAAACCCAGTCTAACAACTTCCTCACCCCCTGATGTGTGCGTCTCTCTCTCCAGGTGACTCTCATGCTCCTGGATCAGAACAACAGGGAACACATCATTGATGCCTTCCGTCCTGACGTCACCTCCACCTCCTTTCAGCGGCCAATCAGCGAGATGAACATCGCCAGTGGTTGCCCACTCTTCTGTCCGTTGGCCAAACTGGCTGGCAAGAGTTCCTATCTGAGAGAAGACACGATTTTTATCAAGGCCATCGTAGACCTCACAGGCTTATAAGCCTTTACAGTAAATACTGTGGAAGTATTTACATACGTAAAAAAATTATATTCTCCTACTATATACTTATAGCCATCCAATATATCATATTCATATAAATATAACTATTATTTATTCTATATCAATAATACTATTACAGGGGAACACCACTCAAATAAAACAATTAAACATATTATTTCCATGGCCTAAGACGGTTCAATAAATATTTATGAACATGAGCTACACTCTCAAACACCAGAGAAGTAAGAATCAAACTTATGATGTCATCAGTTATAAAGTCTGGAGCTGCTTCATTGACAATGAATGGGAGACTTTCTGGATCCACAGAATGTTTGTTTTCTTTTTTATATCCAAACAAGCTTTATTCTATAGTAGTGTTCTCCGTTCTGAAACTGAACATGTACCTATGAACCCCCGGGTGCTCTGTGTCATCTATAAAAATCCTTCCCAATTCATTATCTATGGAGCAGCTTCATACTTGCTCATTTTCACAAATATATATTTTTTTAGACCACAGGAATAACGTGTGAATTCTGAAATTGGGCATAGTTCCCCTTTTTAAAGTGATCATTTTGTTACAAATTGTCACTTTAAATTATACCTAGACTATATATTATATATATTATATCTGGAGCATGTCCAGATGTTTTTTGAAGGACAACGAGAAAGCATCTCAACTAGCTAACAGATTATCTCATTTAGGGCTGCAACAACTAATCGACAACTAATAGATATAAAATCACAAACTATATAAAAATACAAGAAAATTTAAATAGGCAATATGTTATGCTGCACCACCATGACCTGTTCTTGCCATTGGTTGTATAGCAAAGCCTGTTAACATTTAAATTTGTGTTTTACGTTTTTCTTTATTATTATTATTTAAACCGTTTAGCTCCTTTCAAACTGAAGACTTAAACCAGTTTCAGTAAGAAAAGAAAAAAATGTATGATATTTTTGCACTCTTGATGTATAGCATACATTTACATTTGCTTTTTGTTTTATAACCGTCAATTTACAA
Source organism: Notolepis coatsorum (assembly GCF_963971535.1). Lineage (NCBI taxonomy): Eukaryota > Metazoa > Chordata > Actinopteri > Aulopiformes > Paralepididae > Notolepis > Notolepis coatsorum. The sequence goes on from NC_140175.1 coordinate 40,433,271, forward strand.
GTTGTTTGAAACAGCATTGTACAAGATGGGCAATAATGTTTAGTTTTTTTGCATACATTTTAGTTTTTTTCTTTTTGTCCATTTAATCGTTTCAATAATTCATAAATTAATCAAAATAGTCGCTAGTTGCAGCCCTAATCTCATTGCACGTTAACTGGGAAATTGCTAATTTAGAACTTGCTTATTGGTGAAGTCTAGCTGGCTCAAAGGAAACTCCGCCTAGACACTTCCTAAAAAACCTTTCTAGCCGGTCCCAAGCCCGGGCGGAGGAGGAGGGGAAACGATAGCACCCGTTTGAGCTTTCTTTTATTACAGGCAAACGTCTCTAATACACCTTTCCCAATCGGTGTGCAATGGGATGAGTTATGAACCCCATTTGACACTGATCTGGTGAATATTCACTATTTTCATATATATTTTGACATTAAGTCTTAAGTGTCTGAATAGTAATAACGTTCAAATGAACCTATTCAAATGTATATACATAGTATTGTCATAGTACTGCCTTGATGATACGATGTACTATTATACCTAAAATGCATTTCGCATGTATTTAATTGCTATATGAGGTGAGCTCATGCCATATAAAATATAGTTATATATTAAATATGGATAATTAGAGCTATTTGATTTTATAAATAACATGCAATTAGCATTATTAGATAAAGATACCAAGATGTAAATTCTGATATTTAATTTAAATGCCTGAGCAAAGAGATGTACTTTATTAGAGTGTTGGCAATGTAGCTAGGTCTCTGTCCATTTAGGGCTTTGTATGTAAGGAGAAGGACCTTGAAGTAAATTCTAAACGTGACAGGAAGCCAGCTAAGACTGGACTAATGTGCTATTTCTTTTGGTTTTGGTTAGCAGTCGGGCTGCAGAGTTTTGGATGAGCTGAAGCCTCTCTGTGGTTTTCTTAGGGAGACTTGTGAAAAGTGCATTACAGTAGTCTAACCGGCTAGATATGAATGCATGAATTAGCTTTTCAGCATCGTTTTGATTCATAAATAGTCGTACCGTTGCTATGTTTCTGAGATGAAAGAATGATGTTTTGGTCACTTTGTTAATATGGGAATTGAAGTTAAGTTCTGAATCTATGTTAACCCCAAAGCTTGTGACCTCAGGTTTGATCCAAGGCGTTAATCCTCCCAGGTTCTTAATTAACGTTAGTTTATTTGTTTGTTTTGGGGCCGATAATTCGAATTTCATTTTTTTTTTTTTCTAATTTAGTTTCAGGAAATCTTTACTCTTGTGTGTCATGGGTATGTCATATGAGATTATGGTGATTCTAGTGTTATGTTAGTGCACTTACTTCCTAGGCATGTCAAGTGAAATAAATACTCTCAAAATACAGACTGAACTCTATATACAATATCTGCGGAAAATAAAATTATTTTATATCCATAAATGTAGCTACAGCAGTGTAAGGTTTGCCTAACCCTGGTGTTCAATTTCACTGTGTACGGTAGTGTATATAATGCATTTCATCTCTACTATGGATGCCAGTTATTCTAGGATATTTCTAATGTATTATAAATGAGAACACAAAGGGTGACAGTGGCTCAGGAGGTAGAGCAGTCGTCTGGTAATCCGGAGGTTCCCGGTTCGATTCCTGGGCAGCATGTCGAAGTGTCCTTGAGTAAGACACTTAACCCCTAATTGCTCCTGATGAGCAGGTTGGCACCTTGCATGGTTGCCTCTGCCGCCGGTGAGGTAATGTGTGTGTGAATGGGTAAAATGTGAGGAACAAATTGTAAAGCGCTTTGGATAAAAGCGCTATATAAATGCAGCCATTTACCACATTGGAGGGTATAGTATATACTGTGGTTTCAGGACTACTATCTACCGATAGATTTGCCATCTCTTATGCCAGGTGAGGCTGATGTCAAGTTGGCTTACTTGTCAAATTAAATATGAACACACTATTCTCTAAACGCAGCTACTTTGCGAGCTCTTGCCTTGTTGAAAAATTATAAATACAAAATCAGAAAAGAATGACAGCTACAGCAGTGCAAGTTCTTAATAGTGTGTAACGAGTGTACGTTTCTATTTTACTGTAAGGTATTGTGTAGACTATTTTATTGTAACTAATAAATTCAATTTATCCTAGTTATGCATGATGTATTTTTTTATCACTTTTCTTAAACGTTTTCATTAAATGTGTTTGTTCCCCCTCACACCCATTGTTGTGTTTTGCTTTATCTACCACATGTTTTTTCAACATTATTTCACAACTACTGCAAAATACCCTGCAACTATCCTTGACTGACTGAAATCCACCCAATGTCACATGGGACCTGTCCAGAGACGACCAGTGTAACCCTTTTATTATAATAACTTTATTTGTATAGCACCTTTCATACAAGAATTGCAGCTTAAAGTGCTTCACAGCAGCAAAAAAAGATGTACAAAATGGGCACATAAAGTGCAGACATAAAAATCAGTTTTTCACATTAGGCTCAACAGGCCACCTTGTTTATGGTTTGATTCTATGGCAGACAATAAAAAGAGTAAAATAATCAGTGTTGATGTAATTAATAGGTGGCACAACAGAGTGGCGTATCGCTCTAAAGTTTAAACAATAGAATAATGCTGAATTACTGTTTAACAGTAATTGGGTAAAGACGTTAAGCTCAACTTAACGTCTTTACCCACTTTCTTTCCTGTTTGATATCCACACAGTAAACCTTAAATCACCCACATCCCCATTAAAAACAGTAGTCACAAATTAACACATGAAGTGAATGCACATACATTTTGCTTTAGTGATTTACCAATCGCAAGGACTTGAACCCATTATCTATTTGTTGAAACCACTATTTCTTGCTTTAGTGATCTATTGATCACAGGACTTTAAACCACTATTTGTTGCTTTCATGATCTATTGATCATGGGACTCGAAACCACTATCACTCAAGTCATATAATCAGAAATATGGGATTTCAGTTCAGTTCTAATTTTGAGTTCTAAATTACAGTACTGGTTTGATTTATTGATAATTTTATTAACAGATTGCAGAAGGGTACAATACAGTACAGCTCAATACGTAAGATAAAATTGGCATAGAACTGACAGATTTGACAGGAAGTGCATAGAAGTAGGCAGAATAAAAAATTTGTCTTAAGATAAAGATATCAAGCCTCCATGATATCTCATTTAAATGCCTGAGCAAAGAGATGTTGTGTTGGCAATGTAGCTAGGTCCCTGTTCATTTAGGGCTTTGTAAGGAGAAGGACCTTGAAGTAAATTCTAAACGTTACAGGAAGCCAGCGTAAAGCAGTTAAGACTGGACTAATGTGCTCTCTCCTTTTGGTTCTAGTTAGCAGTCGGGCTGCAGAGTTTTGGATGAGCTGAAGCCTCTGTGGTTTTCTTAGGGAGACCTGTGAAAAGTGCATTACAGTAGTCTAACCGGCTAGATATGAATGCATGAATTAGATGTTCAGCATCGTTTTGATTAATAAATGGTCGTACCTTTGCTATGTTTCTGAGATGAAAGAATTATGTTTTGGTCACTTTGTTAATATGGGAATTGAAGTTCAGTTCTGAATCTATGATAACCCCAAGACTTGTGACCTCAGATTTGATCCAAGGGGTTAATCCTCCCAGGTTCTTAATTAATGTTTATATTTTTGTTTTGGGGCAGATCATTAGAATTTCAGTTTTGTTCACATTTAGTTTCAGGAAGTTTTTACTCATCCATTTATGTATTGCCAATAAGCAGTCTGTAATGGAGTTAATAGCTGTATCATTTGGTTCAGCAGATATGTACAATTGTGTATCATCTGCATAGCTGTGGAAACCTTATGTTCTCTGATATCACCCAGTAAAGGGAAAAGAGTAAAGGACCTAGGCAACTCCCTTGTGCAACCCCATAGCTGTTGTCATATCTCAGACATATGGCCTCCTAGTTTAACATAGAATGTCCTCCCTCTGACCAGTTTAACACAGTCTGAGAAACTGACAAGGTTTTCAAGACAATTGATTAGAATATCATGATCAATTGTATCGAATGCTGCACTGAGATCTAGCAGGATATGGATGGAGACCTTATTCTCATCAGTTTAGTCTGAGGTTGCTGATTATTTTGGTGAGGGCAGTTTCAGTGCTATATTTTCTGAACCCTGACTGAAATTATTCTAAGATGTTTTCTTCAAGAAAGGAATTTATTTGAACTGAAACTATCTTTTCAAGTACTTTAATGAACGGGAGGTTGGATGTCAGTCTATAGTTTGCCAGTGCATTACTATCTAAGTTTTTTTTTTTTAATAAGGGTTTTACAACTGCTGTTTTAAAGGCATCTGGGAAAATACCAGTCCTAAGGGAAGTGTTGATATCTAGCACAGGGCTTGAAACACCATTAAACACCTGTTTAAAAAATGCTGTAGGTACAGGATCAATGTCTGAGGTGGAGGAGTTACATTCTGAGACAGTTTTGCAAAGCTTGTCTAATGTGATGCATGTGAATCTTCTCATTGTTACATTGCACGGTTTTATTGACCTCTGTGGTAAACAAACTGGATACATGGAAGCTCCTGTCCATCGGAAGTTGGCACTTTCTGCTGTACATTCTATTATATCATAATTCTCTCAGATGGTGGTCTTCAACCTTTTTCACGTCAAGGACCTCCACATTGACACACATTAGGCCACGGATCCCCATTTAATCAGGTTTTGTCTCCGAGACCCCCATCTGAAGATATTTGTTAGATATGACTTGATACAGACTATATAACTCTATACTAGAGGTTGGGAGATAACATTCGAGAGAATGAAACCTGATTAGAGTAGTCAGTCATATATTCTCTCATTGGGCTGACTTCTATTGAATGAGATAGTGAAATTAAATAATGTTTAATTAAGCCCCTGGAACCACCTCCTCAAGGATCCCTAGAGGGGGGTTGAAGTTAGGAGTGTTGTGGCGCAACAGTAGGTGATCAGTTATTTCTAATGTAAATGGACCAAACCAAAGCAAAATGATGTTTTTTATTCAGTTAACTCAAAGCTGACAGAATGTAGAACCTCAGAGGCCAGTGATAATATCAGAGGGGGAACCAAATCAAAAACAGGCCAGACATTTAAAATACATATCAAGCCCCTTCCTCTTTTCTCAATCCTCCAATCACAACCGTTGCTTCGAGGGACGCAACAGTTGTGATTGGAGGATCAAGAAGGTAGGACAAGGCTTGAGATGTGTACATTTTACAACACTTCTATACACAAGGATGCATGTGGAGGTCTGGGAGATGAGACCAGCTTCAGGCTTAGATGGAGGGGTTCACAATACAGATGGTATTTAAACACACAGTCTGTGGTGCTATTGATATTGATGTTTTATCAGTAATGGCTTTGGGAAATATTCAATGTTAAGCATATTCAGACTAGGTTAGCTGCCAGCAAGCTCTTCCATCCTAAGACTCAGACCCTTTTAAGCCTGGGGGCTTATTTAGAAACATTAAAATGGCATTTTTTTTATAAATATAAATCATGCATTTCGCCAGTTAAGATCCTGTTTCTAAAACCTGAATTTCCCAACATTAGCCAAGACTGCCGGTGCGTGTTTGCTTACAAAACTCACTTTGCACAAGTCGAGGCAACCTATCAGGACTGGGCAATCAATCTATTGATAAAACCACGGGTTAGTCAACATCTACCCAACTGGGCGACGATGTCAATGTTAACGTCAAACTGATTGTGTGTTGAAACGGTATGTAGCATTTCAAATGTATGCTTAATAATATATAGGAGGATTTGTGTTATCATTTTATCATACAATGTAACATGTAATGTAACAATGTAAGATGTAACGGTGTCAGATCATTTACAGACCTGAAGGGTTTGTACCATTTAATACAGAAGGTCACTCTGATACAGCATAGAGATGTACATGGGCTTGGTTTGCAACATGCCATTGTAGCTCCACTGCGAGTCAATGACAGGTTGAACTCTGAACTCCCGAGCTGAGCTGATATTGGGAAACCTGGGCCAGTTATGACTTGCATGTATCTGGAAAACCAAAAGAAAATCACCCTCTTTCATTAACTGGTCACCTCAGGAACACGGCTTATGTCAGGGGTCGACGGCAAAGGGGAAATTGGCAGAAAATCCAATATGGCAGATATCACAGGTCCTTATGGTAAATCTGTTGTCCATAAGGAGCCGCAGCAGTTTTGAGACTGTATGACTAACGGATGAGAAGACGGCGTCCAAAGATTTCATAGGGTCACCAAAATCAAAGGGGAAACTTAAAACAACTAACTAAAAAAACACGAATGATGCAGTGCTGGATGCAGCGACGGTTGTGGCAAATCCATAATATTCCAGAAATTACTTCATAATTGCAAAAGGAAATATGGGAAACTGCTCAATGGTAAAATTCAAACCGATATCAATTAGGAAAAATGGCAATTTTTTTTTGATGAAATATGATTTGATGACGGGGGTCCAAGGACTTAAAACATCAATGGAACCCATACCTTCTGTGACTCCATCATCACTATAGGGCAACTATATGGGAGGACAAATTTTGTTGCCTATCTACATTGTTGATTACATTGTATCTCCACCCTTCATCATTAGTACCCTTGTCCTAATGGAATGTCCTTGGCCTAAAAACAGAGTAAAACAGAGAAATATTACATTTGCCCTGCTTATCTTACAACTCCTCATACACATCACCGATGTTACAGGTTTATCTAGACATAAAAAAATATATAAACAAACATGAACAAAAACGACAAAATAAACATAAACAAACGTGATAGCGTATATACAAACACTCGTGCATACATGCACACGCCAATGAAGACTTAAAAACCAGAGACACACACACAAGATATTTGACTATATATTACTGTCCAGCACTCTTTCATCACTGTCGCCTACAGGTCCTTTCAGAAGAGCTCTACAGAATGATAGCCTTCATCATAGGGGACAAGGAGCCATGTCTCCTATGATGCAGTTACATTACGCCTGAAGGGGGCGGGGTCTGCATCAGTCAGACCTTATAAATGTGGACAGCCCACCTAGCCTGGGGGCCCTGTTAAGGAACAAAATTACACAATATGTTACCCACATGTGTAGAACCGTCCTGAATGTCTCTCACGCACATTCAGGAGTCTGCACATCACTATGTCTTAGCCCTAATGTCATGTTCAGCTCCACCACAGAAAGTCTATTTAGAGTTTGCTGTTGCGACAGCGCCCTCTTGTGTCCAATCCCCTTCCCCCACCAGGAGAGTCCCGGTGGCCACAGCCAGACACCAGACCATTGCAGCGGAGGGCCATTTGGAACGCGGGTTCAAGGTAAAGCCATGTGCCGTGTTCCCACACCGTATATCATGGAGTGTGTGTGTATATTCACGCTAGAAGGGGAGCGAGACACGGTCTTCCTCTCCCACCTCCTCTCTTGTCTAGCCCACTGAATCAGGGTTTCCTGTCGACTCCATTGGCCGGAGTAGAGGAGGAGGAGGAGGCGGCGGCCATGTTGCGGCCCAGCCAGGAGGAGAGGAGGTTGCGGGGCCGTGTTGGCCGGGCGGAGGCCTGTGCCATGCGGACCATGCGCGGCGAGCGCCACACCTTGATGGTGGAGTCGTCGCTGGCGGAGAGCAGCAGCTCCTGGTCAGCGGGGCTGAAGGCCACGGAGTTGACCACGTCATCATGCGCCAGGCGAGCCAGGCAGATGTTGTAGTGGCGGTCCCAGATGTAGCCATGCTTGTCCTCCGCACCACTGGGGAGGGGGGAGGGGGGGGGGGGAGAGAGAGATGAATAACACTGTAGTATGAGCAAACGAAGTAAAAATAAATAAATTAATTAAAAAGTCATAAAAAAGAGTGGATGCGCTTGGTGGGATGTAAACAGTCAATAGTAGCAAATGTGTTCGCTCTCGCAGTAGATAATGCGGCCTCAGACTTAGTGCCAATAGTTCAATGTCAGGGGAACAGATGCATTCTTTAACAGTGATGTGCCCAGCTGGAATTAACAAAGCGCTGCTGTCGGGACAAAACCTCATAACTCCAAAAACCCAACTTTTCAGCAGATGAAAAAAACTAACACAGATTTGAGGGTGAATAGAGTTAGGAGGTTTAGACAGATGATCGGTTTAATGCTTTCCCATTGTTTAAACTTTGTAAAACCCACACACGCATATGGAGGATGATCTACGGAGTTGATTTATATAATAAAAAAAAAATTCAAAAAATGGAGTTATGAGGTTTTGTCCCGACAGCAGCGAAAGACAACAAGCCCTCCGTCCCTCTTCTCTTGCCGCTTTGCTTATACCTGTCTGCGTGCACCACCGTGAAGCCCTCCTGTTCAATAGTGCTATCCGGGATATTATCGTTCAACCAAGACTCCGTGAAGCACATTAAGCTAGCTTCCTTGTATTCACTTGTTGGCCAGCGAATGCACGTTTCCCATAACGACAGATCCCCCTTTTAGTTGGATTTAATTTGAGGAAAATAATGTATTATTGGCTGTCCCTTCTTAGTCAATTTGTCAGATCTTAGTCAACCAAAACCTTGTTGTAGTCGGTAGTATTTTTTTCCCATGCTGAATGAGTTATTTATTTCCTGAAAAACAATAAGAACATATCTGGTAAGCACTATATTTTAAATGATAAGAACATCTCTGGTAAGCACTATATTTTAAACGATGAGAACATCTCTGTTAAGCACTATATTTTAAACTATCAGAACATCTCTGTTAAGCACTATATTAATTTTCATGATTGTGTGTGGGAAACACAATTTTACAGAAGTGTTGATTAAATAAACTAATCAATTACTTTTCTTAACAGTACCAAATTACTTTATTTGTCACCACCTGTACTTTTGTGTTACACCCCAGAATGTCTCCGACACATTCTCACTAAATGGGCCAGGAAGCAAAGGTTTGTTGTGCTGCCAGATATTGCCTGTTGCTCTTTGTGCAACACTGCTGTCAGCAATTGTCAGCACCAAACAGTCATATCAAACAGTTTTGGAAAAGTTTCCTTTTAGTTTTTGTCTCTAGATACAAGGGTATGTATGATGTGTTCTCACTGAAGACCGGTGACCCACCTGGCGACAAAGTCCCGGCTGACATCCAGGAAGATGAAGAAACACTCGTCGTTGGGTGTGAAGGCTCGGTGGGCACGCAGGCTCCGCCTCTCCTCCCTCAGGCTCTTCAGGTCAATGACGTGCAGGTCAATCTCCTCGGCGATGGGGGGCGGGGACATAGGGTCGGAGATCACACAGCCCGCCGGCCACGCCCGGCTGTTCACGTACAGGTACCTGGGCGATGGCAGGCAAGGAGGGGAAGAGAGGTCAGGTCTTGTGTAACATTAACCCACACAGAGGTGTGAATACTGACCGCCGGTGGTGAGTGACCGAGAGCTAGAAGTAAGTATTGACATATTGTCTGCATGTTATTTAGCAGAGTCAATATTCTGGTCAAACTTGGGTTTGTATTTAGCATGTGACACGTGGATGGTTGTTCTTCTTTTTCTTCTCTTTTTGGCTAGTCCACTTCCCTTAGAATGTTTTCAGCAGGAAGGGTGAGAGGGAGACACAGGAGGGAGACACAGGAGAGAAGGTTCTGGCAGGACCAGGCCAGCATGGTATTGCAGGTGGTCCGTGGAAAAAGCCTGACTGGCAGTGCGCATAGATTAAGTCCAGTGCGCGCTCTGCAAGTCAGACTGACCCGCATTGTGCGTAACAAGAGTCTCTCTCCCTCTTAAGTAGCCAAATGTTACACTATAAAAACAAACTGGATACTTGATTTAACTTCATTAGCTGAAATATTATAAAATCATTAAGTCTGCTATAAGCGTAAATATGTGTGTGCGCATGCGCGAGTGCCCGTCCCATCTCTGGTCTTTGGAAAGACCAGATGAGGTCAGAGGTTTACTTTTGAGTGGCCATAATTAAAATATCTGCATTTTAACACTACCACTTTATATATACATTTTAGGGATGCTCGATATTGGCTTCTTTACCGATACCGATATACCGATATTGTCCAACTCTTAATTTCCGATACCGATATCAACCGATACCGATATATGCAGGGTTCCCCCCCCCCCCCCAAAAATGTTATAATTTCAGGTAATTAACATTACATATCTCTTGTTGTGGAATTAACACAACATTATGCATACTTTTGACAATAAATAAAATCAGAATTTGTTCTTACTTGCTTGCCTGGGTAAATAAAGGTTATAGAAATGTAATGTTATAAGGCGGTTAGGTGGTCGAGCGGAGATTGCGTTCGTCACCAGCCCCGGAGCTGTGAGCTTGGTTCGCCTGTTCGAATCCAGCTCACAGCTCCGGGGTTGTCACCAGCTTGGCTGGCCGTCTGCACTGATACAATTGGCTGTATCAGAGGGTGGGAGAAGCTGGCGGGGTGGGTCCGGGTCGTTGTAAACAGCGACTCCTACAGTTCGGTCGGGGCGCCTGCTAAGCGCGGATTGGACGTGAGGGGGATAGTGTGGTCCTCCCACACGCTACGCCCTCTCAATGAGAATCCGCGCTGCCAGGTGAAAAGAAGCGGTGATTGGCTGGACGTGTGTCGGAGGAAGCACGTGGTAGCCTCCACTCTCCCAGATGATCTGACTGTGGGGGGTAAAGCGCAGCGACCAGGAAGGGACTGGGAATTGGCATACGACTAACATTGGGATGGGAGAAAATCGGAGGAAAATGGAGGGGGAAAAAGACCAATAAAAAAAAAAAAAAAAAATGTAATGTTATGTTCGAATTAGGGCTGGGCGATATAACGATAACGATAAATATCGCGATATATTTTAATAATCAATATCGAAATTAAAAAAAATCGATTTTTTTTTTTTTTTGTGACCTGCAACAGGGCAGTTTTAAAACCAGAGACAGTGGACAGACTTGTCTTTCTTGCCTGCAACGTAAAGTAATGGCTTTGCTTGTCCAAATGACAATACTGACCAAATTGAGATTTATTTTTCTCTTGTCCATTTATTTTGTTTGCTTTCTAATTTAAAATACAATTTGAAACTGTCTGTACACAGTAGGCTATGTGTGCTAGCAGAACTAGACTCCAGTCACGAGTCACAGTGCACATGTGCGGTGGTTTGTCCACCAAAAAAGCGCCAAAAGATCGAAAATAAACTAGCAGAGCCAGAACTGTTCAACTCCCCTGGAGCCACAGCCAGCAGAGAAGCCGGTTTACTTTAGCTTTTAAACCAGCTGCAGCCTGAGAACTGGAGTGTGAGGGGATGTAACACTAAAGATGGCGGCAATGACAAAGAATTGCTGCAAAATAAACATACATCTGTTGTTAACCCTTTGATTGCCGAAGACGCCGAAACTCGTCATTCCCCGCCATGCTCATTCTGCCGAAGACGCCGTAACACGTCTTTGATATCAATATTTAAAAAATCTGTGATCGAAATCATATTTTTCCCCCGGAGACATTATATGTACTGGTGAGTCCCTCTCAACTCTCTAACAGTTCAAGACCGCCATCTGGTGGCCGATCGGCAGATCGCCCAACAGGAAGTGACGCGCCAAACAGGAAGTGCTCACCCATATTTCGTTCGGGCACTCGCGATCGTTAGCAGGACTCCATCTTGACACAGTGAACACCGATCGGTGCAAATAACTCGATAAACAACATGATTTGGACGTATATACTATTATACAACCTGGAAATGGATCGGATATTTCGACATCCCATAATAGAAAAAATTCTGTTCCACGCTCATCTCCCAACGCCGCGAGGAAGGTACGGTGAGTTTCAGCGTTATTTTCTAATGTCTTCTATACTAACTGCTCTGATGATCATATGACCCACACTAGATGAATGATATAACGTTGCCCACGGAATTATAAACGACCCCCCGCCCATCCGGTCATCATCAGATCATACGTAGTAACTTCTAGAAGCACGTCCAGTTGAAATTTTTTATCTCGCACAGATTCCTACCAAACTGTATTTGATCATCAATATAATGCATTTAGGGCTATAAATCAAGCTCTGGAGAAAGCTGCAGAAAACGATAAAAACATACTTATACTTTAGACCGTATGAATATGTGAATGAAAAAGTATAACGTTGCTACACCCTGAACAATAGATATAAGACGTTGAATGGGCCATAATAATGTCAATTTAGCAATACAATTTAAAAAGTTATAGCCCTGCAAAGAAGGGGAACTTCTCCATGTTAAATAGGGCTGGCGAGGGATGGTAAATTATGAATTTAACCCCGGCGATCAAAGGGTTAAAAAAAAAAAAACTTGTTTCTATACTTATAACAATTCGATAATTATCGATATCGAGAAATATGATAACATTATCATATCGTTATCGCGATATGATTTTTTTCCATATCGCCCAGCCCTAGTTCGAATCGCTAGAATACACAACATATTTATCAAAACAACTACCAGATTCACTCATAACGTTATTTCGCGTGACAACACAGCCCAGCTGTCAGAAACTGTACATTGTAACGTTATATAACGCAACGTTATATAATGTTATTTCGCGTTTTTATTCATAACGTTATTTCGCGTGACAACACAGCACAGCTGTCAGAAACTGCACATTGAGGGGGTTTGAATCACTGTACATCAGTGGAGGCTGCTGACTGATTAACTAGAAACTGTACATTGTAACGTGGGGGCGGCTACGTGGCGTAGTGGGCAAGGTAGTGGTACTCGCCACAAAATGCTGGAGACGCTGGGCTCGTCAGTTCGAGCCCAGCGCTCCAGATTTGCTTTCAGTTTAGCTGGTCGTCCACAGTAATACACATTGGCCGTATTACGGGGAGGGAAACTGAAGGGTGGGGATCGGGCGTTGTGGACAGCGACTCCTACAGGTCGGTTGGTGCGCCTGCGCAGTAGAATCAGGAAGTGTCGGGGGCAGCGTGAGCCTCCCACGCGTTACTCCTCGCCACTGAGAGATCGAGCTGCGCAGGTGAAAAGATGCCACTGCTGTTACCTCAAGTACCGGAGGGGACTTGTGCTATGTATGACTTAGTCCACATTGCAGCCGGCTTGTGGGAGGCAAGAAACAGCATCCGTGACAGGGGAGGGTTGAATTGGATGATACGAAATTGGGATGGGAGAAAAAATATAGAAAAAAATGGGAGAAAAAGTGGATAAAAAAATAACTGTACATTGTAACGTTATATAATGCAACGTTATATAATGTTATTTCGCGGGGGGTTTTCATAACGTTATTTCGCGTGACAACACAAAGCACAGCTGTCAGAAACTGCACATTGAGGGGGTTTGAATCACTGTACATCAGTGGAGGCTGCTGACTGATTAACTACATTACCTGCTGTGCTGTAGGCCAAAGCAGAGGTACAGTAAAAGCACAGGTACAGTAGGTTACATGTTTGATTGATTAACTACATTACAACGTGCAAGCCAGCGCAGAGGTACAGTAGGTTACATGATTGATTGATTAACTACATTACCTGCTGTGCTGTAGGCCAGCCAAAGCAGAGGTACAGTAGGTTACATGATTGATTGATTAACTACATTACCTGCTGTGCTGTAGGCCAAAGCAGAGGTACAGTAAAAGCACAGGTACAGTAGGTTACATGATTGATTGATTAACTACATTACAAGGTTATTTCGCGTGACAACACAGCACAGCTGTCAGAAACTGCACATTGAGGGGGTTTGAATCACTGTACATCAGTGGAGGCTGCTGACCAAATTTTTAGGTGAAGCACAAATTATTATATTATATTATATATAAAATTATATTTTTTAAACATCCCCAACGCTGCAACACCCCCATTCCTCCCAGGTGTCAGGCTCCTCATTCGCTTCCATTCATTTTGGGGACCATGTTTAAATATCGGAGATGAACGTTATTTCGATTGATATGAATAGCTAGTTACGTTTATATAGAGAGATGATAAATTAATTAAACGTAAAAATAAAAAAAAATAAAAATTGAAGTGATTCGAACTTGTCACCAACTAACCATAGGCTCCACAGCAAGCTGACGAACAAGTTGAGCTAACCGTCGATGTTAAAACTGAGTGACGAATGTATAATTTACACTTGTGCCAATTGCCTACTTATTATTAAGCTAGGTATTGTGCGAGCGTTGCTTGATTAACCTGCGTGGTTATTATGTAGGGGGGATTACGAATGCATAATGCCGCGGCAACCTATTAATATTACCTATGCGACCTCACGTCGAATGAGCGTATTCACGAAGGAGGGCGCCTCTGCCGCGGGCGCGTATAAGGGGGCGTGCTAGCGCGCGGTCACGTGGGCGTCGTGGCCAATCAGAGAAACGCTGAACGAAACGCTGAACGCAAGTTAGTTACCTTAAGTAATACGCCCCCTATCGTCTCCCAGATGGTAAATCACCCTTTTGGATTGGACTCAATGAAAGTGAATGGGAGAACGGATTTCTGACTCCACATTTTACTTCTCACTGATGTAACCGGGGTCTACCAGAGTTCATTCTGGAACCTTGGTGCCACGGCGAATATGTGTTCTACTGCAGTGGTTCCCTAAGTCGGGGTCGCGACCCAAAGGTGGGCCGCGAGCAGCCACGGGTGGGCCGCGAGATGATTTCCGGTTTTATATTAACTTAATAAATAAACAAAAACGAAAAATCTACTTATTTCAACAAACATTTCAAACTAAATAACAGATTATGCACATAAAACGCTGAAAACAACCGAAGCAACAATAGTATTTTAATGAGGCTATTATTATTATCATTATTATTTTGCAACAAGTTAGCCCTCTCATAAATAGCACATATAAATGAATAACTAACTTGAACTAACTTAATAGGATTGAAGTGATATTTGGCTTAAAAAATCAGTCGCCTGGCAAAAAAAAAAAAAAAAAAAAAAAAAAGCCTGACGATGTGCATTGGGCCGCTGCTCTCTGACGCCTTATTTTCTGGGTCCTGGCCTGAAAAGTTTGGGAACCCCTGTTCTACTGTACACACGGTGGATCAATACAATTATCGATTTTTTCGAATGGCGATCGGAAATTGGAATAAACCATTTGGATACCATCTGACCTTAGGTAAGGAATCTATGTTATCAGTCTTAGGATAATCAGACTCGTTTTCACTGAGATATAAGCGTTTCCACTATATGTGATATAGCTGTTTTGACTGTAAAAGCCATCAGGAAATAAGAGCAGCGACTATCAGCGCGCGGCACGAGCGTGCGTGCGCACACATATACTATCGATCATCTAGCGTTTATTTGAAAACGATTCATAAATAGGCCGACAAATGACAACGTTCTGGAATATTCCAGTAAAAGACTATTATCATCATAGGGTTGTTTTTTCCGCGAAAACGAGTGATTTTCAAAATGCTATCAAACGGAAATGAAGCGATAAAAAAAACAATCTGCCTTGACAATGTTGACTGGAAAATGAGTCTTTGATAAGCGACGGGCAGATTAGACACAGCCATAATTTAAAACGTAGATTAGGCGATATTAAATTAACATTGGAGTGGGTTTGGGCATCAAGGGGGTAAATAGGAAAACACGGCATGACATCCAAAGTGTTAACACTTTGAGTGCCACTCACGAGATATCTCGGGTTTTTAATAGTGACGTTGAATGCGACTCACGAGATTTCTCGGAATTTTTTTTTAGCGATCTGAAAAATTATTGCATCACCCGAGCCTACCCGAGTATAGCCGAGCGGCGCCGGCGATCACTGTGGAAAAAAGCACCCCCTGTCGTCTCCCAGATGACATAAGTGATTTTGGAATGGACTCAATGAAAATGAAGGGAAAAAAATTCGGTACTCCACATTTTCCAGTCCACTGATCCAGCCGGGGTTACCACAGTTCATTCTGAAACCTCAGATCCCCGCTGATCATGGAGTTCTATAGTATCGCGTTGGATCCATACACGTATCGATTTTTTCGAATGGTGATCAGTAATTGGAATATACCAGTTGGATACCATCTGATGTCAGGTAAGGACTCTATGTTATCAGTGTTAGGATAATCAGAGTAAGTTTGATGAAGATATAGGCTGTTTTGTGAAATGTCTTCTTTCGGTTTCACTGTAAAAGTCAGAGATGAAATCAACAAGGCGATTATCCGTGCGCGGCCGTAATGTGCTTGCGTGCACGTATAATATTGATCATCTAGCGTTTATTTGAAAACGATTCATAAAAAGGCCGACGAATATCAACGTTGTGGAATATTCCACTAAAAGACGATTTTCATAGAATGCTCCAGAATGAGCTGTTTTTTATATCAAAACGGGGGCTTTTCTAACTGCTCTGAAACGGAAACGACGCGATAAAAAAACAATCTGCCTTGACAGCACTGACTGGAAAATAGTCTTTGATAATGCGATGGGCAGATTAGACACATAGCCATAATTTAAAACATAGATTAGGCGATATTAACGTTAACATTGGCGCCGATGGTGGCATTCAGCCGGTAAAAAGGAAAACCAGGCGTGGCGCTCAAAGTGTTAAGAGGGTACAAAATAAAATATGCCATATTTACTGTGTGTAATCAGTTTCCTCATCGGCCTACCTGTGGTCTGGAGAGAGGCCCATGCCAATGATGTGGCCGTGGATGTCAATCACGTGGTCCAGCGAATCAAAGAACTCCTCTGAGCTCCGCTCCTCCCCCAGAACAGGCCCACAAGTCGTCATCTGGTCAGGCATGATCCGCTTGATGCCTGGAAGGGAGAGAATAACGCGTTATCGCGTTATGAAAATTAACTCAAAATTAAGAAAAAAAGAAAGAAAATTATAAATCATTGCTGCACGTATCCGCTTCAAGGCCCTCGACCTAGCATACCGTGCGGCAAAGGGAACCGCTCCCGCCTACCTCCGGTCAATGGTCTCTAACTACACACCCTCAAGACCCCTACGCTCTGCATCTTCTGGCCGCCTCAGACCTACTCCTATCCAAGCTCCGGGAGGGTCATCAAAGAGAAGCCGCCTATTCTCAGTCCTTGCCCCACAATGGTGGAATGAACTACCCACCCCAGTTAGAACAGCCGAATCCCGTCCAATCTTTCGCCGTCGACTAAAGACGCACTTCTTCAACCATTATCTGAAATAATAATAATAGAAAAATAAAAATAAATAAATTAAATCTAACCCTAACTAACCTTACTTGTCCTAATAAACTAACCTACACTGTAACACGCAACACTTTGATGAATATTGTTACTCAGCTGATAAGAGTTGTACCCTTCCTGATGATCTGTCGTACAGAACTTGTAAGTCGCTTTGGATAAAAGCGTCAGCTAAATGACTAAATGTAATGTACCTATCTGGTGAGGGGAGTAGGTAGGTAAGGCTGTCCTACCTATCTGGTGAGGGGAGTAGGTAGGTAAGGCTGTCCTACCTATCTGGTGAGGGGAGTAGGTAGATAAGGCTGTCCTACCTATCTGGTGAAGGGAGTATGTAAGGCTGTCCTACCTATCTGGTGAGGGGAGTAGGTAAGGCTGCCGGTGGTGAACAGCAGGTAGGTCTTGTCCTCTCCCTCGCTGGGAGCAGAGGGGCCGATGAGGCCTGGCTCTGGGGCTTTGGTGTGGGCTTTGCTCAGCATCCTGGCCACCCTGGATTCAATCAACCGCTCCCTAATCCCCACACTTTGACGACCCTGATAGGAGAGGGGAGGATGAGGAAGGACCAGATCGAGAGGTCAGGCAAATCTCAAATGAGTGTTGTACTACCCACCGCAATCCAGTTGTCTATCCATGTTATACACTGCATTCAAACGCCAAGGGACAGCTTACCATTATGTGTAGATGCTATATCTATATCTGTACATATCCCTAA
This sequence comes from Notolepis coatsorum, assembly GCF_963971535.1. Taxonomy (NCBI): domain Eukaryota; kingdom Metazoa; phylum Chordata; class Actinopteri; order Aulopiformes; family Paralepididae; genus Notolepis; species Notolepis coatsorum. Next base: position 40,451,043 of record NC_140175.1, read on the forward strand.
CCTACTCTTACTAGTTACGCTGCACATATTACTATTACAACTCTGTACATCTGATTAGCACTACAACCAGTAGTACTCATTTATATATGTTATACTCAGTTTAATCACATGTACATTGTATATTACTGTTGCACTTTACTGTTACTTTTGCACTATGGTTGGATTCACTTATTTTCGTTGTACTGTACTTGTGCTGTATAATGATATTACATTTTAATCTAATCTAATCTAATCTAATTAGACAGCCCCTGTACACCACCATGTGCAGCTGTATACTGTTCTCCTCACATGGATGATGTGCTCCAGGCCAGAGGCAGTGGGTATGGGAATGCGGGCCTTCAGCCTCATCTCTTTCTGCTGCCGCCGCTCCTCCTCCTCCTCCTCCCCCCCGCCCTCCTCTTCCTCCTCACTGTCGCTGGCTCCCAGGTCGAAGAGCAGGGGCTGGTGGTTCTGCTGGTCCTTCTGGATGTTGGCCTGGGCCCGGGCCTGCGACTGGGCTTCATAGTCCAGCAGCAGGTCCGGGGTGTCGTGTTGTCGGCAGTGGGCAACCATCACCGTGCGGATGGTGCTGGCGTTGATGTTCTGGATCTTGAAGAGGCGCTTGACCACGTTGATATTTTCCGACTCAATGTCCTGTTGGAAGGGAGGAAGAGAGAAAAAGGAAGAGAGAAAGAGAAAGAGAGAAAGAGAGAGAGAGAGATGAGAAAATAGTGGTGAATGTGGAATGATGGTGAATTAATTGTTATTAGACAATTGATGCAAATGATTGTCTATGCCAGTCTAGGTTAAGCTATGTCAATATGAAAATCTTATGGTATGATTATCTGGGCCACAATTATCTTGATATCCAGTATTACCTTGGTAGTAAATAAAAATGTGCTGAGAACTTTAAATTGTACTAGAACATACTGCCAATTATGTGTGGCACGGAAAACAATAACATCATAGAATTTTTTTTTACACATTCTTAACACATTTGTAACTGAGGTGTGGGCGGGGCTCATGTCAGAGTCAAGATGCAAGAGGAGCCTCCCACTTGTAGCCATGCAAAATACCTACCATATATTGATGTTGTCCTTTATTTAGCCTAAAGGAACACGCCAACATTATGTGCTTACCGTCTTCTCCAGAGTCAGGCAAGAAGATAGATAATAATTTCCTCTCTGTGCATTCAGTAGAAAGCTAGGCTAGCTTGCAGTCGGATAGCTTTCTACTGAATGCACAGAGAACAAATTGGTATCCATCTTCTTGTCTGACTGTGGAGAGGACAGTAAGCTAGGTTTAGGTATAGCCTAACTAGCCTCCTAACTTTAAGCAACAATTTAACTAGATGATCAAGCTATGTTTAAGATGGATCAGATTTTCCTGGACCCCCCCGCCCCCGACTGCATAATGTGGGAAACTCCGGTGATCTGGCCTAACTGTGGTTCTGACCTGGAAGGCCTTGTTGAGCCAGAGAACGGAGCAGGAGGTCATGTTGCCGATCCAGTGCAGGTTCCCAGAGATCAGGTGGGTCTCATTCAACCAGCAGCCAAACACGTCATAAGGTTTGTTCCTCACCCGCGACAGGAGGGTGTAGTTGTCTGTGGGGGGGGGGGGGGGGGGGTGGATGGAGATACAAACAACAGAGATGATACATATATACACACGCAAACATGACAGATTCCTGATATTTTGCAACCATTTCCTCAGTAGTTATACTGTGAGCTTCCTGTTTTGGTAAAGGACACGTATCATGGTGTTTGAAGTAGTCGTCGTCATGCCAGACAATGTTTAAATAGGGCATGGGTTAAAAGAAACCCTGTCCTTTAACCATCGTGTTACAAAGCTTATATACAGTCTCTCTGATTGGCTAATCTTGGTGATGTGTAGGATTTAGCATATAGTTCTAAGGACATGAGAAAGTGAAAAACAATATCACAGGACTTAACACATTGACCGCCACAGCAGGGGGCGCTGATACCCCATTCATTGCCAGGTCTTTATTCAATGGATATAGTTTAAGACTGTGACATTTGCGAGTGCTTAAAATATATCTTATATTATATCTGGATGGATCTAATAACGCTGTCGAGTCTCAGTGAGCTGCTTCTAATCAACATTTCATTGGTACATTTCCGTTTTATACCGTTTTGAATAGAATATGGTTTGGGTGTTTTTCAGTAATTCCAGGAAAAGGCGAGCAAAATGCATTTTACTGTAATCCAGTCATCACGTTGTAATTTTTCGGCTGATTATCTAATCATCCTGAAATCAACACTAGATTATCACTATTATGTCTCCTCGTCCATACATGAAATTACCGTCGTAGCGGGGCGCTCCCCCCCCCACCCCCACCGCAGCTAACGGTAAACAGACATACACGGTCCACACAGATAGCTGTGATCGGGGTAGAAATAAATGTCCGATCAACGATCAAATTCATATATGATGTTCTTACCTTGTATCTGATGTAATGCAAAAGAGATAATCCAAATATCTTATCGCAATTCCAAATAATGCTCGTGGAGGTCCGCACCACACTACCGACTGTTTCACAATGACGGGCGGGCGGAGTTACTGATGCCATCGTTGTATAGAAGTGGCTTGCCTGTGGGCGGCTGGGTGGTGCAGCGACAAAGGTGCTCGTCACCAACACAAGAGACACTGGTATCGAATCCAGATGTCAGCGTTGCTTCCGGCTTGGCCAGCCGTCATACTGGCTCGATTGGCAGAGTCAGCAGGAGGGAAGCCGGTGGGTGGGTCTGGGTCGTTGTAGACAGCGACTCCTACAGTTCGGTCGGGGCGCCTACACAGCGAGGGAAGGATCTGAGAGAGGTAGTGTGACCTTCCACACGTTACACTCTCTCAGTGAGAGTCCGCGCTGCCAGGTGAAAAGAAGTGGTGGGCTGGGTACACATGTGTCGGAGGAAGCATGTGATAGTCTCCGCCCTCCCAGATTGACAGTAGGGGGTAGAGTACGCAACGACCAAGAAGGGGATTGGGAATTGGCATAACGACTAACATTGGGAGGGGAGAAAAACGGAAAAAGGAGGAAAAAAATGTAAAATAAAAAGTGGCTCGCCTGAATATTTTTTTTTTATCCACTTTTCTCCCATTTTTCCATATTTTCTCCCATCCCAATTTCGTATCATCCAATTCAACCCTCCCCTGTCACGAACGCTGTTTCTTGCCTCCCACAAGCCGGCTGCAATGTGGACTAAGTCATACATAGCACAAGTCCCCTCCGGTACTTGAGGTAACAGCAGTCGCATCTTTTCACCTGCGCAGCTCGATCTCTCAGTGGCGAGGAGTAACGCGTGGGAGGCTCACGCTGCCCCCGACACTTCCTGATTCTACTGTGAAGGCGCACCAACCGACCTGTAGGAGTCGCTGTCCACAACGCCCGATCCCCACCCATCAGTTTCCCACCCCCTAATACGGCCAATGTGTATTAGTATGAACGACCAGCTAAACTGAAAGCAATGTGGAGCGCTGGGCTCGAACAGGCAAGCCCAGCGTCTCCGTCATTCGTGGCGAGCGCCTTGCCCACTACGCCACGTAGCCGCCCACTCGCCTGAATATTTAAACCCCGCCCGCCCGGCTCAGATCACCTCCTAAAAGACACAAGCCCATTTTCAATGAGATGCAATAGCTCCGCCTGGCAGTAGAGGGCGGTGTTGACCGTCTGCCAGCTCAGACAGGGTCTGAAGACTATACCAGACGCTGCAGCTATGAATTATGAATAGATATAGCGAATAAACGATATAACGATCCCAAAAACGAGTAAACTCGTTATTGCCGTTATTCGATTGGCGGCCAATAACGAGTAAACTCGTTTTAGGAGAGGAATGTGTTAAAACTGAAAAAAACTAAAACAAATTGGAATTTGTGAATATATTTTAAATCGTAGAAAATCTTTACATTTAAAATCAAATGTTCCCCAGTCTGTGTCGCAAGTACTGAGCATCCAAAAACAGCCCTAATGTGAGACCCAATCTGACATAATGTTATTAGCCTGATTTAATTTACGACCATGTGACTCAAATTCCAGACAGAGGGGGACAAGGAGAAAGTGTGTGTGTGTGTGTGTGTGTGTGTGTGTGTGTGTGTGTGTGTGTGTGTGTGTGTGTGTGTGTGTGTGTGTGTGTGTGTGTGTGTGTGTGTGTGTGTGTGTGTGTGTGTGTGTGTGTGTGTGTGTGTGTGTGTGTGTGTGTGTGTGTGTGTGTGTGTGTTAGAGCTTGATCTGACCCAAAAGAAAACATATTCTGTCCAAACCGCAGCGGAGCCAGAGCGATGCAACTTTTCATTAGCCGACTAACATTAACACTATGATCGCCGGGAACGAGTTTTCACGTCATTCAGAGCCATGCTCATTCTGCCAAAGACGCCGTAACTCGTCTTTGATGTCAATATTTCAAAAATCTGTCATCGAAATCATATTTCCTTTCCGGAGCCCTGAGACACAGTGCTGATCTCCTCTCAACTCTCTAGCGGTTCAAGAGCGCCATCTGGTGGCCGATCGGCAGATCGCCAACCGGATATTAACCTTTGAACCGGTAGTACTCATCCAAATGTGGTCCGGCCACTCGCTATAGCTCCCGCGACTCCATCTTGAAACACTGGATAATAGATCGCTCGCCCTAACTCAATAGACAACGTTATTTGGACGTATATACTATTATACAACCTGGAAATGGATCGGGCATTTCTACATCCCATAATAGAAAAAAATCTGTTCCACGCTCATCTGCCAGCGGCGCGAGGAAGCCACGGTAAGATTCAGCGTTATTTTCTAACCTATTCTATACTAACTGATCTGATGAACATATATGACCCACTCTGGATGAATCATCTAACGCTGCCCACGGAATTATAAACGATCCCCCGCCCATCCGGTCATCATCAGATGATGCGTAGAAACGTCTAGAACCACGTCCAGTTGAAACTTTTTATCTCGCACAGATTCCTACCAAACTGTATTTGATCATCAATATAATGCATTTAGGGCTATAAATCACGTTCTGAAGAAAGCTGCAGAAAACGATAAAAACATACTTATACTTTAGACCATATTTTAGTATAAATATGTGAATGAAAAAGTTTAACGTTGCTACACCCTGAACAATACATATAGGACATTGAATGGGCCATAATAATGGCAATGTAGCAATAGAATTTAAAAAGTTATAGCCCTGCAAAGAAGGGGAACTTCTCCATAGACAAATAGAGCTGGCGAGGGATGGTAAATTATGAATTTAACCCATGGCGATCAAAGTGTTAATCCTGACTAGAGACAAGACATTTCTAATAAACAACTGTTTAACAACTGGTAAACAACTATTTACAGTATTTTGCAACAATATTTTTCAACCCAAGCCCATAGGTTTGCCATCTGATTATTGTGCGCGAGTGTGTGTGAGTGTGTGTGTGTGTGGTGCCTACCCAGGCTGATGACGGCGATCTCCCCAGAGGAGGAGTCGTGGGGACCCAGATAGACCCCCGACACCAGCAGCAGGCTGTCGTCGGCGTTGAACTGGGAGAACTGGGTGTAGCCCCAGTTGAACTGACGCATGCTGGAGCTGTGGACCAGGGCAATGCTCCCGTCCAAGCGCTCCGTGTCCCATAGCTGACCAGCGCAGCGGAGGAGGGGTAACCATCATGGGGATGGGTGTTGTTAGGGGAGGGGGTTAGTCACGGAGGAAATAAAGGAGACAAAATAATCAGTATAGGATATACAGGGTCAATGGGCAAACTTGTCCCCATGAATCAAATACTTACACTTGTCTGATTTCAGTCATTTCTTGCTAATTAAACATCACCTGCCATACAATGTTCCATACAATACAGTATTCCAACAACAATAATAATAATAATAATAATAATAATAATAATAATAATAATAATAATAATAATAATAATAATAATAATAATAATAATAATAATAATAATAATAATAATAATAATAATACAGCATATTAAATGCAGGAAGACTCAAAACTGTGACCAAGATGTTCACATATGCAACCTTTTACTTTTGAAGTGGTCACATTATTGTGAGTGGGGGGGGAATAGAATGGTTCATTAAAACAGTTATGTAATTACTCAAGTATTGCTCATCTTTCCATTACATGCCAGACATGTCTACAGCTTAAAATGACATTGCAACCATCTATGATTGGAGTAGGCTACTGGTAACTTGGAGGAAACAGAACTCGCAGATCAGAGCTGAAACAACTAGGGATGCACCGATCCGACTTTTTCAGTCCCGATACTGATACCTGGCTTTGGGTATCGGCCGATACCCATACCGTTATCTAAAAAAATAAAAATAATAATAAAAAAAATCTAACCCTAACTAACCTTACTGTCATGCAGTTTGTCCTAATACTAACCTACACTGTAGCACTCAACACTTTGATGAACATTGTTACTCAGCTGATAGAGTTGTGCCCTTCCTGATGACTTGTCGTACAGAACTTGTAAGTCGCTTTGGATAAAAGAGTCAGCTAAATGACTACATGTAAATGTAAATACCCATTGTTCAATTAATAAACTGTATGCCTCACTGTGTGGAAGAGACTGGCATCATTCTTTTGTGCAAGGCAACATCAGGCTTGACTTAAAACATTACTTTCCTAACTTAGTGAAACTAAATGTAACAAATTAACACATATGTCATATGTACTGAATTGTTATTTCTTATTGATTTATTAATTTATTATATAACAAATACAAATTATAAAATAAAATAAAGCTTATTATTATAAATTTTTGTACCAATACCCAGCTATTTTAGTGATATCGGGGCTGATATCCGATATCAATATCGGAACATCCCTAGAAACAACTCATTCATTCTGAAGACTACTGCCCATTTGAGTGCCAAAATGAAGCGGTATATAGGTGATTATTGCATTTAAAAAAAAAAAGAGGAGAAGAATGATGATAAGGTATGTGGAGCCATCAAATTATGCGGATGATGGAGAGAGAGCAGGCAGGTTCAGTTTGTACTCCCGTCTCATGCTCTCCCACTTTTTCCAAATCCTGTGACTATTTCTGGCTCTTGCCTTTCATTCATTACATTTATATAGCGCTTTTCTAGACACTCAAAGCGCTCCCCACAATGTAGGGTGGGAATTGCCTCCTTCACCACCACTGGTTTGATTGATTGAAAACTTTATTAACAGATTGCAGAATGGGTACAGTACAGTACAGCTCAATACACACAATTGTTAAGGGGATGCAGACCAGAGAAAGACTTTCATCTTGTTTACAAGACCCACCCTTGGGCTACGCAGGCTCAATGGCTGCCATACACTGGCACCAGGCACACATCACACTACACAATGGCTGAACGGCTCAGGAGACAGGGATTGATATCAGCCAATTAACTCATTGGATGCCACGGACTTGAGCATAGTTTGTTACTACCACGCCAACGCTCTAAGCAACGTTCAAGACAGGGGAGGGAAGAATTGGATATACGAAATTGGGATGGGAGAAAAATAGAAAAGTGGATAAAAAAACAGATGCATCTGGGGCATTTGACGCTTCTCAATGCGATCGGGATACCCGCTCGACTCGCCTGACAAAGAAAACTGCGCCCGGAGACATTTGAACGTTGCACAGGCCAAGATATAAGGTTGCAAAGGTTGCTCGATACTGCCACCTGGGAGGATGCGGCCGGTATTGCACTTTGGCATTCTCAGGATGATTCCCCATGTTAACCCCGAGTCCGTGTGCCTGTAATGAATAGAAATATCGAATAAAAGAAATAACGATGAAAACCCGACTATACTCGGGTTTTCGGGGGTCCTGGCGCTCAACACATGGCGAGATAACCCGACTATCCTCGGGTCTGGCGCTGATTGAGTTAAGGCAGTGTTTCTCAAAGTGTGGGGCGCAGAGGCATGACAGGGGATTTAAAAAAATAAAAAATAAAAAATAAAAATGTATTACAGAAAATTATCACTAAAGTGCTATCTGTTGCAGCTGCACTGTTCTCCATGAAAATACCATATGTGGATAAGTTTGACCATTTCTCAAAATCTGAAAATCATTATTTAATAAAACACAAAAGGATCACCAAGTTACTCTGGATAAAAAAGATTTTTACAGACAACATTGAGACAAAGCTTCCTGACACATCTCCATCCAAACTCTTGGAAGAACTCATTGAAATCTCATCTGATACCACCTGGAGAGCTAGTTTCAGAGTGTGGTGCTGAGTACCAAGTATCTCATGATGCAGCAGTTAAGGTTTGATACCATTCAGCACCACATATCTGTGTGAAGCTGGCTTTTCATCCATGACAGCTCTGAAAACAAAATATAGGGCCAAGTTGAGCCTTGAGGATGACATGCGTGTTGCCTTGTCAAAGACTGACAGCAATAAAGACTGTTTGCTTATTTCCTATGTTCGCTTTGTAAATTCCCAGTCACTGAGTGAAGATCTGCTGTTTTGCAAATATGTCAAAAACAGAGCGACAGCTGATGAGCTCTTCAAAATTATTGACAGTTACCCGACTGAACTTGGACTGAAATGGGAGAACTGTGTGGGCTTTTGCTCTGACGGTGCGCAGGCCATGGCAGGGAAAAGGAGGGGGCTACAGGGTCTCACCAAACGCGCAATGGACGCACTGTAAATTCACAGAGAGGCGCTAGCGTCAAGACAGCTTAGCCCTGAGCTGAATGAGGTTTTGACAGAAGTTATAAACGTGGTAAATTTCATCAAAACCCGACCCCTGAAAGCGCGCCTGTTTTCTGCGCTGTGTGAGGAGATGGGAGCTGACCATTCTGCAGTGCTGTTTCACAGCGAGGCAAGGTGGCTCTCGCGAGGGAAGGTGTTGTCAATTTGAAAGGTCACGATATTGGTGTTATTTCAATAAATTTAAACATGGCCCATTTCATGACTATTTTGTTGGGGCGAGGGGGGGGGGGGGGGCCAAAATATTTTGGTCCGCCAAAGGGGGGCCTGACAGAAAAAGTTTGAGAAGCACTGAGTTAAGGGGAAGGGATGATTAGGTGGCCTTGATGTCAGAGACCTGATTGGGAATTTGGCTAGGAACGTTGGGGAACCCCCTACTCTTTGCGATAGGCCTGGGTTCTTTAATGACCGAGATTCAGTAGCTACAGGCCTCCAAGTCTTCTTGGTGCCGACCTCAAAATATTTGAAGCAACACATCAACAGTCACAAACCCAAAACCTGTAAGGACAGATGTGTGACCCAAAAAACTGAGTGCCCCCTGACTGATTTTCAGCACACACACGCATGCATACATAGATGTGCTGAAAGTGAAGATACTTATCAAACATGTCAGAAAGGTATTTCAATAGTAGTAGGCGCAGCAACGTGATTATTTCATGAAAAATCAACTTGCCCCAGAATTTCATTAAATGTCCTTGGAAATGGGTCACCAGAGGTAAGATCGGCTCCTGATCTTTCTACATTTCCAACCCCGGGTGTAATGATGTTTAAATCACAACAGAACTCAAATCCTACATTTGTGTGTTCACAGTATTGTACAGACAACATTGTACAGACAACCCAAAAAGGTGTAAGCTTGACTAGGCTGTCCTTCACTGTCACAAGAAATGGGAATTGTGTTTAATGGTAAACACTAGTCTATCCTACAAGCTACTAGTTAATTTCAGACCATCAATATTTCCCTCTGGAGGTGGTGTTCAAGTGTTCTCAAGTGGCCCGCCAGGTAAATCAGATTTACCATACATTTCAAAACATTGTTCCTTTTCACTCAGAGCAGATTACTTTGTACTAAACTCAAGACAAAATCAAATCAAGAATATGTGCACTAGTGCTTCATAGTGCGTTATAGTGCTCAAAAGGTTGCCGAGTTGTTGAGTATGGGGGCAAATCTGCCGCAGCTTGGCCATCTGTGTGAGTGAGGAAGCGATTGAGCAAATGCATAAACACACATGCAGGCATGACCGACCGACCAACGAATAACCTCCCACAGCAGTGATTATAGAGCTGTTCCGTTCCGAGCACCTCATGAATGTGCGTCATCTAAAATCCCACAAATCCAACACAAATACCAAATACCCCTACCTTGACGGTGCAGTCCTTGGAGCAGGAGGAGAAGCGGTGTCCGCGGTGTGAGAAGGCCAGGTGGAGGACCTGGTCATGGTGCTCCCTCAGCGTCTGGACCTCCACGCAGGGGATGCAGTCGAACAGACGCTTGAACTCCCGGTACCACGACACCGCCGCTGCACAGGGGGGAGGAGGCAGACATAGTGGCCATCTTGTTTTGTTTAGCAAAATAAGCTCATATGCGTGAGTTCCGTTTCCATGGCTTGCAGTATTCCATTTACTCGTGTACATGGGGATACTAGTGATTGGGTCAAGATAACTAGTACATGGGATGAGGTTAGGGCTGGGCGATTCTTGCTAAAATGTGAATCACGATTTTTCTCTCTAAGAATTGAGATCACGATTCTTATTTTTTCAATAAAATCATTTATTGCACTCTTTCTTAAACAGACAACATAACATATATCAAAGTGCTTGACTTAAACTTAAACATAACATATGAAAGTGCTTCACTTAAACTTAAAAGTCTCTTGTAAAGTCTCAAAATAACTCAAGTCAGAATCGTCATCATTTAAAAAAGTAAAGTAAAACGTAAAAATATTTTTTTTTTAAATAAATTTCCTTTTTCTTTCTTTTTTTATAAAAAAAATTGTCATAATTTAAAAGTGAGATTGCATAGGTCTATGAATCGAGATCGCGATTTTTTTCCGATTAATTGCCCAGCCCTAGATGAGGTACTATCCCTTTACGGAGTCCAAGCTAGGTGTACCTGGGTCAGTATCAGACAAATCACATGGGATGAGGTACTATACTTTTACTGAGTCCCAGCGAGGTGTACCTGGGTCACTGACGCTGGGTCAGTATCAGACAAATCACATGGGATGAGGTACTATCCTTTTACTGAGTCCCAGCGAGGTGTACCTGGGTCACTGACGCTGGGTCAGTGTCAGACAAATCACATGGGATGAGGTACTATCCTTTTACTGAGTCCCAGCTAGGTGTACCTGGGTGGCGGGGCACAGAGCGGGGGATGCGGTAGTAGCTATAGAACAGCTCCCTCCATAGGAACTCATCTCTGGAGACGGCCAGCCACTGTATGCAGGCCAGGCCAGCACTCAGCACGGCCTCATGGGGTAGACGCAGGAAGATCTCCAGCACCAGGCTGTCTGGCAGGGCTGGGCCACACTCCATCCTGACATCCTGGACAACACATACACAGAAAACAATGTTGGATGGGTGCATTGTAGGGTTATAGTAAATCTGAAATGTGAAATAAATGTGACTATGAAAATCAAACCACAAAGATCTGTAGAAGTGTAATAGAAGGTATTCTATTACCTTGCGAGGCAGCTGGATTTGCGGGATCTCGAGTAACAAACTCAAATCTGGTGCATCAGGTTATGTATTCTATAGGCTAAATCTATATTGTGTATTAACATAATGCTGTGAACCTAGCTGTAACATACAATTACTGCTGACCGATTCACTACCATCATATTGTAGGATATACCGTACTCAACTTTTTTTGGTTTGATCTTTTTGTGGCCAAGTCATGTGGCCAATGACTTATGCAGTCATGTACAGACAGTTCATTGGAGTGACATGGGCACATATGTATTAATAAAAATTTGAAATTAAGAATTTGTACTTGTACGCTCCTTGACTGACAAACCGTAGATGTTGGTCATAACAGCATACTGATACATAGCCCCTTTCGTGACTTTCGGTTTGCAAGCCTAAAGTCACGAAAGGGGCTAACTGATACATATTTCAATACACAGAAATAATAGTCTACATCAAGTAAAATCCTGAGATGAATGAATTAGCATATGTCAATATCTGGTGTCTTTCAGGGCCCCTTCGCCCACAAATAATCCCACCCTCCCACATACACCGATTCTAATTTGGGCCTGACAGTTGACAGTTGTAATGTATGTGTTACGGCCGGGGGTGACCACGACGCCACGCTGCATGCAGATCTAACCAACCATGGTGGTAAAAAAACATCGGTATACCTGCTACTAGTGCACCCAGCAACTCAAAATGATATTATAAAGGATATAATAACGTTATTCAGCGCCTTATACAAAAGCCAAGATACAAGCATTCTCCCATATTCTGAAACCATCTCAAGCTAATAAATAACAAGCGGCCAACCCTTAGTAGTGAAGTGTGTCAGAATGTGTCACAGCGGGCGGTGGGGCTAACCAACGTCTTAGGGTACGGGTCTTAATTATAAAAGAAAATGTATGAGTGCAGTAACTTGTGTTGGTTAAGTCCACTCGCTTCTATATTGATGCAATTAGTTGACATTAATATAGTTGACATAGACAAAAATTACCGACTATAAGTAAGTAGGAAGTGAACTACACAGTAGCTAGCGCCAGTAAGCCAGTTAAGCTAACTCGCTGTAGCAGCACGGTTGGTGACAGCTTGGGCAGCTAAGCTCTGCCTATCAAGCTAAGCTAACTCTAGCTGTCATTCGCCTCCTAATTTGGACGTTGGACGACTATTGATTTTGACAACACATTTTCCAGAAATTGGTACTTTTCATTTTGCATGAGTTAATTAACTTTGCTACGTGGAATCTTGTAACTAATAAACATACACTGAGACCAACCTGCCAGTCGAGAATATGTTGGAGAGAAATGTTACTGGGTAGCTAAGAGGGCTAGCCAGCAAAAAAAAATGTGTACAACAACAATCTTCCCCCACCGGCGAAGCAACAAGCCCATATAAGCAGATACAAGGATGGTCGCTCCGTCAGTGGCCAATCAGATCGCGGAACCCGAACGCAGAAGTGAAAGTGCGTTAGGGAAATCTTTACGCCTCCGGGCCGCGTCTATAAACTCTAACCTTAACCAACTTCGAAAGAGTCGCCTAAGCTTAACCAGTGATAAACTGAGGACCCTATTGGAGTAACTAGGCGTTAGGTAGTTTGCTGCTGTTCGAGGCGGAAATGGGCGCGTCACGCGATTGGGCGCACATGTCACATGACCAGAAACGTCAGTGGCCAATCAGATCGCACCAGAAACGTCAGTGGCCAATCAGATTCGCAAAACGCGAACGCGGAAGCATAAATCCGTTAGGATAAGAATAGACGTCTCCAGTGCAGCACATCCATTAGTCATGCCTGAAAGAGCATAGGCTTTGGTTTTGTGACTGTCCAGAGGTTGGACTTTTTTAATGACTGTATCTCTGGTTTTGTCTCACATACATAATAATGATTATGGTTACACATTACACTATTATACAGGAAAATGTATAAAATCCCAACACTCCAGAATGGCTTCATATGCTGCCTGAAATAATCCATTAATTTGACATATAGGCATACATTTATTCTAGCACTTATTCCAACATACAGAAAGTCCAGGAGATGTATCATGAAGATATTTTACATCCATGTTTCAGCACATGCAGTGGACCCGTAAGCCACAGCTGTGCTCTCATTGGCTTGTCTCGGTGCATCATCACTGACACTGACACAACAGTGACTTGATGGCTGGAGACTGTCTTGCACTTCAAGACATCTGAGGAGGACAAAACCGCGCCATGAACTGAGGTTATGTTGTGACTAATATTCAGTGGTAAGTATTAAAACAACCTGAAATATCTAAACAGTTTTGTCTAACCTACATTTCCTAAAACATTATTTATATGAATATAAGGTAAAGAATGAGACCGGTTTTATGTGTTGATATGTAGACTTGGTTTAAACACTTCGTCTAGTATTTGATATATTATAATAATAATAATAATAATAATAATAATACAAATAAGAGTCATATTGTTTTAATGGAATAAAGACAAAAAGAAACAACAAACTTACAATAGGATTATGTCTGAAATGTAATGTTGAAAACCTGATAGGAGTGGTGTTGTGTTACCTGTAACAGTATCAGGCTACCTGACTTGTACCTGACCCTGGCTGGCACAACATGCAGTTTGAAAACACTGGAGGGTAGTGATGCCTATACTGTGTGTAAACATATAAAAGAGGTATAGCCATAAATATGATTCAAACTATCTCTCCTCAGGACTATCCAACCTAGCTGACTGGATAGTTGTCTGCTGTTGCCCCTCAAAGGTGAGGTCGGCTACAGGATTATCAGGTAATCCTTTTAATATGTGTTGTGGTTTCATGTGAATGTTAATCCTAAAAAAGGGAATACAGATTGAATTCAAAATTATTTGGTTAGAATTAGATAAAAATTCTATGGCTAATCTGCAGGCATATGAGCATAATTTTGAGCAATAACACTTGAACACTTATTTCCCCCCATGTTGCAGGAGAGAAAGTGTGGACAGTTTCTAAAGATGAAATGCTATCCAGTCAAAGCCGTCCCAACGAGGACCTTTCCTAATTCCACTCATGGAAGGATGGATGAACAGAGGAGTAGAATCCACACTTTTGCACCCATGTCGTCCACATTATATTGTGATGTCGCACACTACTAGAAGCACTTTGATCTAGGTTTTGCAACTGGAATGTCTCTCTATGCTTGTGATAATGATGACTTGTCTGTAAACTCCTGTTGGGGGGGTGGACATTGTCTGACAACTGACAAGTACAAAGGATGAAATGCAATGCACCCTAGTAAATCATTATGTACCAGAACTCAAAGATATGGTTGGATTCTATAAAAAATTAACAGAATTATGTATGTTTAGGGCTGTCCTCAATTCTTCTAGTAAGTAAGTCTAGTAATAATCATAGGATTTAGTTAGCTAATCGATGAATCCAAGAATGACCTCTTTAAATGTAGTGCTTACCAGAGCATCATTGTTCAGCATAGAAGAAAGTATTGAAAACCACTTGACTAAGCAACTAACAACTTCTTGGTCAACTAAGACCACATTGACCCAGCATGGCAGCCCTGCAATGTTGTGACCTATTATACTTTGATAACAGAATATTATATAATATTGAAATATTAATGTTAAATGTCAAATATTTGATCAGACCTTTATCATATTAAACCTATTCTGAATGGCATAAAGGGATTTATGGTCTTCCAATCATTTGTGTATTTCTGGAGAGAAATAAGTTCATATTCATGTCTTGCTGTGTCCTTCGCAACATTGTACCAGTCCCCTGTATCATACATTTTATATATATATAATTACAGGCATAGTGCATTGTTATGCATTATGTTGTAATACAGCAACTGCTTAATTAAAACAATCCGCTATAAGTTTGGTTTATCAGTTCAAATGTAATTTACATTCTATTATTCCTATGATAATTGTTGGTTGATAAAGGCACATTACAATTCAGTGCATATTTCTAGCATTGCTGGCCCTAGGTGGCCCCATAGAGCTAAAATGGACTTAGCTCTATATACTAGCTCTAGTATAGGGATCCCAGGTTCAGAACACAGAGACAGACAGGGAGGCAAAAGGTCAAACCCAATACTGGGTACATTTAATATAATGTCCAGGCCGAGGGGGTCTCGGTGTGAGGGGAGCCAGGGGAAAAGACTGTGCTGAGAGGAAGGGCTAGACTAGAGGGTTCAGGGAGAGTGGGGCCAAAGCAGGCTGGGGCAGGGGTCCAGAGGAGAGACAGGGGTCCAGAGGAGAGGCAGGTGGCAGGCAGGTCATCTGAAGGCACAGGAGAAAAACATGGGATTTGTCCTCCTTACAAGAACATTTGATCAGCTCTCTGCATGGCTCTGGAGACCTCAGTAATTGTTGACCAAACTGGCACCCATGACCCTAATTTCTTGGTCCATCCATAGTCCTGTGGAGAAGGAATAACTTGCTGTGTTTTTGTGCTGGTCACCCAGATTCCTGCTTGATACACTGCTCGTCTAATATGCTGTATGAGTGCATCCTGGGTGGGTGGCAGTTTCTCCATCACCCTATTCTCATGACAGAACAGAAGAATATTTTTTCGTCTGGTTGATTGAGCTCAAAGGACTGGATTTGTTGTACAGGATAACAATCAGTCTCAAGCTTCTGGAACTGCTGACAGTCGAGATCCAACAGCTGGAAGGGATGTTTGGCCAGATGAACAAATATTTCTGTTGCATCATCATAGGCCTGCCAAGCTGACTTCTTACCCTTACCATTGAATGCAGATGTTGTGTTGCAACCTGAATATGAATGAAACATAGGCAGTGCTCAAGACTTTTGCTCCCCTAGACTTTTACATATGTTGTTGATGTGGTCAAATCTGTATTTTTTTGCCCATGCCAAAAGCCGCCCGAGATGTCATTCAAATGTCGAATCTCAACTAAATCATGGAATACGCCTGCAAAGATCACAATGACATCAGTGTCCACAGTACACACGAGGACCCTGCTTGCTCCTTGTTCCAGTGCATGCCATACATGAACCACCATCCTGGTGTTTGCCTCCTTATGATTGCAACAGTCCATGATGCTAACAGAAGACAATACAGCTTTGTCTGGTGGCCAGTTGAACCCTTTGATCGTTGATGTCAAAAAGGCAAACGGCTCCTCCTTATTCATTGGGTCTCAAAGAAAATCCATCCAGAGCATGGACTGGTCAGATGAGCTGAGTGGTACACTGGTTGAAGAAACATGGCTTGGATTCAAAACCAAATTCACAACAATACTTAACAACATGGCACCCCTAAGAACCACCAGGGTTAAAAATCGCGCTGAGCCATGGATGCACACTGAAATACTGACCGCTGTGAAAACCAGAGACAAAGAATGCTCGGACAGTGAACTCCAAGCCCACGTGGTTGAACAAAAAATTCAAAGAAACAGACTAAGAAATGACATAAACACCATGATCAAAACCGCAAAAAAAAATCTCATCAATGACAAAACTCACAAACCCTGCGAACTTTGGAAATTACTCAACAACCAACTAGGCTGCAGCAAAAAACTAAAAACAAGATTTACAAACATAAACATAAAGACAGAAAATACTCATCACAGACAAACTGGATGTGGCCAAATACCTAAACATATTCTTTACAAACATAGCCACAACACTGGTTAATAAACTACCCTCCCACTCAGGGCATTATGGGGTAGAACACATAGTAGCATACTACAAAAACCTAGGGGTCCGCAAAGACGACTTCAAACTGGAAATGGCAACAACAGATGAGGTACTCAAAAAATTGAGCGCCCTCCAACCTAACAAGGCCACTGGCCATGACAACATCCCCTCCAAATTCCTCAGAGACTCAGCAGCCGCATCACCCTAGTCATCACACACATAATAAACCTCTCCATAAAACAGGGACACATCCCCAAGGACTTCAAAATAGCGAGAGTGACCCCCCTGCACAAAAAGGGCAGCAAATTAGACCCAGGCAACTACCGCCCTGTTTCTATTCGTGCCTCCATCTCGAAAGTCATGGAAAAAATTGTCTACGAACAGGTCGAAAAGTACCTAGCGAAAAAAATATCTAATCTACGAATTCCAATCTGGCTTCGGAACATCCCACTCCACTGACACATGCCTTCTCTATTTGAACGACCACATCAAACAAGAGGTGGACGCAGGCAAATACTGCGGCATGGTCATGCTGGACCTACAAAAGGCCTTCGACACTGTCAATCACTCCATTCTGATTGACAAGCTAAAAGCAATTGGTTTTGATAGTCTATCAGTGAGCTGGATGCAATCCTACCTGGAGGGGAGAGAACAGATGGTGGAGGTAAACGGTACTCTACCCCCCCCCCCCCCCCCCCCCCCTCACAGTGAGCTGTGGTGTTCCACAAGGAAGCATACTAGGACCGTTACTGTTCCTAATTTATGCAAATGACATGTCGTCAGCTTGTGACTGCAACTTGTTCTTGTTCACGGACGACTCAGCCCTGCTGGTCTCTGACAAGAACAAGTTACAGGTTGAAAAAAACCCTCAGCTCAGAACTCTGCAGAATATGCACCTGGCTTGCTGATAACATCATTACACCTGGCTAAAACAGAGTCCATTCTCTTCGGATCAAATAACAAACTCAGCAAGACCGACGGCTTCTCAGTTACAGTGGGTGACAATACATACCTGGGTTCCATCCTAGAGGCAAATCTTTCCTGTGACAAATGGCATCCAATGTAATAAAAAAAGTCAACCAAAGAACTAGATTCTTGTACCGGATCTCCTCTCTGGTAAACAAGAATACCCTGAAGACTCTGGCAGGAGCACTCATTCAAGGGTACTACGACTATGCTTGCACCTCATGGTACCAAAGCACCTCAAAGGCGCTAAAAACAAGATTACAAACATCACAAAACAAACTTGTCAGACTACTACTTGACCTTACTCCTAGAACCCACCTCACCCCTGCCCACTTTGACTACCTAGGATGGCTTAGAGACGACAGAGTACAGCAACTTGCAATGGGCCTGGTCTACAAGATACACTACACCACACAGGTACCCATGTACATGTCGAAATACTTCCCAAAGGTCAGTGAATACCACGCCCACAACACCAGAGGGAGTTCCACAAATCATGTGAAACCCAGATTTGGCACAAACAAGGGACTAAACACATTGCAATTATGCCACAACAATGTGGAACGCCCTACCCACAGCCGTAAAAAGATGTGAATCCCTACCCACATTCAAAACCGCTCTTAAAGAGCACCTACGGGAGGCTGCTATTCTAAACTGGCCACGTAAATGTCCAAACCCCCCACCCCCTCCTAAATAATAGAGAGTCTCCTCCCCACCGTATGTATGCAGAGAGATGAAAAAGGTGTATCTAACTCCAGGGAAGATGTTAAAGGAAAACTCCAACATTTTGGGAAATTAGCTTATTTAACATCTTCCCTGGAGTTAGACAAGAAGATACATACCTTTTTCGTGTCTCTGCATGCATTGGGCTTAGGGAACGCCTGGACCGTTAGCCTAGCTTAGCTTCATCACTGGAAGTGGGGCAGACATCTAGCCTAGTTCACTACAGTCAGGAAATATACTCCAAATACAATCAAAATACAACTCCCAAACATTCCTGTAAACATGTTGTGACCTGTGTATTTACCACGTCTCCCAGTCACACAAGTCACACAAGTCTCCCAGTCACACAAGTCACACGAGTCTCCCAGTCACACAAGTCCCAGTCACACAAGTCTCCCAGACACACAAGTCTCCCAGACACACAAGTCACCCAGTCACACAAGTCACACAAGTCTCCCAGTCACACAAGTCTCCAAGTCACACGAGTCTCGCAGTTACACAAGTCTCCCAGTCACACAAGTCTCCAAGTCACACAAGTCACACGAGTCTCCTTCTCTTTATATATTATACATAATATGTACGTTAAATTACACTGCACTTTACTGGTTCTTTTGCACTTCTGGTTCGATGTTAAACTGCATTTCCTTGTCTCAGTACTTGTAGTCTGTGCAAATGACAATAAAGTTGAATCTAATCTAATCTAAATATCAATCATGCCAGAAACTACTCAATTAAGCCAAGAAAGAAGTTTGGTCAACAGTAGAAAAAATACAAGGCAAACAATTGCATTCCACAATTTTTTTTATTATTACAGGCCTATAATATGTCCAGGTAGAGGTCCAGTCTTCCACTCCAGTTGTTGGTAGTGCTAGATTCGGGCCTTGCTGTCACGACTGCTGCTCACAAACCTCAGACTGGACACACGCACGCACGTCATTATAGTGGTAATTTATCCTAGAAAACAAAACAGGGAGATAGAGAGGTTTTTTTTTTATCCACTTTTTCTCCCATTTTCTATATTTTCTCCCATCCCAATTTCGTATCATCCAATTCAACCCTCCCCTGTCACGAACGCTGTTTCTTGCCTCCCACAAGCCGGCTGCAATGTGGACTAAGTCATACATAGCACAAGTCCCCTCCGGTACTTGAGGTAACAGCAGTCGCATCTTTTCACCTGCGCAGCTCGATCTCTCAGTGGCGAGGAGTAACGCGTGGGAGGCTCACGCTGCCCCCGACACTTCCTGATTCTACTGCGCAGGCACACCAACCGACCTGTAGGAGTCGCTGTCCACAACGCCCGATCCCCACCCATCAGTTTCCCACCCCCTAATACGGCCAATGTGTATTAGTATGAACGACCAGCTAAACTGAAAGCAATGTGGAGCGCTGGGCTCGAACAGGCAAGCCCAGCGTCTCTGTCATTCGTGGTGAGCGCCTTGCCCACTACGCCACGTAGCCGCCCCTAGGGAGATAGAGAGTTATGGAGTTGCTCATGCACTCTACAACAACACACATCTTGTATCTCTTCTCATCTCTAACATTTCCATTCCACAGCATGCAAGCATCCTGCTTCAAGAGGTGTATGATTGTGTATGTGACAATAAAACTCGATTTGATTTCAATATTTTAGAGGGTTTAGAGTTCACCCACCAGTTTCTGCTGTGGGAAACTTGGTATTTTAGTATACATATTTTGCTTGCTTAATCATAACATCTAACTTTTATAGATCGACATCTTACCATGGTTGGCTGTGCAGCATTTGGATGCACCAATCGGTCCGAGAAAGGGATTCGGATGTATGTCTTTTGGCTTCCCAAAAGACACAGACAGGAGAAGAAAAAGGTTGACTAGTTCATATAGTTTAACTAGTATACAGCTCAGACAACAACTTAAAGGTCAGGCCAGCTTGACTTAGATATGACATGTCCAAGTAAATCACATCTTGTTCTTTTTCTCTTTGTCTTCATATCAATCTTGTGACGGATACGACAAAACCCATAATCTCATCTTTGTTTACCTTTCTTGTCATTATCTGTTATTAATTTGTCATCTTAATTTGTCAAATTTAAAACTGTGCATAATGGTTCTATGGCCATAGAAAACAGATAATAAACTATATTCTATTTTTGATACAATTTGACTCATCTGAATTTCTACAGTTTCACTGTTTGGCTCATTTAAAATATTCCACAACAGGTTCAATGTGTTTTACTGTAATATGTACATGACTACAATGAATTTAGTCGTAGTACCCTTGAATGAGTGCTCCTGCCAGAGTCTTCAGGGTATTCTTGTTTACCAGAGAGGAGATCTGGTACAAGAATAGAGTTCGTTGGTTGACTTTTTTTTATTACATTGGATGCCATTTTGTCACAGGAAAGATTTGCCTCTAGGATGGAACCTAGGTATGTAATTTCATCTTTCCTTGTGACAATATTGTCACCCACTGTAACTGAGAAGCCGGCGGTAGCAAAGCAGCCACCAGGGGGCGGAGCAGACAAGCACAGGTTCTCCAGAGGGTCAGTCGTCTAAAAACCGTCGACACACTGTGTGTGTTTATTAAAACAAAGAGAACATCATTTATGAATACTGTCTAAGCAAATAACATGCCGTATATCTCCATGAAGAGATACAGTATGAGAATGATCTCCATGTGAATGATCTTTTGTAAACTTGCACACACACACACACACACACACACACACACACACACACACACACACACACACACACACACACACACACACACACACACACACACACGCACGCACCAATGTGTGGCCCCCCCTGGGCTGCTGCAAGAGCCCCCCAACTGGGTTGTAGTGAATATTAGTAAAGAATTATTGACAGCGGCAATTCGATTCTGTGAATATCTTTCTAACTTTACCTAAGTCTCTCGATTCCGATACAATAAAGCGAATCTTCATCACAAATCATATTCTCAAAATAATCTGACGGGCAGATATTATTGCTGGCGGACCTATTTCGGCCGACCACTGAACTAGGATATCTGTTGGGTAACGTGCGTTTAGACAACACTATTTGGGACAGACCACACAGGCTATTTCCATATTAGGCTATTACTTCACATAAAATATCATGTCTAAATGAAATGCACAAAACAAAAAATGTATGTATCATAACGTTACCCTGGTATAGATCTGTATGCATGTATTTATGTATTTATTATATCCATCAATATAGCCAGTCTGCCACCGTTGAAAGCCTATGGAGATGTTTACCTTCTTTGCAGGGCTATAACTTTTTAAATTGTATTGCTATATTGACATTACTATGGCCCATTCAACATCGATTAGCTATCATTCCGGATGTGGGAACGTTATATTTTTTCATTCATACATTGTTGTGTTAATACCGTCTTGAATATAAGTATGTTTATAAGCTTTTCTGCTGTAATTCCAAAAACGCTAGTTATAGGCCCAAACGCATATGATAGATTATCGATTGCCGTTTCTTTCCTATACACGCTATATAAAAAAATTCAAATGTATATGATCGGTATACATTATGCTTCATCATGCGTGGAGGAAAGGGGGGGCGGGGTCGTCTATAATTCCTTTATCGTCAGTAACGGCTTTATGTAGTATGGGTTGATATATTGATCAGATTGTTTGCAAACAAAGAAACGCTCAATCGGGCTGAAAATAACGTTACTGTCCTCTTACCGATATCCCAATTATTTGACGCTGATCGCCTAGATCCATTTCCGGTTTGTATGGTGCAATAAACACCGAAATCATATCGATTATTGCGTTATGGAGCGATCCATATGCACGCCAGTGTTTGTCTGGACCCACGTAACAAGATATGACTGCCGGAGGGATTTCCTCGACGCACCGATCACAACTTCCGGTTTTGAGAGTGTAACTCGCCCGACCATCCACCAGGCGGCGGTATTGAGGCGTTGCAATCTCATTCAGGGTCCCGCTGCAGCACCGGAGGTTGGCTGGATGAATTATGAATGCCATGGCGAAAAAATTTAATATTGATTTCAAAAACTGCGTAAGTCGTTTATGGCGACCAATGTGTTAACGTTAGATTGTGCATGGCTTTTACATTGAAAAATGTACTTGTCACGTGGTTACGTTCTCCATTCTTCACATCAAAAAGGAATAACGAAATAAAGAATTGTCAAAAACCAAAATCGGCCCATTATTTACTCCTTTTTATTTTTATTTGTATTTGATTCTGACACCAAAATACGAAAAACAGCTCTGTATTTCTGTTTTTCCCCGTTTTTTCCGTGTACGTCTTGATAGTTCGTTTTTCGTTTCAAACGGATATACGAAAAAAAGAAAAAAAACTGAGATACAAGGTGTTTTCCTATTTCCGTTTGAAACCACACTGTACAACTGTACAAGCAAAACTGTACATTGGAATATTGACAACCATACTTGGTCATTTACTGTACATTGGAGGGGGTTGGGTTAGGACATTTACAGGGGCCAGTTTCGAATTGCAGTCTCCCGTAGGTGTTCTTTGAGAGTAGTTTTGAAAGTGGGTAGTGATTCACATTCCTTTACAGCTTTGGGTAGGGCGTTCCACATTGATGTGGCATAATTGCGAAACGTGTTTAGTCCCTTGTTTGAGCCGAATCTGGGTTTAACATGATTTGTGGAGCTGTGATCGTGGTATTCACTGATCTTTGCGAAGTATTTTGACATGTACATGGGTACCTTAGTGGTGTAGTGTATCTTGTAGACCAGGCCCATTGCAAGTTGCTGTACTCTGTCTCTAAGCCATCCTAGGTTGTCAAAGTGGGCAGAGGTGAGGTGGGTTCTAGGAGTAAGGTCAAGCAGTAGTCTGACCAGTTTGTTTTGAGATGTTTGTAATTTTGTTTTTAGCGCCTTTGAGGTGCTTTGGTACCATGAGGTGCAAGCATAGTCGTAGTACCCTTGAATGAGTGCATGGAAAGATTTGCCATGCACGATCTAACGTTAACAAATATAATGTTATGAATAAATACATAAATACATGCATACAGATCTATACCAGAGTAACGTTATGATACATACATTTTTTGTTTTGTGCATTTCATTTAGACATGATATTTTATGTGAAGTAATAGCCTAATATGGAAATAGCCTGTGTGGTCCGTGTCTACACGATCTAACGTTAACAAATATGGATAACGTTATGAATAAATACATGCATACAGATCTATACCAGGGTAACGTTATGATACATACATTTTTTGTTTTGTGCATTTCATTTAGACATTATATTTTATGTGAAGTAATAGCCTAATATGGAAATAGCCTGTGTGGTCCGTGTAGCCTACACTACAACCTCGATTGTTGAATGGATCAATAAGCTGTGACATAGTCGACAAATCATATTGATTTGCAGTAGGCAGGCTTTTTATTTGATCAACAGCAAAATAATCGTAACTACATATAATGTAGGTATTTTGGCGCATTAGTATATGTCCATCGTTACTTCTGTGTATTCTAACGTGCAGTAAAATATGACATGGACTTTGTTAACTGTGTGTAAATACATACATGTAGACACTACAGTAAAGTGTGGAAAAACATACCATCTAAAACTGTTTACAGAAACTGACCAGCAGGTGTCGCACTGTCAATTGTTATTATTATATGCCACATAATTATGGCATCACTCACCCAAATGTGCTTTCTTTTTCCTCAGAAATTTCATAATCAGATCAGATGTCAGCAACATTCTGATTTCAAGTTCATGGGGGCGGGGGGGTAATTACGTCGGATGTCAACACCTCGTTCGACGCAAACTCCCCAGCAGGGAGAGCCAATCAGATGTGAGCTCAACATACTCGGCAAAGATGGCGACGGGTCGACCCACTGTGGTGAAAACTGAGTCCTTTAGCGTTCTTCAAAACACGCATTGTTATTTGAGATAACTAAAGGTTTGTCTCGTTAGTGACTTCAAGAGCGACCAACTGCTGGTTGACGGACATCGTTTCGCTGTGTTCACGACTTGCAGAAGACGTTGTTTTCGAGCGGAGGAGCGCCCCTCGCCTCGGAGGACAGCTCGTCAGCTCCAAGTTGGCTAAACGTTAGCCTGGTTAGCTTTGTCGGCAGCTTGGACCGTTGTTTTGGATTTGATGGCTTGTTAGCTGCACCAGTCTCTCGACATCGGATTGCATTTGATCGGCTCAAAGTATTTTTTTTACACCACCAGCTGTTCATGAACCACGCGGGCTAAACAACACTGGTTGGGGGGGAATACGTGCCGTTGATCTGGCATTGCGACACACACTGTAGAGAGTCGGAGAGACTTGAGTGGCCGACATGTATTTTCTAACCGGCTGGCCTCGGAGGCTCCTCTGCCCGCTGAGGAGTGAAGAGGAGCCCTTTCACATCCAGCCCAGCGCCCACAGGTTCTACTTCGCCGTGTTGTCGGAGACACAACTCAGCGTCTGGTTCAGTCGGGTAAGTAATCAACGCTGCGACGAGTTGCTAGATTATACTGTATGTTGGGTTTAGTTGTCCTAAAAAAAGAATGCGTGGCATGCCATCTCTACGTGTGTGTGTGCTAAACTGTACTCGCTGCTGCGTCACCTCATATCACTGCGTGGCACTGCCTTCCCTATCCATGAGTGTAGTGTACACACATCCATGATCTCTAGATCCTAGTTAGATCCTAGTTGGTTTAGACAGCGTTGCATTGCTAAGTTAGCTTATTTTGCATATGTAAATGTTACAGGATATCAAGTGACTAATTTAACAAACTGTGAGTGATGACTATCATAAAAGGGCATGACGCCCGCGGGCATTTAAAGGGCCGGAAGGAAGGCAGCATTGTAGTGCACTCTTTCTATTTAGAATATCCATCTATGTAAGTGTGTGAATAATATACAAACGCCTACTGAGTGAAGGCCTTTTCATCTGCACCATTCTTCTCATCTCCCTCATTCATCGTAACAAAGGCTTTATGGCTCGCATCCAACAGCATAGCGATGGTGTCTACCTACCTGTTGAATGCCTTGTCTCTCTGACTGTGATTAGTGAAGAGAAGAGGGCAGTTTAATTTGATCTACGACTTGAAGGTCGACCTTTAGCCCAGGGTCTATCGGTGTTCTGTGCACGTTTGTCTTTTAATCCAAGGCCTCAGGTTGCACCGCTGTTCATTCATTTTTTGCATTTTTCCTATATATTCATATCAGAGTTGGCCCCAATTGCCCTAATCTCTGCAAACTAATCAGAATCAGTCAATGTTATCCTTAATCTAAGGAACCAATCATGCTGCTGCATGTGCGAGGCATGCATAGTATTATGTTCATGCCCCCACTTCCACCTCTCAATCAGGCGCAAGGAGGAAGGGCACATTCACTTCAGTTTTCCATTTCTTTTGAATGGGGGGGGGGGGGGGGGGGGTAAAAAGCTCACCACATCATGTCTCCCATCCACACAAATGCACCACCCAGCAGCAATGTGTCGGATCTAAAGTGAACGTCCCCAAACGTGTCTTCTCTACCATCAGTAGCCTCTTTCAAACATGAACTTGGTTTAGAAAGGGGCTGGCACCTAGGTAGAGTGAGGGCATGGTGCATTGGCGCACGCCGCATGAAGGGAAAAGTAACCTACCTCCCTTGCCTGTGAATGGAAGATCATAATAAGGGGGGGCGACAGGAGCTCAGGAGGTAGAGCAGTCCAATGTGCAATACCATCCGGAGAGACGATAGGGGGCGGTATTTTCTCTGTTCGAGCTCAGACAGATCCCCACTGGTAACGTGAGGCTAGATTGATGAAAAATAACGATTAAAAACGAGATTTCTCGTCGGTTGGCACTCAACGCATGGCATGAACTAACAAGATTTCTCGTGGCTCGCACTCAAAGTGTTAACGTTACCTTGGCTAAAGTTGGTACTATTCATAATCCAGCAATAATGGCTGCAGACCTGCAAGCAAAGTACAGCAAGTTGGCAAAGGAGTATTCCAAGGTAAATAACTTTTTCACCAGTAACGTTACATTGTCTTGTTTCCATCTAACGTTAGCTCACGTTAACTGGCTGACCTAGCTCACGCTAACGTGGCTGATCGACCTCTCCCACACATGCACGCAATTAATGACATAATGCGGACAGCCATACCGGTTTAGCCAGTGGTGCAGTCGTAATATGGGAACTGGTAACACGCCACGCCACGTGCACGCGCGCGCGGGTACGTGCATGCGCACAGAACTGATTTATACACACGCACGCACACACACACACAAGCGCATATACGCAAGTGCAATCTTTCTATCATACAAGCTCTTCTTGCTCTCTATTTGTGTGAATGTGCGCGTGGAAAGCTGGCGCGCAGCACAGACGCTTGATTCAATATCATAAGCAGGTAGACCCCATCACGAATTCCGAGCCACATTAGTATTCACCTCCACTGCCTGTGTCACACAGAATGAAGGGGGAGATGCATTCAGATAGCCAACACCCAGACACTTAGTCTACCTGCGCTTTTTGTTATGTAAAACGGTGGCCGGGTTTTGTCACAACGAATGGATACAGCGCATTTTTGTGTGCGAGTACACATCCGTGCGCGATCGCGCGTACTTCTGCCTCAGTGATCTGGTAACACGGCGTGTAACCGCGTGTGACCACGACTGCACCACTGGGTTTAGCAATGTCAATGTTTAGCTTTTAGTGCCAAATGAGTCTCAAAGGGGAATGTTGAATATTTATTGTGCAAAAATCACAACAGAGCCTCTCCTACTAGCTAACTGAACCGGAGCCTTCTGGTAGCAAGTGCAACAACGTATAACGTCCGTGCGGAATCAATGTCCCAACAACCTTTCCGTGGGTGAACTCATTGAGCATAGTTGTCAATTAATGATACTAATACTAATCTATACAATCACCTGTTGTTTAATAAATACCATTACTTTATAGTTATTACTAAAAAAACAATTTTATAATTACATTTTTTTTTTAATGTATGCACTGGTATCTGATCAGTATCGGTATCGGCCGATATCCAAAGCTTAGGTATCGGAATCGGATCGGGAAGGAAAAAATTGGATCGGAAGTTTCGGAACATCTCTAGAATTTGGCACTTTGCATGGTTGCCTCGGCCATCGGTGTGTGAATGTGTGAGTGAATGGGTAAAAGGTGAGGAACTAATTGTAAAGCGCTTTGGATAAAGCGCTGTATAAATGCACCATTTACCATTTCAAATATGTATCTAACTGGCATGTAAACTTGACATCTTGCAAATCAGGGCAACCTTAAGTTTTTCAGAGTTAAAAAAAGGTATGAAATGAAATCAGGGTCAAGGTATTCCATACAGAGTAAAATAAGCAACCAATGGTGTCACTGTTCACAAATTCGTTTTGGCACTGATTAGATTTGAAGAAGTCCTTCTGCATGATCATATTAATTTGCAGAAAGCCAATAATGTAGGAAACACAATTTAAAATTTGTCTAATCTGTTAGTCCACAGAAAAAAACCTATATCTATTACTCTACTAAGGATTACTTATCTTGCGGGTATGATATGGAGGGGGGCTGTTTGATTTGATAACCCATGATTGAGGCACATTGTGTGCAGCAGCCTATTTCTACATAGCGTGTATATTTTTCTGTAGTGCAGAAATAGTGCAAACAGTCATTGTGAATTGGGGTCATTGTTTATTTCCCTAAAGCCCATGCCGGAAGAGGCTTTGCTTCCCCTCATTCTACCCCCCCTTGAGAAACTAGCCTTTATGCCTGGGAGATCCAACTAGCTGTCCAGGAAGAGGTTCCTCTTAGGAATGTGCAAGAAAATAGGCTAGGTCCTTTCCTCTGCTGTACACCGCCACATCTGCTGCACTCATTACCCAGGCCCATCCACACTCCAGCCCCACTGCTACCCAGGCGGCCAGGCCCATCCACACTCCAGCCACACTGCTACCCAGGCCCATCCACACTCCAGCCACACTGCTACCCAGGCCCATCCACACTCCAGCCCCACTGCTACCCAGGCTCAGTCCACACTCCAAAAGATAAAGCAGGGCTCGCAACTCAGTCGTAGTTCCAAGGTGTTTTATTTGACAAAAAAAGGCAGATGCGACGTTTCGACCCTTCTGGTCTTCTTCAAGCATGAAGACAACAACACACTGACATCTTTTTATACAGGAAGTGAACTAAATTGATTATCAGCCCCACCTGGTGATCAGGGGCGGTCCCAATATTTGCATGATACATTCTATACATAATTAAGTAACAATTTCTTTTCATTTGACATTTTTTAGAAGATTTGAGAAATATCTATGTTAAACACAACATTAAGACATTTACAGATAGGCAGCAGTGTTAGTCACTGAAAACAAAAATGAAAAAAACACAAACAAAAAACAAAAACAAAGTCCATTGACTGTCTCCCTCTATAAGTTAAATTTACAAATAAGGTCTAATGTCAAAGTCCTCATTAAGTCCTGTTGGTGCCATCGTTTTAAGATAATGGATCCACCATACTTCTCTCCTCAGTAGGAGATTATCTATATCTCCCCCTCGTCTTGGAAGATGCACTCTCTCTATTCCAAGGTATCTTAATGATGAGACATTGTGGTGTGCCTTTTTAAAATGTAAAGCTACTGGGCTTTTTTCATCCCCATTCCGTATCGTACTCCTGTGTTCAGCAATGCGTGTTTTTAAAGCACGTGTTGTCTTACCGACATATGCCTTACCACATGGGCACTTAAGCATATAGATTACATTGGTAGTTGTACATGTTATTTTGCCTCTTATTTTTATCTCTTTCCCAGTTGTTGGGTGATAGAAAACAGTGCATTTTTCTGTGAAGTGACATTGAGCACACGAACCACAACGTCGGTTTCCATCTGGTAAGTCATCTAAAAAATTGTGTGTTTTCTTAGGAGGCAGGTCTGATTTAACCACAATGTCTCTGATGTTATGTGCTCTCCTGTAGACTAGTCTAGGGGGGATCTGAAAAGATTTATCCAATGTTGGATCAGAACTGAGAAGATGCCAATGTTTTTTAATAGTATGTTTAAAAAGGTTGCCTAGAGGCGAGTATTGTGTAATACACTGTATAGGTTGTCCAGAGGTAGTTTTGTTTCTTGTAGATTGTAAGCAATCTTCTTGGGTTTTATGACCCACTTTCAAAGCTGCTTTTTCTACAATGTCTTGTGTGTACCCTCTGGTTTTAAACATCGTTTTTAAAGTATCTGTCTGTTCCTGAAAACATTCATCTGTACTACAGATTCTACGGATCCTGTAGAACTGGCTGATAGGTAAACTGTTTTTTAGCGGAGTAGGATGAAATGAATCACTTCTCAACAGAGAATTTCTGTAACAAGGTTTTCTGTATACATCCGTTTGGAATGTACCATTGTCTTTTTTGATTATAATATCTAAGAAATTCACTTGGTGTTGGTCATACTCCATAGTAAACTTTAGATGTTCATTTTTGGCATTGAGGAAATTAAAGAATTGTATCAGTGTCATTTCATCCCCTGTCCACAGTATGCAAATATCATCTATATATCTTTTCCACATCTTAATGTATGGTAAAAACACATTTTCTGAGGAATTGAATACATAATTCTGCTCAAAAAGACCCATATAAATATTGGCTATGGATGGGCTGGCTTTGCTTCCCATACTCACGCCCTTGATTTTGTAGATAGTTCTCATCTTGGAACATGAAGTAGTTATGCGTGAGTAGAGTCTCTGTCAGTTCTATAAGAACGTGTGTTTCTGGTGTTGAATCCGGTGGACGTTGATTCAGGAACAGTGTCAGGGCTTCTAGAGCCCCTGTATGGGGTACTGAAGTGTACAAGGATTCGATGTCCAAACAGGCCATGTAGGTCACAGTGGTCGGATCCTGGACGGACTTCAAAGTCTTCAGTAGGTCTGTTGAATCCTGTGTGAAGGATGGGAGAGATTTCACAATTGGTTGTAGGAAGAAGTCCACATAGGAAGAGATGTTTTCAGTGAGAGATCCAATTGCTGCCACTATTGGTCTACCTTTAGGTTGAACAGGATCTTTATGCACTTTTGGCAGGCAATAGAACACTGGAGTCATTGGATGATCTATCTTCAGAAAGGCATATTCTTTTTTGGTCAAGAGGTCATTGTCCAACCAATTCTTTAATTGATGATGAATCTCATTTTTGAAAATAGCTGTTGGATTTCCAGAAAGTTTTCTGTAATTCTTAGCATCTCCTAACTGACGGTGCACTTCCTTCTCATAATCACTCCTATTTTGAACAACAATAGCCCCTCCTTTGTCTGCATTTTTCACAATCAAAGTAGTATCTTTAGAAAGTTTGTTTAATGCTTCCCTTTCTTCCTTTGATAGATTGTTGTACACCTTATATTCTTTTCTGTTCTTAAGAGTATTTCTGACGTCTTGTTCTACCAATCTGCAATAGGTGTCAACGGATGCATTTCTATGTTTCGGTGGAATAAAAGTGGATTTTCCACGAAATTTACTAGAGTTCTCTGGTGTTTTAATTTCACTAATTGTTGAATCCATTGCAGTTGGTCCATCATCCTTATTACTCTTAAAAAATTCTCGTAGTCTTATAGATCGAAAGAATTTGTGAAAGTCAATGATTGTGTTGAATTCATTACAGTCAGTTGTTGGCACAAAAGATAGGCCTTTTTTCAGGGCTGACTCACATGCAGTAGAGAGGGGTTTGTCACTCAGGTTCATGATGTTGATTATCTCGTGGAGCTCCGGGTGTTGTAGTACGTCCTCTGGCCTCCGGCTCTTCCTCTGCCCCCTGCGGCATTTCTTCCTCGTCCTCGTCGTGTCTGGCCTCCTCGGTTCTGACCGGCGCCTCGTTCTAAAAAAGCGGCCCTGTTTGATGTGGGTCCGCTGGTCTCTGAAGTTGTGTCAAGATCTGTAGTGGAGGAGTGAATCACGTCATTGGCAGTGCGAATATATTCTTCTTTCTTGTCCTTTGGGATTCTCCACATATAAACTTCATTCTTTTCATAATCTTTTGCATCTCTTTGGAATTTCCACACTTTCCTTGCTTTTATTTCTTTCTCCACTTTATTCTTGTATTCCTCCAATTCGTTTTTTATATCCGTGATAGTCCACACTCCAGCCACACTGCTACCCAGGCTCAGTCCACAGTATACCAAACAGGCTCATATTGCAACCCATACTGTGATCATGTCTACATCTAGGTCTGTTTCTTAGCCCTGGGACCTCCAGGCACACTGAAATGGTTTTATTGGTGCAAGCAGCCAAGCAGGGTGGTCAAGCAGCTCTTTGTCACAGCATAGCTAGTCTGACTGAAAGGATATGGACTGTGCATATAAGGCTCCCATTGGCTGACTATTTACAAGCTTCCTTCTGGCTAATTCTTGTCTCCCCTCCGCTCTGTGTGTTGCCATCATAAAATCCTTTCTCTATAGACTTGTTCGCTCCACGTCGCGTGCATCAAGGGGGCAAAAGGAACATAATCCTGGTCAGAACAATGGGGCAGACTACAATATATTTGCATTTGTTAGCCATGCTAGCGATATAAACAATCAATCCATGCCAAAGCTAGCTATGTAAAAGGTGAAAGACTCACAGCCATGCTGATTTGGCAAAATTACATCCAGCTGTTTGGCTCGAACACGGTATGTTTGTATACACAGCAAATAGGTCTATGCATAACGACGACAAGCACTCGAGCTAGCAAGCTACATGCTTATGATGGAACGATTTGGATTGTGCACTTGACTAAGGCAAGCTTGCTTGGTTCATTCTGTGGATTGTTTTAAAGTCAGTCTAAAGCAATAATAAATGTGTTCTGATTTTGTCACACCACAGAAAAATCTTATTAACCACACAAATTTGAATTGTTTAAAAAAAAAGAAATCACGTAATATAAAGGTTTTTCAAAATGGTGAAAAAATAAGCAGTATTCTCTGCTCTGAGATGCTGGAGGCGTGTCCACTGAAGGCGATGGAACCACGCCCAATCGTGAGAAAGTTACAGCTGCAAGTGTCAAATAACACTGACCTGAACAATGGATGCTCCATCTAGCAGCTCTATTGGACTTGTACAGCCCTTTTTTCTCATGTCTTTCTCTCTCTGTCTCAATAATAATTTCTTACCTCAGTGAAACAATGCACACTGTAGATACGGGACATTTTCGTCACTTTGTGGCTGTTGCTCTCATATAGGGGTACACAAAAACCACGGTACGGGTTTTCGGTACAGTGGGGGAAAGTTTGGCTTTCCATGTTCCACTCAGGGGTGATGTAGTGTGCAGTAACTAACTAATTGTACTTGTAGGGCTGTCAACGAATATTCTATATTGAAATTAATAATCGACTTGTAAAAAAAAAAAAAATAATAATAATATTAGATTGTGGGAAAAACAGCCCCCCGGTGGGCGGTCGTTAACTCTTTCAGTGCCACGCCTGGTTTTCCATTTTACCGCTTGAATGCCACCATCCGCGCCAATGTTAACGTTAATATCGCCTAATCTATGTTTTAGATTATGGCTATGTGTCTAATCTGCCCATCGCATTATCAAAGACTATTTTCCAGACAGTGCTGTGAAGGCAGATTGTTTTTTTATCGCGTTGTTGCCGTTTCAGAGCAGTTAGAAAAGCCCCCGTTTTGATATAAAAAACAGCTCATTCTGGAGCATTCTATGAAAATCGTCTTTTAGTAGAATATTCCACAACGTTGATATTCGTCTGCCTTTTTATGAATCGTTTTCAAATAAACGCTAGATGATCAATATTATACGTGCACGCACGCACATTACGGCCGCGCGCGGATAATCGCCTCGTTGATTTCCTCTCGGAGTTTTACATTGAAACCGAAAGAAGACATTTCACAAAACAGCTTATAACTTCATCAAACTTACTCTGATTATCCTACCACTGATAACATAGAGTCCTTACCTGACATCAGAGGGTATCCAACTGGTATATTCCAATTCCTGATCACCATCCGAAAAAATCGATACGTGTATGGATCCAACGCGACACAGTGGATCTCCATGATCCGCGGGGATCTGAGGCTCCAGAATGAACTCTAGTAACCCCGGCTGGATCAGTGAACTGGAAAATGTGGAGTACCGGATTTTTTTCCCCATTCATTTTCATTGAGTCCATTCCAAAATCACTTATGTCATATGGGAGACGACAGGGGGCGCTTTTTTCCACAGTGATCACCGGCGCAGCTCGGCAATACTCGGGTAGGCTCGGGTGATGCAATAATTTTTCAGATCGCAAAAAAAATAATAATAATAATAATTCCGAGAAATCTCGTGAGTGGCTAGCAACCACCTATAAAAAAACACGAGAAATCTCGTGAGTGGCACTGAAAGAGTTAATGGTTAACATACCGCTGTATTCGTTCGGTACACTACACAGCCGTTCGGTACGGTACACACTGAAACGGTTCGGTACGGATACGTGTACCTTTCAGTGTTTCCCCTAGGATTTTTTTCAGGGGGGGTGGTAGGCCCCTAAAACGACTAGTGTTGTCGCAGGGCGCGCGTGTCACGGATACGTGGTGTCAACAGTGTCGTCATTAGGGATGGGTACCTTTCACATTTATACCGGTACCTGTGAATCGATACCGGTACCCAACGGTACCTTTTTTCGGTACTTTAGTCTCAAGACATTTTATTTACCTACCTCAGTCGTGAAAAAAAATCCAAACTTCAAATAACTACAATTTCGACAGTTTTCGGCTTGCCATTGCTCCGACTGCTTTGTTGTTGAATCAAGTCAAATCCTAGGTAAGCATATATTGTGCGTGTGAACGTTGACATGAAAAAAAAAAAAAGTAAAAAAGAAATTTTTTTTTTTTTTTATCTCTGTATCTCACTTGAATCGATACTCGGTAGTACCGACGTGTTTCGGTTTGGTACCTCAAAAGTACCGAATTCGGTACCCATCCCTAGTCGTCATAGACGCACGCAGTAAGGCGGTTGTTAGTATCTGTGCATTTCTCTACACTGAGCTGAAATGAAACTATTGCACATACATTTACTTATTTACAATTATACATACAGTAGTGACAACACGCATATGAACTATTTACAGGGAGGCACATACAACACTCATAACTATTTACAACCACAGAAAGGGAGAATGGCTTATATGAACTATCCAGTTGATATATCAACTTACATTAACTATCCAGTTCGTTTTTATAGTGTAACGTTTGGTTACTTGAAGGAGAGGGAGAGAGACACAGACTTGTTACGTGCGACGCTACAGTCTCGGAATGGATTTGGTAGCTTTTTTTCTGTGTTTCCGTAGACTGTGCCCCACCACTGTTTTAAAGTCTTAGTGAAGATTGATTTATATGAAAACCGATTTATGTATAATTTAGCTAGCTCGCCAACGTTACTGTGATTTAAAGCAAACTTAAAAAAGAAAAGAAAAAACGTGTTTCTTCTTTAAATACATTTTATTTTTTATTTTTTTTCTGGAGGCAATGGTAGGGGAAACACTGCCTTTACACCCCTACTCCCATACAGTAATTTTTTTACGGAACCCTATTATAAACGATCTGCCAATGTGGTTCAGTAATTCTACATGCCAAAGCAAAGCACATTTGGCAGGTGGTGGATGCTAACATTGGGTCATTCATTCTACACCCTCTCGGGAAGGCGAGATTTTACGTTTTTGGTAAAAACGTAAAATCCCTACATATAATTCCTTGTCATGGCTATATTGATGCACATAAAAGATTACCCATCTGTTGCGGATTAGCAGTGTATTTTCCTATGGATTCCGCTCGGGGAACGAGGCCAATATAATATCACGTCCACTAACCTTAGCTGTGTGAAAATTATGCTAGGTTACATGTTGTAAAATTATGTTAGGGGGTTGCATCTCCTACACAATTCAGTAGTTACTCTGGACTACCTACTAATATATTTATATATATATATTTATTATAACATAAGCACAAGGGTAACTTAAACGTATTGCAGGGTACGACGGTACGTACTGCTGACGTTGGCACCAGATGTGTTATTAATAGCTATTTTCGGTGGTGTATCCCTAGTTTCTTTGTTTCAGAAGTATGAAATTTAAACTTGGTCCAATAAATGGAAGTGAAGTAGGATCCTGACACCTGAGAGTAATAGCAGTGTTGTTGACAAGGACAGTAGTGGTCATGACCTCAGATGGGGGTAAGACTACTGAATTTTGACATGTTCTACTAAAGTGAAATATCCCTTTAACGGTCTAACTCCATAATTCAGTACTACATAGACAAGTCTTTTCACATGTTTTCAGAAATTATTTTCTAACATGTATAATGTGTTCAGAAACAAATATCTGAATTCCCTTTACACAGACATTAAAGATAGCCTATTCAAAGTATGTTCAGAAAATCTTAATCTTAAAGGTAGAATTTTTTTGCCCATTTCTTTGAGATTTAATATTATGAATGTGTTTTTTAGGCCTAGTCATTTAGATTATGCTGCCTCAGATGAAGAACGATATAAGTCCGTTTGACGTTTTCAGAGGAAAAATGTTTTCAAACTTTTATCTAAAGATGGTAAGTTAGATTATTGTGTTCATTCATCGCTAAAGAGAGTAGAGGTTTGAGTACTTTTTCTGGTACTATAACTGCATGGGCTGTTATAGGCTAACAATTAATTAAACAATTCATATAATTAGTATGAATCATCTGGGGCTGGTATAAAAGCAGTCACGTCATACCATTTTAAGTAAGTTTGTTTCCAGGTGAAGACTTTAGACTTACTTGATCTGGGCTATATTCTACACTGTGTCCTCCTGAACCACATCCACAAAGGCACAACCATGCCTATTGATGTGATGCAGTGCCTACTACCCCAGCAGTGCCCTGTGGCTTGAAGTTCATACATGCAAATAGGGTCTAGTCCTTGTGGAATGTAGCTGTGAAATCCTTGCATGCCTCAAAGGCAGCTTTTTTCCCTCTGCCTTGGGAGTGGGGGTGGCAGTTCACAGCAGTTCACTTCAAGCCAGTGTACTGTAGTAGAGTCTGGGCAATGAGTAATGTTAGAGAAAAACAGATGCAGCCTAAAGGCCTCTGCGGCCATGGTTAGACTAGTGTATTCCTGGCGTTTTTTTATAAGTTTTTGAATACGTTTCATGTCCCTATTACACAGAAATGCGTTTTTTGGCGTTTTTTTGTGGATACGGCTGAAACGCAAAATTGTGTTTGCGTTTTGGAGATACGCTAAAAAACGCGCCGACAACAGCGTGTAGTTTGCACAGAGCCGTTGTTGCGAAAACGCCCATGCGCAGTAGATACCATCTGCGTGCCCTTCCGGTGACAACAGTGTGTGTGTGTTTGTGTTTGGGACATAGCTCCGTGTCCCAAATAGCTTCAGCTACCATGTGTTGTCAAGTTATTGTTATAAGGACCCCAGTCCAAGCTACAACAGTCTGCATTCCCTTAACAATTGTTTTTATTGAGCCGTATTGTATTGTACCCATATGCAATATGTTAAATAAAGTTTACATCCATTCATTCTGCTAGCATTACCGATTGCATGAGCAGCTGGCTAACGTGAGTTATCAGGATTCAGACCCTGTTAGCTCAGAGCTCCTCTTTCAACTTAACAAGCATTAAACAAAATGGCCCAGTCATCTATTCACCTTTGTTTAATACACACAGCGTTGTCTCTAATGTTATCTAACTACTGATAGCTCGCGATATCATCAGTTTGGTGCTGGCTAAGTAGTGTGAGCTAACGTTAGCTTCTAGCCACAATGCTATATTGTTATAATGGCATACTCCATTGACGTTAGCATGCAGCTAACAATGCTACCGATCTTTTTTTAGACTAAACTATCCGCTCTTGGTGGTCACTTGTGTTGATGTTAGTTTTGTTTCATCAACAAATGACAGGCAGAACACACAGTGAATGTATCCGTTTTGTTTATTGCACTTTTATTAGGCTTTGCTGAAAAATAATTGCTGCATTGGGTAACTAGGCAAAAGATGGTGGCCGCCTTGTTGACATTTGCTTTGCAGGCACATTCAAGTTCTGATTGGTTGAAATTGCCTTCATGTTTGCCACCTACTGCCACCTACTGCTTTGGCAGTGTACTACATCAGTGTGCTCGGGTGACAAAAAAAAAAAAAAAAAACGAAAGTGTGACTCGAGGCGCACGACGTCGCGGCGAAACGCATATGACGACGATACGAAAATTATACGAAAGGTGTAACCGACGCCTGCATGCTACAGAAACTTCAGAGCAACTGCAACACAACATCGGCGCGATTTCAGCGCGGTTGTTTTAGAGGGTCTTGTAGACTGTGTTGCTTGGACGTTGCGTACATGTCCCCCAAATCTAACCTAAACAACCGTTGCGTTGACCGGAATTTCTCTCATTTGACCGGTAGATTGAAATCTACCGGACACTGAGGCCGGCAACAATTTTTTCTAACGGAAACCCTGGCGCGCGGGCCGCATTAACACTACACTTTGATGTCAAGTAGGGGGCCGCAAAATATCATCCCTCGGGCCGCGAGTTTGAGACCCCTGGTCTAGTGCATGAGACCTCCGTTAGCTAGGTAGCTAACGTTAGCTCACGTTGGCTCACTGTTTAAATGAAATGACCCAGTAAACTAAATAGTTCACTTTAGTTTAATGAGGCGTTGTCTAACGTTATCTAGCCGGCTAGCAGTAGCTACAGATAGCTCCTGATATCAATGTCTTATAACATAATTGACATTATTAGTTTTTGCAGCTGTTGGCTAATTAGCTATCATGCTTCATAACTGAACACTGCAAACATCTTATACGTTTCAGACCCTGTTAGTCAAGTTGAACTATCGCTCTGACTGGGGACGCTGAGGGCATGCTGAATGTGGTTTGACCAAAGCAGAGTATACACACAGACAGTGGAGCTGTTTGCAGATAGCAAGCATTTTGACTTGTTGCGTGGTGGCGATGTCTCTCAGATTAAAAACTACAAGTATAATTATATAATATTTTTATAATATAAAAAAATATATAATTTATAAAACCAAAAACGATCGGTATCGGCCGATATGGCTCATAGACGATCGGTGATCGGTATCGGTGGCAAAAAACGTGATCGGGGCATCCCTTTCACCCCATCCCTTCAGTAAATTAGCATCTAATTTGGACCTGTTTGGGTTGGAGGATAGGGCTCAGTAGGCGTGTACGATTTAAAGCGATAGTTTGGAGTTTTGGACATTTTAAGTTGTATGAAATACTTGCCAGAAGCAAAGCTATTGGCTTACTTACAGAGTCCAGTGGCCGGGAGTTCTGGCCGAGTTCCGAGGGAACTGGGAAGCTTTAGACGGGCAGATTTTTTTTTACATGGCGGTAAAAGGGTTATTTCTAACACAAAATCATCATCCCCCAGAATTGTGAAATGGCTCATAGGCCGCCAGGGAACAAAACAAGTACCCGCCAACCGCCAATGGCGGGCAGATTTAAGGTTTGGCGAGTAACAATGAGAGGTCTGCCTGCCACCTGGCGTGTAACAAAATAGTTCATATCGATACTCTTATTTTGAAAATCCTGTGCCGGGTCTCATTTCTGCCCCAAGCGCAGCTCCAGTCATAATATCTATGGCTCCGGCAGCTAGCAACGTTCGGTTCATATCGATACTCTTATTTTGAAAAACCCCGTGGCAACTCGACGAGGTCATATCCGCCCAGTCCGTACTAATGTCTGTGTGGCGCAGGGCGGTCAAGCAGAGGAGCAGGGCTACACACAGGGAACAAACTTAACTTTTTGACTTACCAGCCATTTGACTGGTAGATTTTAAAAACTACCAGCCAGGCAGATTTTTTACCAGCCAAAAATTTAAAATAGCTTTTTAGTATATCGCCATGTGTTATTATTACTATATAATACTCTCATATGCTATTTTCAATTAATATCATAAACAACATAAGGAATATTAGCATAATTTTGAGTGGACTGAAGGAATGAGTCAGCATTAATAGTTTTAAATGCAAATAATTTATTGAAACATAGAAGTGGGGTCGGGGACACACACACTGTTTCAACTCACCACCCCTGCATCATATTGTAGTCTAGTCTGTCTTCAAACTTCCACTCCTCTCGAAACCTTTTTATATTTGAATATCAACATTATCTGTGCATCCTCAGTAATCCTGAGTTTACTACAATATACTCCTCTCCTGAGTCCTGACTAGTGACTTCATCGTCTTTCCAAACGCACGCACACACACAGAGAAAGGGAGAGTGCCCCCCCCCCATTTCCCTTTCCCCAGTCCACACTGTCTGCTGTTCTCTATGGCTCTGCCGCTGATCAAGATTAGCTTGTTAGCTTACGCTAACATAACGTTCATTTCGGGCGATGTGGGCATAAAGGAATGGCGACGATGCAATGCATGTTAGATGCATTTGACCCGTTGTGAGAAGAAGAAAAAACCACAGACTTATTTCGGCTCGCAAAATAGGCGCACTGCTGTGTAGCTCTGCTCTCAGGGAACAAACTTAACTTTTTGACTTACCAGCCATTTGGCTGGTAGATTTTAAAAACGACCAGCCAGGCAGATTTTTTACCAGCCATTGGCGGTTGGCTGGTACTTATTTTGTTCCCTGGCTACACAGCAGTGCACCTATTTTGCGACCCAAAATAAGTGTGGTGTTTTTTCCTTCTCACAACGGGTCAAATGCATCTAACATGCTTTGCATCGTCGCCATTCCTTTATGCCCACATCGCCCAATTAACGTTACGTTAGCGTAAGCTAACAAGCTAATCCTGATCAGCGGCAGAGCCATAGAGAACAGAAGACAGTGTGGACTGGGGAAAGGGAAATGGGGGGGGGCACTCTCCATCTCTCTGTGTGTGTGCGTTTGGAAAGACGATGAAGTCACTAGTCACGACTCAGGACAGGAGTATATTATAGTAAACTGAGGATTACTGAGGATGGACAGATAATGTTGATATTCAAATATAAAAAAGTTTCGAGAGGAGTGGAAGTAGGCCTGCCACGATAACACATTTTGCTGGGCGATTAATTGCCCCCGAAAATATCGCGATAAGCGATATTATTGCGACCGGTTAGAGAATTTTTTTTTTGGAGAAATTTATTTCCCAAAACTTTTATTTTGAAGCCCACCGCTCCGTCTTTTCCGGTGTTTAAGACTTTTATTTTGAAGCCCACCGACCGGACCGGAAGTATTGTTGTGATTATAGGTACTTTTTGGGTACCAGAAAAGTCACGTGAAACACTGCAGACCACTGAATAGAGACGCGTCTCTAGGATTTCATAATCATTATGTTTGCAGCAGGCACAAGTGCAATAAACAAAGGATACAGTCACTGTGTATTCTGCCTCATTTATTGATTAAACAAAACCGACATCAACACAATTTGCCACCGAGCGGAGAGTTTAGTCTCGCAAAAAGATCGCTGACTTGTTAAGGCTTGTTGTTAGGTTAGGTGCTAATGTTGTGCTAGCGTTTTAGCATGGCTATCGTACATAGCGTGATCAATATAACTCGCTATTGATTGTTTGTATGAGTAACGTTAATGCTAGTAGAATAGACACAACGTGAGGTAATCACCATCCATTTTAAACCGGTTATTACCTAATGCTAACGTTAGCAAATAGACGCGACTGGTAACGTTACAGCTTGTTAGCCTAATGCTCGTTAACGTTAGCATAGACAGCCTAGCTAACGTTAACGCTTGTAGAATAGACACAATGAGAGGTAACGTTAGCGTTAGCAGAATAGACACAACGAGGGTCTCGTTAATGTTGTTATTGATTGATTGAAAACTGTGTTTACTCTGTTTGTATGAGTAACGTTAATGCTAGTAGAATAGACACAAGACTCCTGTGCTGTGCTCTGTAGTAAAGCCAGCGGCCCGCCTCCCAACACGGACAGTGACTGACAAGGGGCACTGGGTCCGCCTCATTAAAACAAACGCGCAAATAGCAATTAATCGCGCCCGTCAAAATCATTGCATTCATTTTAATTATCGCTGCAATTAATCGATTTATTGCTTATCGCGGCAGGCCTAAGTGGAAGTTTGAAGACGGACTAGACTACAATATGATGCAGGGGTGGTGAGTTGAAACAGTGTGTGTGTGTCCTGACCCCACTTCTATGTTTCAATAAATTATTTGCATTTAAAACTATTAACGCTGACTCATTCCTTCAGTCCACTCAAAATTATGCTAATATTCCTTATGTTGTTTATGATATTAATTGAAAATAGCATATGAGAGTATTATATAGTAATAATAACACATGGCGATATACTAAAAAGCTATTTATAATTTTTGGCTGGTAAAAAATCTGCCTGGCTGGTAGTTTTTTAAATCTACCAGCCAAATGGCTGTTAAGTCAAAGTTAATTTTGTTCCCTGTTGCCGCGTTACCTGTGAAACGGCTCCCGCACATAGTAATATACCAGCTCTTTCTAAGGAAAAGATTTGTGCTAAGTGATAGCAGAATCCGAAGTGCTGGAGGACAATGATTTTGTGTTAGAAATAGGTAGGCTAACTTTTTAGCCACCATGTTGTGGTGTGGGTTTGAAACGTTTTGGTTTCAAGCCCCTGTTCCAGTTCGCTTGGAAACCGGCCAGAACTCTTGACCACTGGACTCTGTAAGTAAGCTAATCGCTTTACATCCAGTATTTCATACAACTTAATGTCCAAAAATGTATCTTAATCCGTCTATTACTTGGCAGTTGGCACAGGATTCTCGATATGAGCACCAGAATGACAAAAAAATAAACAAAGAGTTCTTGTTATGTCAAGGGCTGTACCGAATGCTTCGAAGCTTCGATCATAATGTTGACATTCAAATTCTAAATCAACATTAGAATTTTTAATACATTTTTAAATATATATATATTTTTAATCTTTTTTGTATGTCTATTCAATCTGTTAAAATCAATGGGGTTTTTCTTCACAGTTGCAGATAAAGTTTAGGCTACACTAATATTATAGTATTATACTATAAGACGTCACAATCACTTTCGTACCAACTGTGCCCTTATTGGATTATTTGTTGACGAAACTGATTAGTTATATTCATTAAAGAAAGTTGATTTAATAAAAAAAATACTCATTTAATCAGATTAATCATTTTATTCAAATTGAGTATTTAGTTTGAGAATCTTTTTATTTTTATTTTTTTAATACATTTCTTTTTGACAGACATTCGAAGCTTCGTTCGAATACTTCAATAGAAGCTTTGAATGTTAAAAAATGGCATTCGGTACAGCCCTATGTCAAAGCGATAGTATTTGTTTAGCTGAAGAAATGTTACATGATAACAAAACAGAGATATTTTGAAGATGTAGCACGTTTTTAGGACTATTGTTATTAAGTGAACCAACACTTAAAACCCCCTATTGCAGCGATATGACAAAGACACTGTCCTTGTTTACATTTTCATCATTCCTTGACTCTTTGAGTTTCCATTTGTGCCTTGCACTCAGGGAGCGAAATTAAAGCCCGCCAAGCGCCATTGGCGGGCAGATTTTACGTTTGGCGGGTGGGACTGAGAGGTCTGTCCGCTATGTGGCGGGCAACGAAACAGTCATGTGAAAACCGATCGAATAACATGATCCAATTCTTAGCGGAGTTCTCACTCGCTGTCAAGCACACAGACATGCAACGCGCTGCTCCTCCCTCCTCCAGCCCCTCCCAACCCCATGTAAACAGAGGCTAGAGTCTAACGTTAGCTACCGTTACAAAATGACCCAGTCAACTATTCACTTTTAGTTTAATACTGAGGCATTGTCCGTTATCTAGCCGGCTAGCTACTGATAGCTCCCGATATCAACAAATGCTCCAGCAAGTCTAGTAGTGCATAATACCTCCGTTGGATAGGTAGCTACCTAGTACACGTTAGCTCCAGTAGGGTCCAGCTGCAGCGCTGGAGAATCCTTGCTGGAGCTGGAGGCTACAGTATAGGGTCCAGCTGCAGCACTGGAGAATCCTTGCTGGAGCTGGAGGCTACTCGAGTATACACACAGACGGTGAACGTTTGCAGATAGCGAGCATTTTGACTTGTTGCGTGGTGGCGATGTCTCGCAGATAATACAACTACAAGTATGATTATATAATATATATATTTTATAAAAAAAAAGAAAAATAAAAAAAATTGGCTGGTAAGAAATATGCTTGGCGGATAGATTTTTCTCATCTACCAGCCACTGGCCGGTGAGTCAAAAAGTAAATTTCGCTCCCTGCTTGCACTCCATTTTACTGTGTGTGATTGTAGGTGATTAACTCTCCCTCCTCCTTTTCCTCCCGTGTTTTATCAGGCCATCCATCGTCTCCTCACTCTTAATCCCCATCTCTGCTCGGACACGCCGGCCAGTCCCGTCCTGGCTAGTGTCAGGCGAGGTGGTAATGGCTACGCTGTGTCCGTGTAAAGGAGCAGCTTAGCCTCCTAGTCGCTCTGTACTGCCACTCTGTCACGCCGACGTGGGTGGCTGGGACACTGCTGGGGATATCAAGGAACTGTGAGTGTGTATGTGTGATCCACAGTGTCTGTGTTTGTGTGTGCGTACTTGTGCGTGTGTGTAATAATCCTGAGCACCCGTGGGATTTCTTTAGTTACACTGACTGAGGATGTGGCTGTTATAGAGCTTGTGTATAGGGACTATTTA
The DNA here is from genome assembly GCF_963971535.1 of Notolepis coatsorum. Lineage (NCBI taxonomy): Eukaryota > Metazoa > Chordata > Actinopteri > Aulopiformes > Paralepididae > Notolepis > Notolepis coatsorum. Next base: position 40,495,312 of record NC_140175.1, read on the forward strand.
GAGGGCGGCTCTTTTCCTTGGTGTCAAATATCTGTTTCCTCTTTAGCCATCAATTATAATCCTGTCTCAGTAAGGTCACTTGAGGTAACGGCAGTCATATAGTCTATAACTTTTTGTTTTGTTTTTTTACACCCAACACAGTTACCCAGGAATAACCTCGTCAGCTGTCGGTACAACTGGACCATCCCGTGTTTGTTGACCCGGGACTATGACCCCAAGTTTTGCTTTCAGACAAATAAGCAGGATTTCACATTTGATTATAGGACCCTGTCTTACACAAGGTACACAACAAACAAACTAGGATCACATTGTTCAATGCTTCATCTCCCCTTTAATCAGATGTGACATGTGCCGCTTCAGAATTCTCCATACTATATTGTATGCAATTTTCAGTTGCAAATAATTAGGGCTGACCCCTAGTCGAATAGTCGACTAATCGATCGAAAGGAGCCGTAGTCGACTGCCGCCAACCTTAGCCGAAAAAAAAAAGAGAATATTATATATATATAGTTTAATTTCTTTTTATCATTCTTTCCAAAAGAAAAGGCTAACTGCCTAAGAAAACAGGCACAGAGGCACTGAAATGATTTCACCCATCTAATGAACACACTAGACTAGACAAATATCAAGATGTATCCATCAGTGGACCAATTGCATGCTTTTGCAGAGGACAATAAGCCTTCCGTCAGACATTAAGCACCCCCACAGCCCAAATGGAATGATTTTTATGACTTTTATCGGCTCATTTTGGCCAATCATAGTCGACTATCCAAATGCTTAGTCGGGGACAGCCCTACAAATAATGTATGAAACAGAGATTTGTATGCAAACCGAAAGTACCAACATTTGAAGTATGGAGCGGATGGTTGCAGAGGGGTGGGACGATACATCGATCCAGATAGATATATCGATCTATTATCAATGATCCAATAGGATCGATGCAACGTAAAAAGATCGGTTCATATTGCGATACTCTTATTTGAAAATCCCGTGGCAAGTCGTATCCGCCCAGCAGCACAGCAGTCTCATTTGAAATGCCATGTGTGCCTATTTTGCGACCCAAAATAAGTCAATGCTGTTTTTTCCCGCAACGGGTCAAATGCATCTAACATGCTTTGCATCCTCGCCATTCCTTTATGCCCACATCGCGTTAAAGACCGAAATTAACGGTACGTTAGCGTAAGCTAACTAAGCTAACGCTGATCAGAGCCATAGAGGGAACAGCAGAGGTCCATTAGTGGGGACTGGGGAAGGGGGGGGAGTGGCATTCTCCCTTTCTGTGTGTGTGTGCACGTTTGGAAAGACCAGATGAAGTCAGGAGTATATTATATTGATAGTAAATTTACTGAGGATGGACAGATAATGTTGATATTTATACATAAAAAATACAATACATAATAAATGTATTCATGATCATCATGCAACATAAAACAATTGTAGGAACGGTTTGGGAGAGGAAGGGGTTTTAGGTTGCATGTTGTGAGTTCCAAACTTTTTTACTTAAAGTTTAAAGCTCAATATATCAAAATGTGGCACTTTACAGTCAACATGATGTCTATTGTATTAAAAACAATAGATTGTTTGTAGGGATGCTCGATATTGGCTTTTTTACCGATACCGATATTCCGATATTGTCCAACTCTTAATTTCCGATACCGATATCAACCGATATCAACCGATACCGATATATGCAGGGTTTCCCCCCCAAAAAAACTGAATAATTTCAGGTAACTAATAATTTCACTGGATGCAATATTGTTATTTTTTTTAACCGATACCGATATTTTCCGATATCACATTTTACTGCCGATATCGGCCGATAATATCGGTCGGCCGATAATATCGGCCATCCCTAATTGTTTGTCATTTAAATGTCTGGAAGAGCTAAAAAAAAATATGTCAAATGATATTTCCGTTGCCTTTTTTGAGTTTATCTAAACGTTACTGATTGTGTTAAATGGGCAATGGCATATAATATTGTCTCATAGACTCGATCGCAGGCACCTGAATCGAATCGTATTGTATTGTATCGTGGCAGACTTTGTGATATCGGCAAATATCGTATCGTTGTCCAAAGAACCGATATCGTATCGTGATGAAACTGGTGATTCCCACCCGGTTGCTTCACAGTAATTTCAATCCCACAATATTTTGCGCCAGGTAATTTCCAGTGCCATTTTTGGTTCCAGTGAGTTTTCTGAATAAAAAACATACTGGCCACTGAAGCATACTTTGTGTATTTTTTGGGCAAAACTGGCGATATGTCCTCCTGATGGCATTACTAGCAAATGGAAACAACTATGACTGAGGGTGCTTTCACACCAGAGCTGTTTGGTCCGGACTATCGGACCAGAATTTTGTGCTACTTGTGGGCACTCAACGCGGTGTACAAGTTGTTTAGCGAGAGGATGGTGGTAATGTTTTCAATAGAACAATGGATCAATGCCACAAACTGCGTCAGCAATATATTAATAAATAAGCAGAGAATTAAATTAGATGTCCATAACATTTGTTTTTAATTAGCATAGCCTAAATAAATATGAATTCAAGAAGTTAAATACTGAATTAACGACATATTTATTAACAGGCTGAAAGTTAAAACGAATAACACTAACCGGCTGAAAAAACAATTAGACTATTTAATATAGGCAAAACACACTATTATCGTTATTATTGGCGCATACACTATCGGATGTCTGTCATAAAACGATAAAGCGGACAGAAATGCGGGAACGTGTTGATTATATTTAAAAGACGTTGACATTGAATCTAAATCTATAGTTTATTATCCGTGGCTGTCAGATAGACTCATTGGTTGCTCGTAATGTGGGATAGACGGTCTATCAAGAGAGAGAGATAGACCGGTCTATTAAAAATTATGAACAGGAACAATTTAAATAAATAACGTTAGTTGGAGATGATTTGTGTGCTAATTTAAGGCAGTCATAGGCTAGCCCCTTTCGTGACTGTGATGCAAGCCTTGTTACACTACCAGTTACTCTCGATTTAAATATAGCTCAACTACAACAATAGGTATCCCCAGAGAAATTTAGCAAGCTACACTACAAGCAACATGGCAAAAATAGCTAGCTACATCGGCACTACTTTTTTTTTTTATCAACTTCATGATCAAGTTTCCACCAAAAAAATAGGCAGGCAAAAAATTCTCAGTTTGATTGTTTATTATAAAACAAACTGAAACTGGAAACAAGCCCTCTGTCTGGCTTTTTGTGTCATCTTTTTAACATGTACTTGTATTATTAATGTACCTTGCGGTACCATGTACAAAATGTTAATAAAGTGAGGAAAAAACTGTGGAAACGTAATAAATAAAAGGCAGTGAAACCATAATCAAATAAACACCAAAATATATACCATCTCTATTGGAATGGAGACTTTTCAGCACAGGATAAACTAGGGATGGGCAAAAATAATCCAGATCGATTGATCACATGATGTACTAATAAACGTCTTTTCCGGTGTTTTAGACTTTTATTTTGAAACCGACCGGAGCGGAAGTATTGTTATTATCCTAGCAGAACCTATGAGCGGACAACTTGTCTTGTCCGGTTCTGTGTTTTTGAGCTAATGATGAAACAAATGTTGAGATTGTTGGTGAACAACTAACTTTAGGTTAGTTTTAACGTTAGCTACTAACGTTAGATGCAGCTACTACAGGCAATCAATAGAATAGCCCTTAATGCGTAGGCACGACATCGCAACTCGAATCTACCTGTTATAATAAATTAATTCATGTTTAACTTGTCCCTGTGTCCAGTCCTTTGACTTCCAGTTCATTGTAAACAATGATGCATGCAATTGTATTAACGTTATTGTGTGTTGTAGCTATGTTATACATTGTATTTCGTTGGTTAGCTATTTAGCTAATGTTGATAGCATTGAATAGCAAAGCTAGATCTTTAATCTTTATTTAGCAGTCCAGTTTCTCCGGGCAGTAGCGAGTAACTACTTGGGTCTAAAAATAGCTACACTACAAAGAACGCTACTTGGTTCAAAAGGAGCAACGCTATTGAGAAATGTAGTTAAGCTATGTAGCGTTGCTACTGCCCAACATACGCATGGTGCTCACAGGAGCTCCTGTGCTGTACTCTAGTAATGCCAGCGGCCCGCCTCCCCACACGGGAGAGTGACTGACGAGAGGTACTGGTTCCGCCTCATTAAAACAAACACGCAAATAGCAATTAATCGCGCCCGTCAAAATCATTGCATTCATTTTAATTATCGGGCGATAAATTGATTTATTGCTTATCGCGACAGGCCTACCCATCAGAAGGCATCACCAGCACCGCCTCCGGCTCACAAACACACACACGTGTGCACACACGTTGGGCTCGCAGTTACGCACACGCATTTCCACTCTCTATTGTGTCCAATAGACTAGCGCCCTTTTTGACCGCGTGACATTGTTCAGAAAGTTTGGTGCGCTTGACAAATTGCAGTGTGAATGCAGACGAACCAAATGAAGAATGCAACAATGTTGCAACTTCACCCCCCCGAACCGCACAGAGTCCGCACCGAGTCCGCCAAAACTATATGTGAAAGCGCCCTGAATTTTGTTCTTCTGGTATTATGAACGGCCACTTCCACCTGGGTGTGCGGGCAGATACTCCATACTGAACAGTATGTAGTATCATGACATGGACATACTTTATGCAATGAATTCGGAAACAGCCTTGGCATCTGATTGCTTTCCTATGTCTGTCTGAAAAGCATGCTCAGAGTTCCTCATGTATGAAAATCCAGGACTAGGAATGTTTTCCCCCCAGCGTGAGCCCTCTGGCATTGTTCTAATTAGCATCATTAATGCCCAAGTTTTGTGTCAGTGTTGACTCTGAAATTCATGGTCAAGGTGGGGGAGGGTGTAACCATCCCAACCCCCTCCCATGTAGAACCTTGTTTACCCTCCCACATCTCCCACTCTACCATTGGTTAGCTTATTATAGTAGAATAATTTTGTGTCTCCCTCTATCCAGTCTTAGTCAGGCATCGTTACAGTAATAGTGTGCGACAGGCTGCCCAGTCACATCGCTAACCCCCCCCCCCCCTCTCTCTCTCTACAACATGCCATGCATGAAATTTCAAATAATTATTCCAGCATATCTTTTAGTTACACAACAAAGATTGTGTTAGTTAGGCAACGCTGAAGTATTTATAATGTTTGCTATTTGGCCAAACGAAATGGTTGGTCTAAAGTAGGGGCAGAACACACAGTCTCCAGAGAAGGAGAGAACCCCTTTATTTTTTACTTACGGGAAATGTGCAGATTTAAGAGACCATTCACAACCGTAGAATTGGATGTGGTGATGATTTCTCTATTGTTGCCTTCTCCATCCTCTCTTTCCAACCTGCCGGATATGATATCCTCGCTCTCTCGCTCTCTCTCTCTCTCTCGCTTAACCAGACCAAACCAAGCATGTATTCAAGGCAGAAAATGTTCCAGTGCAGAGGAATGATGGTATTGATATTATGACGTCTTGTATTGCAGCATAGATCCAATTGTGAATGTTACTCTTTTAGGTGAGCTTAATCATATAACCTCATCTCATGTGATTTTGAGTCTGGCCCCTCTCACTACCTTATCATGAAGGGGTTGCAACTTGCATCTGTCTTCCAGAGTGTTGACCTTGTCTGATGCAGAGACTGTTTCTCTGTCATTGAGCTCAGGGTTCTTCTTCCCTCTGAGCCAGTCTCACCAACACACCAGTTTCCTTGGCAGTGTAAAGTTGTAATTGTAGGGTAAAGGATTCTTCCACAGGGTGGAATTACTGTAGATCCGCTATCAAGTTGCAATGATGGGGGAGGTGTAACCCGGCTCAAAATTGTATGTCTTAAGAATTGCTACCCAAAAGTACCGCCAAAATGTCCTACTTTTCAAATAATCTTCAGACCGGTTTCATATGTTGTTGAAAAATTGGAGGATATTCCTCGCTTTAACACATTCAGGGCCATTGGGATTAGACACGCTATCTTTTTTTCTCTAGTTTTCACTGTGCGTGAGGTTGTTTGTAGAGCTAAATCTATATTTTATATTATTGCTATGTGTCCATTGTCATTGTCAATTGACAGTATAAACCTTCCCCTTCAATATGCCATACATTTTTTTCCCATCAATACGTTCCCGTTTTATACCGGTGTGACTCGTGAATATGAAAGTTATATCGGAATGGTCTGGGGTAATTCCTGCAAAGCTAGTTATAGGGCGCTAGCTAATAACGTTAAATCTAGGGATGCACCGATATGAAAATTGGCCACCGATACCGATTGTTCAACTAACACAATCGGCCGATACCGATACTTGTGGCAAAAAATAAGTATTTGTAATTTTTTTTAATATTTTTTTTTAAATTTTTTAAATGAAACTACTGTATATTTGTATGTGTATGTTTGTATTTGTAGGCCTCTTTACTTACTTAAAAAAAGGAAACATCAAGAAATATGTTTATGGTATCACTATCCCTCTCCCAGTATCGTCTGGCGGCCTGCAGAGGGATACTATTTTCTCAACCAGAGCTTTCAACCAATGCAATGGAACCATTCTGGCGGCCTGCAGCGGGATACTATTCTCTCAACCAGAGCTTTCAACCAATGCAATGGAACCATTTTGATTGACAGTCGATTCGGCCAATTACGCCACACCGCTAGCACCCACCTTCTGCTGTTCTTACCACCAATCGGCAAGCGTTTATTCATTTTCTACTTCGGGGCATGCCGCCATTGATCTGCTTGCGAGTCAAACTCAGAACCACAACAAGCTAATACGTTAGCTGCCCGGCAGTGCCCGCCGACCAGCGCGCTCCACAGGATTGCCAAACGAGACACAATGATTTTAGTACTGCAACAAATGTTATAATAAAACAAAGCCTTTCTATACATTTGTCTGGTTGAAAACTTTATTAACAGATTGCAGAATGGGTAGTTGGGTACGGAATGGAACCGAGCTATGAACGGCTTGCTTGCTATCTTCGGGTAAATACTATGCTGATGTAATTGAACGTGTAACTAACTATATAACGTTAATGCCACAAAACGAATGTTTGTGTCATTTTAACAGCAGATACTTTCTTAAATGCCATCCTCCCGACAGAGCGGTGTTGATGGGGAGCTCTGATGGGTTCGCTTGGTTGTGTTATTAGCATTGAACAGCTAACCGAAAGCTAGCGTTAACTAATGTTAAAGGTTTAGCCATAACGTTGGCTAAAGTTGGGGCTATTCATAATCCAGCAATAATGGCTGCAGACCTGCAAGCAAAGTACAGCAAGTTGGCAAAGGAGTATTCCAACGTAAATCACATTTTCACCAGTAATAATAATATGCTGATGTTATTGTCTGTGTAACACTAACTATATAACGTTAATGCCACAAAACGAATGCCTTGTTAATCATAAGTAGTAACTTTGATGCAGTAGCTTGTGTGTGTGTGTGTGTGTGGGGGACGGCGGGCGTTGTGCAGGTATGTCGCGAGTGAACATTTTTTTTTTGCCTTTTGACGCTACACAAATTGATGGTTATTTATCGGCGACTGCTATCGGCACATTTGAGCTTATCGGCCGATAGCAGTCAACAAGGCACTTATCGGCCGATACCGATACCCGACCGATATATCGGTGCACCCCTAGTTAAATCGATTGGCGTTTTGGCCCTACACAAGCTAGAGTTAAAAATCTAAATGCATATGATTGGTATCATGTTCCACCATGAATGCATGAAAGGGGGCGGGCAGGGGAAATCATTTCTGATTATTGATTACTAATAACAGCATTCGTTATTGCATCATCATACGCTGACCGGGTGGATGGCTATGAGAACAAGGCTGAAATTTACGTCAAATCGCTCTTACCTGTGGCCGGTTTGATTCCAAAAATAATTTCCCAGTTATTTGATTGCCATCTGGTAGATTGATATGTCCATTGGCCGATGCTATATTCCTTTACTGCATACTGAATTCGGCGTCGCAAAAAGTATTCCAGGCGATCTGGTGAAGCCATAGCTGTAGGCTAACAGAAAAGCTAACCCGGAGCGAAAAAAAAGTGACACCCTGTCTGCAACAGGGGAAACTGCATTCTCGAGACGGCAATACCAATACCAGGATCTGGCCGGTACTGCACTTTCGGAGTCCTAATATGCCTTTTCCAGCCAAAATACAGCTCTGTGACATTGAGTAGGATATTAAAATGGAATAAAAGCAAAACCGAGTTTAACACGTATATATACGTGGTTGGCCATCAAGCGCTGGCTCCCAATCACGTGGTTGGCCATTGTGTTAAGAGGAGGAAGGGCTAGCTCACCTCCTGGCCCGTGCTTGAGTGCGTAAATCAGTCTTTTTGAAATATGGGTTCAATGCCTTGAAATCGAGGTGCCCTTCTTTTATCATAAAAATTGTTAGATATTCACCACATCCATTTGCTTCCAGTGTATCTCAAAATGTGTCTTAAACACCACCATGAACTGAAGAAAGTCACCACATTTGACAAAAATGTGTTATGGCTTTTTTTTGTTTTGTTGCAACAATACAAGGAAACAAGGAAAATCTCTATCAATAGACATTTTTCTCTCATCCCATGATATATATATATATATATATTGTCATATAACAGCATTAGCGGCATTGAAGGGTCATTTCTGTGTTTTTTCACGTGATATTTAGCTGGCTCTTTGACCTGATGGTACTCTACAGAGCTAAATGAATACATGATGAACAGGAGATATCCTTTCAGTAACTAACTAATTAATTAGTAATCATCTCTCCTATTAAGGTCTCATTAGGCAGCAGGTTCACTTAGTTCTAGTTTCCAATGGCCAGGAGTAGACGGACGGACGGACGGACGGACGGACGGACGGACGTAGACTAGATTTGTATTAGGCTTAGCAGTGTCATATGAGATGATTGGATTCAACTGATGGCGCTGATTTCCTCTGTGATCCACAGTTACCTCTTCCTGTGTGAACCGGGACTTGAGGCAAGCACTGCTGTGTCTGTCTGAGTAGGAAATGACTGCTAGTGGTCTCTGGCTAGTGTGGTATGTATTAGGGTTGGGTACCGTTCACATTTGAACCGATACCGGTACCTGGGAATCAACACCGGTATCCGATGGTACCTTTCCCCCCCCCCCCCCCCCGGTACTTTCATTATAACAAAACAATTATTTCTGTTGTAAAACTAAACTAAAGTCTAAACTTCTCAATTTCAACATTATTATCACACCACACCAACTAAAACCCCTCGGCCTCCCTACCTAGTACCTACCTCTCCCAAACTGTTCCTACAATGATTACAATGATTTTTTAATGTTGCATGATCATGTATACATTTATTATGTATTATTTTTTAAGTTTAAATATCAACATTATCTGGCCATCCTCAGTAAATACTCCTCTGACCTCATCTGGTATTTCCAAAGACCAGAGATGGGACGCGTGCACACACACCAAAGGGATAATGGCTTATAGCAGACTTAATGATTTTAGAATATTTCAGATAATGAAATTAAATGTTTATATCATCAACTATCCAGTTAGTATTTATAGTGTAACGTTCGGCTACTTTAAATCATTGAACGTAGAGAGTGAGAGAGACTCGCCCTCCCCCGTGATGTATTAGGTTTGAGTTTGAGCGTCTTTGTGCCGTAGTTGAAGTCAACACACAGAGTTGGAACCTGGAGCAGCCCGATGCATGAAGCAATAATAGAAACAGCCAATAAATGTGAAGTTATCTTTGAACCTCAGTTGTCAAGCCTCGTCAATATTACCCCCCCCCCCCCCCCCCCCCCCCCTTTCCTCACTAATGGAACTGGTGTTGTGGAGTCACTCCGCTGTAAGCGTTTCCAGGGTTAATGGCTAACGTTAGTTAGCTTAGCTTAGTTAGCGGCTAACTTAGGGTGCTTTCACATATAGTTTTGGTGGACTCTGTGCGGTTCTGGTGGTGAAGTTGCAACATTGTTGCATTCATCATTTAGTTCGTCTGCATTCACACAGCAATTTGTCAGGCGCACCAAAACTTCTGAACAATGTCACGCGGTCGAAAATGGCGCTCGTCTATTGGACAATAGAGAGTGGAAATGTGTGTGTGTGTGTGGCTGCGAGCCTGTGTGTGCGCGCGCGTGTGTGTCTGTGTGTCTGTGTGTGGACTGCAAGCCCTCCAGATCAGCGGAGGCGGAGTTTCTTTATTTTGACGTGACATTGATCCATTGTTCTATTGAAGCCCATTACCACCATCCTCTCGCTAAACAACTTGTACACCGCATTGTTTTTATGAGTGCCCATAAGTAGCTGTTTTATTTGGTCTTCTGCCCATATGTGTACAGTGTGCTTGTTTTGCAGTGAATGCCGCGCGCCTCGGTAATAATAATAATTATAATAATAAGCAGCGTTTTTTCTTCCTTCTACCCAAGATGCACAGTTAGATTATAGATAGATAGATAGATAGATAGATAGATAGATGCAGTGTGCTTGTTTTGCAGTGAATGCCGCGCGCAGTGGTAATAATAATAAGCACTTCCTATATTTGGTCCGCGTTTGGTCCGATGAAGCGAACCGAGACCTATGTTTTTGGTCGAACCAGAGTTTGTGTGTTTGGTCCGCGGACCAAGTTCGACACGCATTCACACAAACCCGAAAAACCGGACTATCGAATTCTGGTCCGATAGTCCGGACCAAACAGCCCCTGTGTGAAAGCGACCTTAGTTAGCGGCTAACGTTAGCCGGTTTACCGTGATGTGGAAGGAATGGCGAGGATGCCAAGCATTGGACCTGTTGCTCGTGCTGGTCTGCTGAACTTTGCCGAATGTCTTCCCCCATCTATCTCCCATTCTCCCTCTCTCTCTCTACCGGACTGCCTGGTAGCAAAAAAACAAAAGATCTACCAAAAGAAATTAAATGACAATTGCATGTCATTGAAGTGAAGGTCCGTGCTGGTCGGTCTATAATGAAATGACAATTGCACGTCATTGGAATGGAATTCAGATTATTTTCTAACTGGGCGGGTCTTAGGTACCGAAATGTGGAACCGATTGACCTAACGTGAATCGATACTCTGTAGTACCGACGTAATTGACCCCGATACCGATAACTTTATGCTCCTCAAGCCAGATATCGATACCCGATATTTATTGTATTATAATTTTTTTTTTAAATGTATATTCCTGTAGTTTTGACCTAACCAGATTTATCATGACATGAGCGTTACTACTATGAACAAAACAAAGCCAAGACAACAGTTTTGACTGATAAAGTGACCATATTTATTTTTCCAAATAAATATAATTTGAATCAGAAAATTCACAATCCGTCAATAACTTATAATACATCCAACCTAACAAGTCACCTGCAACATCACCACCGCTACGATGGTGTGTGTTAAAAGCCTACGACGACGCGCGAGCTGTGAATCCAGAGCCAGCTACAAAGGAACCCGCGGCGCTTGTACCTATTGACGAGGTGTTTGCTAAATTAAAGAAGTTTGACAGAAATGACCCAAGGGCTCAAGCCGCTAGCTTTTAAGCAGTGCTTGGTGGTGCAAATTAACCTGGCTACTACGGAGCAATAAGTGACTGCGTATTCAACCGAGTGTTTCATCACAGTCATGAAAGGGGCTAGATTTGCAACAGCTTTAGCTGTTCGCGCGTCGTCGTAGGCTTTTAACACAATAACACACCATCGTAGCGGTGGTGATGTTGCAGGTGACTTGTTAGGTTGGATGTATTATAAGTGGTTGCCCTTTTCCCTCGTGGAACTTCTGCTTTGCTTTTGTTACAAATAGCAAGCAAACTTTTTTCCTCTGAAACTATTCCCACTACCGACGCCATCTTTGTTTACATCCGCGCTGCTTCAGAAACGTACGTGGCTACGTCACAGCCACACGCTATCAGTCGCACCACAGTACTGGCAAAACGGGAGGAGCCTACAGTAAAAACAAACGCCCTTCACCTCAATTCACCCACACCGCATAATTCTTTTACCAAAAAATATATTATATTATCGCAGCTATTAATAACGTTATCGGGTTTATCGGGATGACGTCATAATTGCTGATATCGGCCCGATAATTATCGTGCATCCCTACTTAAAAGTACAGAGTTCGGTACCCAACCAGTATGTATTTACCAGTGCTTTGTAAAACCAGCATATTAATTTCACTACAGCCCTGTCTGTTTCCCATGGCATGATGACTATATAATGCAACAGTGCCAAAGGTTAGCATAGTTCTACAGTTAGCCTAACTAGAGATGGCAGCTTCTGTGAAAAACACAGCTTGCATAATTTGTCTTCCTGCGGTGGAATTTGGCCTCAGTTGTATTGATTATCACTGAGTCACTGGTGGCATGTCACTGTTTCCTGACGTTGTCTACATGTGTCTATGTACTCTGGATAACACGCCACTCGGGGTCCATTGCACTCAGAAATCTAAGTTTGTCAGATACTTTGTTTCATACCCGAATAGCCTAGTGTCAGTTTGAGGGCAAGATGAGATCCATGCCGGCCAGTCTCCACATTGGTTTTACCTTCTAAATTGAATCTGCAATATGGCCCACAACTACCTCAGATGAACAGGAAACGTATGTAGCGGCCCCACCAAGCCTCTCCCCCTCAACCCTCAAATGACCTGTTAGAGATTTACAACCAACATGGGAGCTTTAGTGGGGACTTCTTGACCCCTTTCAAGTGGTGGGAGAAAATGTTGTGTGTGTGTGTGGGGGGGGGGGGTGAAATATGGCCCACACAAAAACACCAAAGCTCTCTGTTACTGCAGATCCCAAAGACTCCAGCTGTGAGAGGGACAGAATGAGTTGTGATGGTGTAATGTAATGTAATACTGGACTCCAGCTGTGAGAGGGACAGAATGAGTTGTGATGGTGTAATGTAATGTAATACTGGACTCCAGCTGTGAGAGGGACAGAATGAGTTGTGATGGTGTAATGTAATGTAATACTGGACTCCAGCTGTGAGAGGGACCGAATGAGTTGTGATGGTGTAATGTAATGTAATACTGGACTCCAGCTGTGAGAGGGACAGAATGAGTTGTGATGGTGTAATGTAATACTGGACTCCAGCTGTGAGAGGGACAGAATGAGTTGTGATGGTGTAATGTAATGTAATACTGGACTCCAGCTGTGAGAGGGACAGAATGAGTTGTGATGGTGTAATGTAATGTAATACTGGACTCCAGCTGAGAGAGCGACAGAATGAGTTGTGATGGTGTAATGTAATGTAATACTGGACTCCAGCTGTGAGAGGGACAGAATGAGTTGTGATGGTGTAATGTAATGTAATACTGGACTCCAGCTGAGAGAGGGACAGAATGAGTTGTGATGGTGTAATGTAATGTAATACTGGACTCCAGCTGTGAGAGGGACAGAATGAGTTGTGATGGTGTAATGTAATGTAATACTGGACTCCAGCTGTGAGAGGGACCGAATGAGTTGTGATTAGGGATGGGTAGTACTTTCACATTTGAACCGATACCGGTACTGGTACCTGTGAATCGATACCGGTACCCAACGGTACCTTTTTTCTGTACTTTAGTCTCAAGAAATTTTATTTACCTACCTCAGTCGTGAAAAAAAAATAATCCAAACTTCAAATAACTACAATTTCGACAGTTTTCGGCTTGCCATTGCTCCGACTGCTTTGTTGTTGAATCAAGTCAAGTCCTAGGTAAGTCAGGGTTAGAAATTAACATTTTTTTTCAAGGGCTTTTTTTGCCCCCCTTAATTGCTTTTCGGGGGCTTTTTTTTGTATTTCGGGGGCACAACATTTTTATAATGAAAATTAACAAAGATTATAAAACATTGTTGACACTTTTTTTTACAGTCTTCGTCCCTATGTTTGATAACGTAATGTTAATGTCTCCATATATAGGGCTCTACGCTAACCTTTTTCCCAAGGAGCACATGTGCTCCTAAATAAAATGTTAATAAATAAAATCTAAATACAAATTTAGGAGCACACAGAAATTTAGGAGCACAGTGACAATTGTTCAAGTAACACACACACACACACACACACGATGTGTGACATCATGGCTTGGTTTCATGTTTTGAGGTACCTTCAATTATCTGTAAATAATACATACATACTCTATCTAAATAGATTACATATTATTGTCCCTGAGTGAGGGCAAGTTGTGTTGTTGTCTTGATATAATAACCGGTTGCCTCTGGATCAATGAATGTCTAATATTGAATAATATTATTAGATATTTTATTTTTAACATCCCTAATTCCAACAGTCAAGAGGCTTGTTTCAAATTGATGAAAAACCCCACACACGCAACGTTTGTGAGTATAGGCTCTGGCCAGATCGATCAATGAAATACGTTGCGCGCTCAGCGCTGTGGAATGAAGGAAATGCGCATCGGGATCGGATTTGGATGTTATTCTTTTGGAGTTGTGTTACAAATGGAATGGTCTTTCCCCGCCGAACACAAGTTACTTAACGTTACACAGCCAGGTCGCGCTATGCAGATGCTTAGCTTGCTAACGTTAAGATAGCAGTGTAATGCTTGATGAGAGCAGAGCGCCCTCTCTGTGTTCGCAGCACCTCTCAAGTGCCTGTAACACGCAGCGGGCCCCGCCTCCCTCCTCCTTGGAACAAACATTCCACCCAAAAACTGAATTTCAGTCCAGTTTCAATCTGAACTATTAACAGCGGAGCTGTTTTGTAATTCTTCACAATCACTCGTCTGTCTCGCACACTGCAAGTAAATGATTTCCGGCTCGCACACACACATATTATTAGGGGCAATACGAGGGAAATGCTCGCACTGTAGAGCATATATATAATTATATATATAATTAGTAAACTGTCGGGGGCTTTTTTTGCCCCCCTTAACTGATATTCGGGGGCATTTGGTCAATTTTCGAGGGCATTTTGCCCCAAGCCCCCGTTAATTTCGAACCCTGAGGTAAGCATATATTGTGCGTGTGAACGTTGACATGAAAAGAAAAAAGTGTACAAAAAATAATAATAATAATAATAATATATTTTCTCTCTCTCTCTCGGTATCTCACTTGAATCGATACTCGGTAGTACCGACGTGTTTCGGTTCGGTACCTCAAAAGAACCGAATTCGGTACCCATCCCTAGTTGTGATGGTGTAATAATGTATTACTGGACTCCAGCTGTGAGAGGGACAGAATGAGTTGTGATGGTGTAATAATGTATTACTGGACTCCAGCTGTGAGAGGGACAGAATGTGATGGTGTAATAATGCAATATAGTTTAATGGGACTACAGCCCCAGTCTAGCAGGAACCTTTAATCTGTTTTTCTCTGCAGGCCTTTCTTTTTGGGGGGGTTATAAAAGACTATTATCATATTAAAACACACACCTGACACCTCCCTCCCCTGCATGGAGGTATGACTCCTTCTCCCGAACATGTTCTGACAAGGCTGGAGACCGTGCTTCCATGCGGAATGTAGTCCTGTGTGTGTGTATATAATAGGCTTGGGCGATATTGAAATTCCCCTACTGATGATATTGCTTTAAGAAAAACAATGATGGCTATTATCGTGGCCACATGCACACTGCACGATACATAAACGGTAACATCGTCATATCGCTCAAGCTTAGTGTGTAAGATAAGATGAGATATAATATTATTTTATTGGTCCCCTTGGACAAATCGGGGCGTCATAGCAGCATGGGGGGGAGGGGAGGTACAGGTATGGGCATGGTAATAGTAGAAGACATAAATATAGGCAATACAAATAAACAAACTATATAATTAACTCTGAATATAAGAACATGAGCAAGTAAACGGTGTAATCAAAGGTGCAGATGAGGGTCTGTATGCCCCATCAGTTGTTAATTATACGTTACACTTACAATAAATATGGGCAATAAAGCACTTAGTATTTGAATATGTACTATGAGTAAGTAAAGTACTATGAGTAAGTAAAGTAACACTATGTGACTGAACGTGCTCCTCATCTTGGCTAGCTCCTCGTAGAGTGAGTGGGAGGGATTCTCCAGGATAGTGGCCAGCTTCCTTTTCAACCTCCTATCTGCCACCACCTCTAGTCTGACCAGTTCGACTCCCACCACAGAGCTAGCCTTCCTCACCAGCTTGTTCAGTTTGTTGGTGTCCCTTGAGTTGATGTAGCCCCCCCAGCATACAATGGCAAAGAAGAGGACGCTGGCTTCTACAGACTGGTAAAGCGACTGTAGCAGTCTATTGCACACCTTAAAGGACCTGATTCTCCTCGGGAAGAACAGCCTGCTCTGTCCCTTCCTATAGAGGGCCTCTGTGTTGTCCGACCAGTCTAATTTGTTCTTCAGGTGTACTTGTAATGAAGTCTACTTTCTATTACATAACCTCTTTGTCTCTATTGCTATGCGAGGGGAGGGGGTTAAAACTAGCATCACTGAGGCCAACTATGCACACCTTTTGCTATGATTCTATGCAATCAATAATTAATATAACTTACCCGTTGCTGTTTTAATAAGTTTCTTATAAATGTATGATGCTTTATTCCCTCTCTCTCTCTCTCTCTCTCTCTCTCTCTCTCTCGATCTCTCTCGATCTCTCTCTCGATCTCTCTCTCGATCTCTCCCTCCAGCCCAGTGTTTTGATAGTCAGCTATATTGAATCTGCAAAGGCGGCGGCCCAGTTTGGCTTCTACCAGCAGGCAGAATGGAAACCAGACGACTCCATGATTGCTGTGGCGGTGAGTACTCTTGTCTGTCTGTCTATCTTGTCTGTTTGTCACATACTCTCACTTCCTCTGTTCTTTCTGCTCTCTTCATGACACAAGATTATTTTTTGTTCATGAGGGCTCACACACAGGATGCACCAATACTGGTACTGGACACTGGGGCTGATACCAGCCTAAAAACAGGGTATTGATATCAGAGAATTTCCCCAAATAACATCTGATACCAAGAGCTCTGTGTAACATGCAAAGTTGGCACAATGAAATTACTAATGGTCTGGCTAAGTCTATGCTGTTCAGTACATTACTAATGGTCTGGCTAAGTCTATGCTGTTTAGTAAAAGTAGTGGATTTCTAATGGTCTGGCTAAGCCTATGCTGTTCAGTAGGCTTGGGCGGTATGACGGTATTACGGTATACCAGGATATTTCGAAATCCCGCCGGTATGATTCTCAATACCGTGACGTCACAGACTGCTATTACACTGACACAGAGTTGATTGTAGTGCACAGCACGCGCCAGCAGAGGGTTACGTAGCTATCGTTCCGGGAGCTAACGTTAGTAGTACTAGGCTGGTGCGGGCTAACTGGCTATCGTTCTGGGAGCTAACGTTAGTAGTACTAGGCTGGTGCGGGCTAACTGGCTATCGTTCTGGGAGCTAACGTTAGTAGTACTAGGCTGGTGCAGGCTAACTGGCTATCGTTCTGGGAGCTAACGTTAGTAGTACTAGGCTGGTGCTGGCTAACTGGCTATCATTCTGGGAGCTAACGTTAGTAGTACTAGGCTGGTGCTGGCTAACTGGCTATCGTTCTGGGAGCTAACGTTAGTAGTACTAGACTGGTGCGGGCTAACTGGCTATTGTTCTGGGAGCTAACGTTAGTAGTACTAGGCTGGTGCTGGCTAACTGGCTATCGTTCTGGGAGCTAACTAGTAGTACTAGGCTGGTGCGGGCTAACTGGCTATCGTTCTGGGAGCTAACGTTAGTAGTACTAGGCTGGTGCTGGCTAACTGGCGATCGTTCTGGGAGCTAACGTTGGTAGTACTAGGCTGGTGCGGGCTAACTGGCTATCGTTCCGTGATTTGTTTACTTGGTAACACGGGTTGCTAAGGAATTTAGGTTCGAGGTTGAAGAAAGTGCACTTTTAGGTTGAAAGAACGGCCCTAATGTCAACGTGTTTCAATATAAGCGTTATGTATGGTGATAAGTATATTGTTAGCTCCGCCCCTCCCGCTGATGAAAATGAAAGTCATACCGTCATAATACCATGATACCGCCCAAGCCTACTGTTCAGTAAAGGTAGTGGATTACTAATGGTCTGGCTAAGCCTATGCTGTTCAGTAAAGGTAGTGGATTACTAATAGTCTAATTTGATTAGATTGATGCTCTGTATGGGCCTCTACTAAAGGTCTAGGACTCAGTGACATCAGTACATCCCCAATATATACAGTTTAGACACACACACACACACACAGACACAGACACACACACACACACACACACACACACACATAAATGATACATGGGACACTCTGACAACTTGTTAACATAGCCTATAATTTTTTTCACTTTTTTTCCAATCTAGAAAGTCTGGTTAGAAGTATATTTCCGGGGGCTGCATGATACCCCCCTCTTTCTACTAGACTATTGGTGGTAATAAATTTGTTACTATCTGTGTCTGTGTGTGTGTGTTCCTGTGCCCATGTGTGTGTTGGCCTCCAGCAAGGCTGCGAGGGTGGAGTGGGTTCACCCTGTTTTGATTCATTCAGTATTTGGTTTTTCCCCTCTGCCCTCTCTGGGCTCCTGACAGGGGTGGGGTGAGTTCTCACCAGTATGTCGTTTAAAACTGAGTTGGAGTCTGTCCCCTGGAGAAGGGGCTCACAAGTGCTAAGCTGGCAACAAGAGCTTCAGTGAGGAATCTCTGATGGAAATCTGAATGGACTTCAGTCCTCGCACATGAGACTCAGAACTAGGCCGTGAGGACGGTGTAGCTAGTCGACTCTCAGGCTTTGCCGGGAAATACTAGATCTGTCATTAAAAGCACTCTGTGTTGTGCATCCAGGGAGAGACTTGGAAGCTGTTAACTCTTTGACTGCCACGCTGTTTTTCCATCTTTACTCCCTGGCGCCAGCGTTTTTGACCATTTTCACGATGTTTGCAGACCCATCGTATATTCTATATTATAGCTATGGAGACAATAGTATGGCTCATTTGACAGGCAATATTTATACTCCACAATGTTTATTTATACATACCTTCGTTCCTGCGCAATCCCAGGCTAAAACCCGTCCCATTTCAAAATAATCCAGTCTCGTTTTCTGGAACGCAAGATATGACGTGTGTTGTGCAGCATGCGCATTTTGTGCGGGTTGCCCGCCTGATGACTATATTATTTCCAGGTCAAAGGTAAACACGACCATATATAGAATGTTTCTATTCACAAAAGCCACCAAGGGAGGGACCTCACAAAAGCCACCAAGGGGGGGGTCCCTCCCAAGACTCGCTTTCCAACGCTGGGATCATTACAAAGGCATGTTTTATGATGGGGTTCGGTAAAATAGACGTTACCTTTGTCAGCAGGTCCACCAAAACCCTGTCCACTCTTGCTCCAAGTGTCTTGGATCAGAACAGGAACAATAAATATAACATTAGTTGGCCCTGGGGGCGGCTGGGTGGCGCAGCGGACATTGCACTCGTCACCAACGCAAGAGACACCGGGTTTGACTCCGGCTGTCAGCGTTGCCTCCGGCTTGGGCCAGCCCTCATACTAACTCAATTGGCAGAGTTAGCGGGTGGAAGTCGATGGTTGGTAATCTGGACATTGTGGACAGCGACTCCTACAGGTCGGTTGGGGACGCCTGCACAGCAGAGACAGGAAATGGCGGGGGTAGTGTGAGCCTCCCACACGTTACACCTCGCCAATGAGAGTCCGCGCTGGCAGGTGAAAAGATGTGACGGGCTGCCTCCTCGTGTACCGGAGGGGACATGTGATGCAAGGCTTCTATCCTCCCTACAACCGGCCAGTGGGGGGCATATGCAAGCAACGTTCAAGACAGGGGAGGGAAGAATTGGCACAGCGGAATTGGGATGGGAGAAACATTTAAAAATAGGAGAAAAAGCGGATAAAAAATAAAAAACATTAGTTGGCCCTGGCAGCGCCAGGGTAACGTTACATCCAGAATAGATAACGTTACATCCAAACAGCCTGTTTGAAAATACTAGAATCCAACATAGTCCTTATCATCCACAAGTGTGATCATATTGTCCTCTTCATAATAATCTCCAATAGTTTGCGGTAGGGGTGGACGGTATGGTCTAAAATTGATATCACGGTATAATTTGAAGCATAGACGGTAACGGTATATATCACGGTATCAGTGTTTCTGTTAGAATCATTTTTTTTGCCTGATAGGCAGGCTATATAAAGAATGACATCCTCAAGGCATGTAGATTTATAATATTTTAACTTAAAACTAGGCTACTTTTGCGTATAAAGTCATTATATTCCAAATAAAATAAGTCCCGAGTCGAGACTCCTGCTCCCATTGCAAACAGCGGGGCTGGATTTTGCTAGAAGCATATGTAGCTGCAGAGCCGCAGAGCGAATTGAATTGAATACGAATTGAGACAAAGGTGCCACTCATCCTCAGCTTTAAGAATTGACAATTGTGTCAACAAATTGACACATGTGTCAACAAATTGACACATGTGTCAACAAATTGACACACAAAATGGTGATGGGGGGGCGCTGTTTGACGGGCCTGTGACCAGACCTGAAAGAGCCCCTGGCTCTGCGGCTCTGCAGCTGCATGCTATTCGCAAATCCACTGCTGCAGCCGTCCTCCCGGCTCCCGCTGCTGCCGTCGTTATCATAACACTACACACATATCGTAATGTTTACAGCAAACTGTAGTTGATCACCAGGTATGTTTTATTAACGTAGAATAATTCATATAAGAAAAACGATAGGGACATCTCTTACCTTTCTCCACTGGTTAAAAATGCCAGGAACTGAAATTGAAACTTGCTGTGCGCCGCAGTGATATGTGTTTATTATGAAATGACAATTGCGTGTTGACACGCCCACTGCGCGAAGCCTCCTAAATAACTTTTTCCAGTTTGCACATATCTATTATCTATGACTAATTCTATCTATTTTTAGGGGCAAATGCGATTGAAATAGTCGCGCTGTGGTTACATGACGTCATTGCTATTTTAGAGCTGCTGTACCGGTTACACGGTATAGTCAAAATCCATACCGTAGAAGGCGTAGAGCAAATTAATACCGTTTATACCGTATACCGTTTATACCGTCCACCCCTAGTTTGCGGTCACCATTGCCGGTACCAGTTGCCTCTGGAGTGCTATCCCGGCGGCGACTATACCACGAGCGTTGAACAGAATATGTTACCTCCTCGGCCGGTTTGACTATAGTATTTTTATGATTTACCAGAAGTGCTGAGTCCAATGTAGTCTGGTGAAAACGCACGTTATCACCCATAAGTGTGATCGTTTTGTCCTATTCATAATAATCTCAAAGTTTGCGATCGCCATTGGTACCTCTCTACCACTGCTCGAGTGCTCTCAACGCCGGCGTGTGAGCCCCCCACACTAAACTAGCCCAGTTCAAAAGGAAGGCGATACTGCCAGTCTGCCACCTATCGGTCGTCATTTCAATTCCAATTCCCTCAGAGCTTCAGCTTCATCACACACCAAGGTCCGCCTGACTGTTTAGTATAATAATATCATAATAATATCAACCAAAAAAAAACAGAGTATACTCGTTTTTGGCGTTCGAGTTAAGAGCACTTAATATATTCGTACGCATCTGGCATGAATAGGGATGGGTATCGTTCGGATTTTATCGATACTACTACTCTTATCGATACTGCTTAACGGTTCGGTACTTTATCGATACTCTTATCGGTTCTTTTTGATTATTTTTTTGCAAGAAAAAAAGACAATTAATTAAGAACAGAATCGACATTGCTTTATTATTTATACAACTTTATAAATAAGTATTATAAATAAATATAATTTCTTCAGCAACAGCAGCAGCAATGTTCTTTTATATAACTTTATAAATAAATATAATAAATGAATATAATTTCTTCAGCAACAATGTTTTAAATGTGTCTGACTCTGAATTATAGACTTTTTTTTATAATAAACAACAAATGCAAAAGGCTAACAGAACTGTGACACTCGTTCACCCTATCCTCTGTCATCCTTCCTGCTAGGGAGAAAGGACTTTGGGTGGTGGAGGGAGGTAGAGGGAGGATGTGTGGTGGCCCTGGGCTCACTGGGCTGGGACATGGTGGCTGACGCCTCAGCTTGACGATCTATACAAAGTTTTTAGATTGTATTTGTAGCTAAACAATTATTTTGTTTATTAGCCTATTTGTAATAATTCGTTATTAGCCTAGGCAACTCCGTATCTTGGCTTACCGGCTGCAGTGGACGTGGATGCAGATGGAACACTGCGTGCAAGGCAGTCGAATACGCGCATTTCTGCACACTAATATCATGTTTTGCCAACAGATGTTTTGATAAATTGCTCGTATTGCCACCCTTACTGGCAAATGTTTTGTTGCACTTGTGGCAACGTGGGTTGTCGGCATCGACTCTTGTAAAGTATATCCATACTTTCGATCGCTTCGCTCTATCCGCCATCACGAGTGCATGCAGAGGCAGAGCTGTCTGTGTCGCACCAGCACGGAGACAGCACCTTCCTTAAGTTAAGAAGTACCCGTATGTGTATGACTATCGCGACTCGCGAGGAGTTTGTGTAATAATAATGGCTCGCTGCGGCTCGCTTCTCATGCAGAGACAGAGAGAGGAGAGATCGTTCGCAACTTTTAAATAATAATAATAATAATAATTTCTCTAGAGTATCGATAGCAGTACCGATGACGTCGGAGCTTATAAATACTCTGGTCTTTTCTAATATAGTACCGGTTCCCGTTTAGAACCGGGGTCCGGGGGTCATCCCTAGGCATGAATGCATGTATTTTATTTTGAGGATATGGAACTGCAATCTAGGCAATTTTGTCTGAGCAGTCTGGGAAGTCGTTGCCGTTTATTTTTATGATGGTCTCAATCAGGGGTTCTCAACCTTTCTGCTGCCAAGGCACCCCTGTGTTCAATACAATATTCCAGGGCACCCCTACATACGATAAAGACTTTTCCGGTCCTGTCTTTTTTGCTACAATGATGACAAAAGTGCTTGCTTTCAAAATAATGTTTATTTAAGAAACCGGGAAACACATTTGTGTGTATATGCAGGCTATATAATGCATTATTAACAGGTGTTTCAGGTCTAAATGGCTTAGTACTGTTGACATTACACTGCTTGTAGTAGTAAATCAAATAGCATATTTCTTTAAATAAAATTACAGAAAATTATCACTAAAGTGCCATCTGTTGCAGCTGCACTGTTCTCCATAAAAATAGCATATTTGGATAAGTTTGACCATTTCTCAAACTGAAAATCATGTATTTCTTTTAAATACAGAAACGGATCACCAACTTACCATTTCTCAAAAAATATAAATAAATACAGAAAATAAGCACTCGTTCACTCAGTGGATATTTCTAGCTCAATGCGAGGTCTGCTGCTGCTGGCTAATAATACGGTCAATACGCGGGGAGATCTTTGACAAGGCAACACGCATGTCATCCTCAAGGCTCAACTTGGCCCTATATTTTGTTTTCAGAGCTGTCATGGATGAAAAGCCAGCTTCACACAGATATGTGGTGCTGAATGGTATCAATATCTTTGGATTGTAATATCTAGTCCTATAAGCTCAACTAGTGATAATTTTCTGTAACCCAAAAATAATATATATTTTTTTGGAAACATCTCAAGGCACCCCTGGCAGCTCTCTGCGGCACCCTAGGGTGCCGCGGCACCCCTGTTGAGAACCGCTGAAATAAATGCTGGCGGTGGCAGCAGATCCCCCAAGGCAGCGAATGCTGCAGGTTGACTGTGACGGGTCTTGGAGTGTGAATGTTCTACCAGAGTAAAAGGCTGTGTTAACCACCTGAGACGCACTGCTGTGGTTCAACTCCTGTCTGAAGCTGAAGCCAGAGGCTGCAGTTCACACCATAACAACAACATGTTGTAATCTCCTGTCACTTTCACTGCCTTCGTCTCCTGGCGCACTTTGTACCCCTTTTTAATACCTGTTCCCATGGCAACAGGCTGAGCCAAGGCTATGAGTAGGAGTGAAAAAGCAAGCATTCACTGCCGTGTAAAGTAATTGTTCAATAAAACGACAATTCAAGTGGATTCTGATGTTTCAGTGCATCAGTCTTACATTTTGACTATGGTTTGGCTCCGTTTTGATAAATGTTCATACTTTTAAGAGTCCTAACACATTGACCGCCACAGCAGGGGGCGCCAATACCCCATTAATTGCCAGGTCTTTATTCAATGCATATAGTTTTAGAATGTGACATTTGCGAGTGCTTAAAATATATCTTATATTATATCTATCGGTCTAATAACGCTGTCGGGTCTCAGTGAGCTGCTTCTAGTCAACTTTGCCGAGATAGATTGTTTTTTCATTAGTACATTTCCATTTTATACCGTTTTGAATAGAGTATGGTTTGGGTGTTTTTCAGTAATTCCAGGAAAAGGCGAGAAAAATGCATTTGACTGTAATCCAGTCATCACGTTGTAATTTTTCGGCTGATTATCTAATCATCCTGAAATCAACGCTAGATTATCACTGTCTCCTCGTCCATACATGAAATGACTGTCGTAGCGGGGTGCTCCCCCCCACCCCCACCGCAGCCAACGGTAATAAGCACATACACCTACACACAGATCGCTTTGATCACGGTAGAAATAAATGTCAGATCAACGATCAAATTCATATATGATATTCTTACCTTGTATCTGATGTAATGCAAAAGAGATAATCTTATCACAATTCCAAATAATGCTTGTGGAGGTCCGCACCACACTACTGACTGTTTCACAATGACGGGCGGGCGGGCGGAGTTACTGATGCCATCGTTGTATAGAAGTGGCTCGCCTGAATATTTAAACCCCGCCCGCCCGGCTCAGATCGCCTCCTAAAAGACACAAGCTCATTTTCAATGAGATGCAATATCTCCGCCTGGCAGTAGAGGGCGGTGTTGACCGTCTGCCAGCTCAGACAGGGTCTGAAGACTATACCAGAGGCTGCGGCTATGAATTGTGAATAGATATAGCGAATAAACGATATAACGATCCCAAAAACTAGTAAACTCATTGTTGGTGCTATTCGATTGGCAGCCAATAACGAGTAAACTCGTTGTTGGCGGCCATTGTGTTAATAGGTATACAGTTGTCATGGGACTGATTTCAGTAAGCAATAAATAAATATGTACAATTTAATTTCACACCAAGGTTTTAAGTTCACAGTATTATGTTTATAAATTCATTAAATACAAATGCTGATTACCATTAATTATGATTCAGTTAAATATGGTCAGTTCGACTGCACATTGGGACTGGCTGAGATACATTCCAACAAGTTCCAAAATCTCATGATAACCTAAAGCATCATTTGCATTCTGATTATCACTGATACAGATAAAATAGACCGTAATAAAAGAGTGTGCAACACTTTCAATTCAGGAGAGAGATTTGAGAGATGTTTGTAAGTTTACTGTTCAAAAAGCTAAGAAAGGGATATTTCTATCGTTGGGGTTAACTTGTGGAACAATGCTGATACATTTAAGAATACGTAATTTGCTTCTGGTTTTTGTTTTTGAGGCTTAATTTGAATTAAAAAATAATATAGGACGTGCATATTATATAAGCATTATGCTTCAGCCTGTACCTTTTCAGTCACTGCCAAAATGAAAGACTGTCGACAGTCTGGAGTGATTGTGCATATTGTATTGTGTGTGATGACTAAAACTACTACTACAAAAAATAAATGAGCATTGCAGTATTTCAGTCCTCTAAATCACAGATTTAGGATCCATCCTACAGGCCGTGGACGGCTACAGTAGCTGTAGGAATGAATTGCCTTGTTCGGGTGGAAGAGTTTCACTCTGAAGGCCAAGCCACCCACTTAGCCAATTAGGTTACTAATTGGTTATTTGTGGAGGAAGTCTGCTCTGGCTGAGACTGAACGCCTAAACCCTGATCTCTAAAAACCCTCACCTCTCACCCCATTCCTGCAGGCTAGGCCCTGAGCTTTGTGTGTGTGTTCTACTAGGACAGACGTATAAATGGATTTAGCTACCTCAGCTATTCTCATGCTACGTTCACACTAATATGTTTTTGTTTTAAACTCGCAACAAAGCATAAAAGCTGCTCTATTGTACAACAGGGACTTCCAGCCACCCAGCAGAGCTGCTAATGTGAGAACAGGCAACACATATCCGAGGGGCACCAACTTTTTTTTACCCATAATGTTTTATAACTTTGATTTGCAACTGTTCTGTTTACATTTGATGTGTGTGAGAGAGAGATGGGGAGAGCGATAGAGCAAGACCTAGGCTAGAGTAACCTAGTAGCAGCCTAGTAGTATTGGAGTATGTTTGTTGGTGGCTTCTGAGTGTGTGTGTGTGAGAAAGATAGAGGTAGGTCTTAGGTTAAAGGGGAACTCCAACATTTTGGGAAATTAGCTTATTTAACATCTTCCCTGGAGTTAGACAAGAAGATACATACCTTTTTTGTCTCTGTGCGTGCATTTTAGCTTTGGGAATAGACGCTCCGTTAGCATAGCTTAGCTTCATCACTGGAAGTGAGGCAGGACAGTAGCCTTACAGTGCCTTACAGTGTATTGCAAGGTCTGACATTGACCAAATTTGATATGCATGACCTTGGTGGGCTCTAGGTCAACTCCTGAAAAGGGGGTCAATGTCAGACCTTGCAATCAAAAGTTAGGGGGCGCACTGAAATTATGGCAAGGGTTATTAGCCCCCTAACTTTTGATTGCAAAGTCTGACATTGACCCCCTTTTCAGGAGTTGACCTAGAGCCCACCAAGGTCATGCATATCAAGTTTGGTCAATGTCAGACCTTGCAATACACTGTAAGGCACTGTAAGGCTACTGTCCTGCCTCACTTCCAGTGATATATTATATATATATATATATATATATATTTTTTTTTTTATTTTTTTTTTGTAAGTCGACCAATAGTCGACTAACGGCAAATTTTGGCCAATCCTAGTCGACCATCCAAATCCTTAGTCGGGGACAGCCCTAGTTGATAGCGTCATAACGACTAAATAAAAACCTATTCTGTCACGGCGAATGTCTTGGGGCCCTTTCTCACTTACCTATTCGTTTCTATTCCGTTCCGTTCTAGCCCGTTCCGAGATCTAATGCGAACTTCCCCCCTCCCTCTACATTTACATTTACATTTAGTCATTTAGCTGACGCTTTTATCCAAAGCGACTTACAAGGTATAACTATCAGCTGAGTAACAATGTTCATCAAAGTGTTGCGTGTTACAGTGTTCGTTTATTAGGACAAGTGCATGACGGTAAGGTTAGTCGGGGTTAGATTTTTTTTTATTTTTTTATTTTTTTTTAATCATTTCAGATAATGGTTGAAGAAGTGAGTCTTTAGTCGACGGCGAAAGATTGGACGGGATTCGGCTGTCCTAACTGGTATGGGTAGTTCATTCCACCATTGTGGGGCAAGGACTGAGAATAGGCGGCTTCTCTTTGATGACCCTCCGGGAGCTTGGATAGGAGTAGATCTGAGGCGGCCAGAAGATGCAGAGCGTAGGGGTCTTGAGGGTGTGTAGTTAGAGACCATTGACCGGAGGTAGGCGGGAGCGGTTCCCTTTGCCGCACGGTATGCTAGGTCGAGGGCCTTGAAGCGGATACGTGCAGCAATGGGGAGCCAGTGCAGGTCCCTAAGAAGTGGGGTGACATGGGCCGACTTTGGTAGGTTTGAGATCAGGCGGGCCGCTGCGTTTTGAATGAGTTGAAGAGGCTTGGTGGCAGTGGCCGGGAGGCCAGCTAGCAGTGCGTTGCAGTAGTCGAGGCGGGAGATGACTGTTGATTGGACGAGGAGTTG
This sequence comes from Notolepis coatsorum, assembly GCF_963971535.1. Classification (NCBI taxonomy): domain Eukaryota; kingdom Metazoa; phylum Chordata; class Actinopteri; order Aulopiformes; family Paralepididae; genus Notolepis; species Notolepis coatsorum. Next base: position 40,523,015 of record NC_140175.1, read on the forward strand.
GGTGGCTTCTTTTGTCAGGAATGGGCGTATCCTTCTGACGTTGCTCAGGAGGAATCTGCAGGTTCTGGTTGTCGCTGCGATGTGAGCAGAGAAGTTCAACTGGTCGTCGAGGACAACACCAAGGTTCTTGGCGGTCGGGGACGCGGTCACAGCTGCATTCTCGACTGTGATGGAGAGGTCGGTCAGGGGGGAGGATTTGGCCGGCAGGTGGAGCAATTCTGTTTTGCTTAGGTTCAGTTTGAGGTGGTTGGTCGTCATCCAGGCGGAGATGTCGGACAGACAGGCCGAGATCCGCTCAGAGACGTGGATATCTGAGGGAGGGAAGGAGAGGAAGAGTTGAGTATCATCGGCATAACAATGATATGAGAAGCCATGAGACGTGATAATGTTACCCAGTGATTTAGTGTAGAGGGAGAAGAGAAGGGGTCCTAGGACCGAGCCCTGGGGGACACCCGTCCGGAGGGGGCGGGTGGCCGACAGAGTCCCTCTCCATGACACTTGGTAGGAGCGGTCATTGAGGTATGATGTCAGCCATGTCAGCGCAGATCCAGCCACTCCCATCCCATGTACACACTGCAGTCTTGGTTCGCTTCGGGTTCTGTTTACGGTTTGCCTTTTGAGCATTTACGCTTGCCGTAGGCGATGATGTCACGTTCGAAAATGTAAACAGGAAGTGTCTTAACATGACTGCGGAGACTGGATGCTGATATAAAATGAACAAATAAATAACCAATAAATATGAAGTTATATTTGAACCTCTGTTGTCAAGCCTTGTCAATATAACCCACCCCATTTTATCACGAATGGATGGTGTTGTATAGTCCGCTTTTGAGCGTTTTGCAGGGTTAACGATAGCGCTAAGCTAACGTCTAACGCTAGTTAGCTTAGCCTTTTACTAGTAACATTGCTGCATCGATTATATTGAATGTCATTGATCTACTGGTCGACCACGGCCGACTGGTTGGGCACCACTGGTCTAATAGAAATAAATGCATTCGAACAAGAAAGTATAGTATACAGCAATGGCTAACGCTAAGCTAACGGCTAACGCTAGTTAGCTTAGCCTGTCCAGCAGCTAACATTATCCCATCGCTCGTGGCAATTATATTACATGTCATTGATCTACTGGTCGACCACGGCCGACTGGTTGGGCACCACTGGTCTAATAGAAATAAATGCATTCAAACAAGAAACTAATGTATAGAAATAGCATGGCAAACAAAAATGGCCAGGCCTAATGCGAGCCAGAAGTGCTGTGCTTTGTAATGTGGCTTCATGTTTTCATCCACTGAGCTGTGAGGTTCCACATGCTTGTTTTTGGTTGAGGTCTGAACTCTCAAATTGCCCATAAATATCGTTTTTGTGGGTATTCTCCAGTTGTTGCTGTGTGGTGTTATCTGCCCAAAATTCAAGCAAGCATGACCGTAACGACGTTGTGTGTGTCACGCCCCCCGCTCCCACGGCCCGATTCCGAGACCACCTAATCCAACTGTCCCAGGTTCAGCGGGGGGTAAAACGAATCAGCGCGGTTCAATCTCAAAAAGGGGTGTGTCCGTCTGAGTGAGAACACTCCCCCCCCCGTTCTCGGGAGCAGTGATTCGATCCCAATACGTGAGTGAGAAAGGCCCCTTAGTCTCTTACACAATGTTGGATTAGGTAATTGATGGGTCATGAGTCATTGTGGAACAAGATAAAAATCTCGCGGATTGATTGATTTTTTTTTAAATTTGTTTTCTTTTTCTTCCCCTTCCTGGCCCCTGACTGCAGAGCTCACTCTCTCACACTGTCTAGCACACTCACTCGGTCGCATACACACACACACACACACACACACACACACACACACACACACACACACACACACACACTCCTGTCTGCAACGGCGGAGGAGAGTCAGACTGAGAGACATGGGTGCTGCCAGGGGAGGAAACTAACTTTTTGGCTTACCAGCCAACTGGCGAGTATCTGATTTTTTTTACCAGCCAAAGAGATTTTTTACCAGACAAAAAAAATCGCTAATTGTGATAATTACTTCTTTGTATGTCAAGCCGCGTCAATGTTGTGTATGCATCTGGGTAGGCACACTGTGCCTTTAAGACAGCACGGTGGTCTTACGACAGTGCTGTGACGTAACGTCAAGTGTTGTGGTAACGTCAGTTGGGTTGGTGTGCTGTTGACGTTGTGTGCACAGTGCACTGGTTGAGCTAGCCCCTTTCGTGACTGCGATGTGCAAGCCAGGGGCTTTTGAGCATGAAATAAAATGTCTAACCTTACGTCGTAGTCCGGTGCTTTTTTGGAAACATTATAGTCATAACAGATATACACCTAGCTGGCTGCTTTGAGCACACGGGGCTAACGTTAGCTAGCAAGCACCTATATCTAAAACGCTAACTAGAAGCTAACCATTGTATACAGTTCCAGTAGACAACATTACACCTCTGATTTAAATGTGTCCTTAGTAACTTATACTCGATGGTTGTACTAGGGTTGGATGCAGTTCCCCGTTGGTCAGTCTGTCTGTTTTCCATATTCTGCTGTGTTTAACGTTATCTGTTTGCGAGTGCTCCTGATGGCTAGCCTAGTAGTACCGCGGGACTTTTATTATTATTATATGTCCGCGGGTTGGCCAGTACTGCGCAAACGTTTATTAAACATTATATGTCCGCGGGTGGTCTTGTGCAGTGCTCTCGTGGCACTGTCAACTAAAGCGAACACTCAGAAGACGCGCACCGTTTGCCAGTGCAGTGATTGCAGAATGTTTTATTTTTTTGTATACTCGCCAGACTGGCGAGTGGTCTTCATGAATCACTCGCCAAACGTAAAAAATACTCGCATTTGGCGAGTAAAGTGGCCTAATTTCCTCCCCTGGGTGCTGCACTGTTTTAAGTGAGGGTGGACTGAATGGATATGTTGATAGCGTCGTAACGACTAAATAAAAACCGATTCTGTCACGGCGAATGTCTTAGTTGCTTAAACAATGTTGGATTGATGGGTCATGAGTCATTGTGGAACAAAATAAAAATCGCGCAAATTGATTGATTGATTGATTAATTGCAATTATTAAATTTTTTTTACCTACTTTCTATAGAAGCATCTAAGAATGAAGTTCTATAGAAAGTAGGTTAAAAACTAAAGAAAAGTTGGATGTGTTACTGTATTTGTAAATCTGGTATGTCATAAAGTCTTTCTCTGGTCTGCATCCCCTTAACAATTGTGTGTATTTAGCCGTACTGTATTGTACCCATTCTGCATCTGGTAATAAAATGTTCAATCAATCAATCATTCCAATAACACACAGTTGGATGTGTTAGTTCGTTGGATGTCTTAGTTGAGAGACAGTTGGATGTGTTAGTTTGCTGGATGTTGCTGGATGTCTTACTGAGAACAGTTGGATGCACTTCCGAGCTGTGGGAACTACTTTTTGTGGCGGATGGTTTTTTCAATAAATCTTCGATTTAATGTGTGTTTATTGTATAGCAATAAGGTTGGATGAATGTGCCAGTTGTATAAAAGCATTACACCACTTGTAGTCGTGATTTGTGAAAAATAAACCATGCCTAGGGACGTCTAACGACCTTCGGCTGCGCCTCGGGCCTAACGACCACCCCTAGGCATGGTTTATTTTTCACAAACTACTCCTGCGCGTGATGTAATGCTTAAATATGTGCTTGGGTTTTCAGAAAAAGGCCAGCTATGTGACGCTAATTTCTAGTTAGTATCGTGTATTGCATCTAGGGATGGGTACCGTTCACATTTGAACCGATACGGTACCGGTACCTGTGAATCGATACCGGTACCCAACGGTACCTTTTTTCTGTACTTTAGTCTCTAAAAATGTAATCTACCTACCTCAGTTGTTAAAAAAAAATCCAAACTTCATATAACCACACTTTCGACCGTTTTCGGCTTGCCATTGCCCCGACTGCTTTGTTGTTGAATCAAGTCAAATCCTAGGTAAGCGTATATTGTGCATGTGAACGTTGACATGAAGAGAAAAAAAGTTTAAAAAAAAAATGTAAGTGTAAAAAAATAAAGATTATTATACCGACAACGGTATCTCACGTGAATCGATACTCGGTAGTACCGACGTGTTTCGGTAAGTACCTTTTAAAAGTACCGAATTCGGTACCCATCCCTAATTGCATCAGTGTAATAAGTGTAAGCACAGCAGAGCCCTGCTCCGCTTCAGACAGACAGAGACAGCGTGCGAGATCAACAACAAACCTACCGGCTCTAATAACATTAGCTCCCCGCCGGCCACGAGTAGACTACCAGCGCTCCGCAGGATGACCAAACGAGGCATAATGATTTTACTGCAACGAATGTTATAATAAAAGCTTTTCTATACATTTGTCTGATTGAAAACTTTATTAACAGATTGCAGAATGGGTACAATTCAGTACGGGCTCTCTGAGCAAAGGAAGGAACTGAGAGATATGAATGAGTAATGCTTGCTATGGTCGACTCGGGTAAATATGCGGATGTTATTGAACGTGTAACTATATGTAACGTTAATGCCACAAAACGAATGCCGTTAATCATAAGTAGGGATGGGTACCGAATTCGGTTCTTTTGAGGTACCGAACCGAAACACGTCGGTACTACAGAGTATCGATTCAAGTGAGATAGATACCGAAAAAAAAACGTTTCTTTTTACTTTTTACCTTTTTCTTTTCTTCTTTTTTTTTAACTTTTTTTTTCTTTTTTTTTTTACCCTTTTTCTTTTCATGTCAACGTTCACACGCACAATATATGCTTACCTAGGATTTGACTTGATTCAACAACAAAGCAGTTGGAGCAATGGCAAGCCGAAAACGGTCGAAATTGTAGTTATTTGAAGTTAGGATTTTTTTTTCACGACTGAGGTAGGTAAATAATTTTTTTTTTAGACTAAAGTACCGAAAAAAGGTACCGTTGGGTACCGGTATCGATTCACAGGTACCTGTACCGTATCGGTTCAAATGTGAAAGGTACCCATTAGAGCTGCCGCGGTATTGATGTTTTCCTTACCGCACACATTTGCAAAATATTTCCTACCGCCGCGGTTATTACACACACACAAAAAAAAAGTTTGAATGCATTTTTTTTGTAGTCTACTCTTTATAGCATATAGCCTGCCTCTAGTCTAAATGTCTATCTTTAGAGGATGACTTTGCAGCATGAATATTGTTTGGGATTCGGCATGCACGCATTCGTTATTAAAAGTGAAACACGGATTCGAAGTCTCCCCTCGGTGTCGCGAGCAGGGGTGGTAGCGGCGCGCCCGCCGGTTACCCCCCCGACCCTTTCTTCTTATTATTATTATAACGTTACTACTTATGATTACAAAGGCATTCGATTTGTGGCATTACGTTAGTATAGTTACACGTTCGTATTTACCGGACCATAGCAAGGCAAGCGTTACTCAATTAATATCTAAGTTCCTTTCTTTGCTCAGAGCGTGCCGAGTTGTACCCATTCTGCGGTCTGTTAATAAAGTTTTCAATCAGACAAGTGTATAGAACGAAGGGCTTTTATTATAACATTTCGTTGCAGTAAAATCATTATGCCTCGTTCCCTGAGGAGCGACGGCGTCGGTAATCCACTCCGGTCTCCGGTGGGAGCTAACATACTATTAGCCGTGTTGTGACTGAGCTCTGATCAATGGCTCATGGCTGAGATTCAGGAAGTAAAAGCACTGCAAGATGCTTCAGCATGTGACGCTAGGGCTGGGCGATATGACGATATTATATAAATATCGGGTACAGTTCATTAACAATACACTTTTTCAACGTATCGTGGATATCGTGATGTTTTGCCCAATAGGATTGTGTCGCGTCAATCTGGTCCACACGTTACTCGTTCATATCTCAGCCCGTGTTGAGATATGCCCATTCCGCGGTCTGTTAATAAAGTTTTCAATCAGACAGATGTATGGAAAGGCTTTTATTATAACATTTGTTGAGGTAAAATCATTATGGCTCATTTAGTCATCCTGTGGTGCACTGGTCTCCTACTAGTCGGTCGCGGGGAGCTAACGTTAGTAGCTTTGTTGATGTCAGCACACCGGACATTCAGGAAGTAAAAAACTAATAGAGCTTGCCGATTGGTGCTAAGAACAGCAGGGCGGGTGCAAGCGGTGTGACGTAATTCATTCATTCTGAATGAATGAATGAAAACTTTATTAACATATTGCAGAATGGGTACAATACAGTACAGGAGGATGAAGACCAGAAAAAGACTTTCGGCTTTTTTACATAAGGGTCCTCCATTTTCAATTCATCAAAACATTTAGAGACATACAAATATACAGTAGTTTCATAAAAATGCTAAAATGCTATTGATTGATTGATTGATTGATTGATTTAAAACTTTATTAACATATTGCAGAATGGGTACAGTACAGCTCAATACACACAATTGTTAAGGGGATGCAGACCAGAGAAAGACTTTTGTCTTGTTTACATCAGGGTCCCCCATTTTCAATTCATCATATTTCATATCTAAATCATATAATATCTCATTGCTAAATATATGCAATATATTATAATCTAATAATCCAATAATCTAAATCTAATATATAATATAAAAATGCTAAATGCATGGGTATTTTATTTTGTCTTTAATGTTAGCTTGCAAACTCAAATACTGTCTTGGTAAGCCTCATAATGAATCGTTTGGGGTAAAAAAGAAAAACATCGTGATGCGTATCGTGTATCGCCGAAAGGTCAGAAAATATCGTGATATCATATTTAGGCCATATCGCCCAGCCCTATGTGACGCGTATCTCTTCTGCCCAATCAGTGGTCTGCAGTGTTTCATGTGACTTTTCTGGTACCCAATAGGGTCGCTTGGAATCTCGACAGAGAAGTAGGGTATATCTGCAGAGCCGCAAGACCAACGAGAGCGTAATAATAATAATAATATAATAAAAAACAGCGGTGATGCCGGTATTCAGCCCAACGCTGCGGTGGGCATGATGTAACAGCGATACCGCGGTAATACCGATACCGCGGCAGCTCTAGTACCCATCCCTAATCATAAGTAGTAACTTTGATGCAGTAGCTTGTGTGTGTGGGGGTGGCGTTGTGCAGGTCGCTTGACTGAAACTTTTTTTTAAAGTTTGAACTTGTTGACGCGACACAAATTGACGGATATTTATCGGCCACTGCCATCGGCACATTTGAGCTTATAGGCAGATGGCAGTCAACAAGGCACTTATCGGCCGATACCGATACCCGACCGATATATCGGTGCACCCCTACTTGTAACGGTGTCATCTAACCTCGCGTGAGCCAATGCCGTTGCTGTAGTCGAGCGCGGGCGCATGCCCTAGACACCAATGTTCACGTCGAACGTCCACGTGCACTAGACACCGACGTCCGCGTGCCCTCACCAACGTCCGGTGAAAACCGGAAGAGAACAGGATCCATACTTTTCCAGCACTGGATTATTCAGCTAGCTATTACAGGGTGTCCGCGGATCCTTAAAAAGTCTTAAAAGGTCTTAAATTTGTTTATCAATAATTAAGGCCTTAGTTTGTCTTAAAATGTCTTAAATCCATTTTCAGACGTCTTAAAAATGCTATAGAAAGGAAAGATAAAATGCCATGTCATCTTATGTTTTATTATGAAATCTGGGGGAAAACGGTTAACGGGAGATAAAGTTTGACTTTTCATTGTAGAATCACGCAGACCGGAATGGGGCGGAACCAACACAACTCCTTGTGTAACTGAGGGGTACAATTCCCTGACTGTATTGAGAGTATGGTATCATTAAACCACTACTTAGTTATGTACTTTAATTACTGGCCATACAGTACACGGTATATATGGTGAACACCCACACAATAACACGGCTTAACAAAGAAAGTCATATTTAGAAGTATTTATTAGAAGAGCAGCAATAGTAGATTACAGTATTGAGAATTATGAGTTGCGCTTATATGGCGAAGAACACTTAAATAGGTCAAGAGCGTAAGTCCATGAGCATATTACGATGGGTATAATTAATACCACCTGTAGCATAAGAATTATATAAGGCACACTCGTAGTCAGCTGGAGATACTAGGGGGGGTTCCCTCCGGTTGTAAGCCAGCAGGGGAGAGGAATTGTCGGGAGCAAAAGTCTGGATCAACGAGGAATAAAGAGACTCCAGGTACAGGAGACGGTGCAATAATCCCTTGGTCCTTAGACAAAGCAACAGCTATACTCCGGTATGCATTGCAGCATGGATGAAAGCTAGCCAGCCTCTGAGTCCTAGAGGCGGGCTCGACGGTGGTCCTCACAGGGTAGATCCCACACAGCAGTGGGGTAGACGGTTCTCTGCTCCAGCAGCCACAGTACCAAAGCAATATAATCCAGCCGGAAAAGGCTCTGCATTCGTCGGTGTAGGTTATCCAGTGTACATATCCACACGGTTCTCGTCTAGGACTCCTCGGATGGCGGCACAAGGTTAGGCCGCCCAGCCTGGATAAGTACACTAGCTCGGTACGACGAACCGGTGGTAATGCTGGTCACTGTAGAACGGTAGCCGCACGATACACTATACATAATAGACTATTACTTTATAATAGAATAAGTCGAACTCGACGATACAGCGTTAAACTCTGACACTTTAGCTATCAATTCGCACGCGGTTCTCAAGGCTCTATTTAGGGGCAAAAAGGGCCCACTTCACAGCACGTTGTATCGTGGTGAAGGCTTCAACTTGTTGGGTTAACTAACTGCTGTATCCACCTGCGACGTATTTATACGTAAGGTGAATAATCTAGTGCCAATCTCAGTTCTGTCTCGTATTACTACGCAAACCTGGGCATGTTGAGACATGTCTTAGCAGTGGCTTTGAACTAGACATTGGGGGGTATGGCCGTTGGCGCCTAGGGGGTCGCTGTCCAATAGGAGAACGAATATTATGGTCTGGCCTGTACCTAGGTAAAGGGATATTCCGTGTATATGTACAACGAATATACAAGGGATATCCGACGATATACAAATATTATACAATATATCTCAAGTAATAAATATATATATTCGGTTTAATCTGACCCTTTGTAACACCTTGTGTAATGTGTTGGCCGGGGAACCATTTCAGCAACGGAGTCTAGCTAACGTTAGCAAGGCGAAGCGATAACGCTAACGTTACGTTTAGTTTAGTTTAGCATTTGCACTCGTTAATATGGGAAAGTGCCAATTTAACGAGAACTGGCTCGACAATCCACTGTTTGCGCGATGGTTGGTCCCAGTCAAAGACCATTACAAGCCCTGCTGCAAAAAAAAAAAGAGCAGTCGCGTCGCACATGCTGAGCGCTCTGCAAAAACCGCCTGCAAACTACTATTTCGCATTTATTTTCGGCCCCTGCCTCCACACCAGCTGCGGCATCTCAGGTAGGACTATAACATCTGCACCAACAGAAGTCCGGATAACATTCGGTTCCACGCCAAAGCTTGAAGCTGAGGTCTTAACTTGAAAATAATCTATTCACGGATGTAAACAAGGACACGTTTGTGTTTATGTTCGATGAGAGCTCCACCCACTATGTATTTTTTCCTCCCACCCACCCCCTCCTAATGACGTACAGTATCCTCCCATGTATGTTAGGATCTATGGGTAACAGTACTGTATATTTGCATATCGTATGTCACAAATGTAACGGTACAGTACTATATACCTGTATGTCCCTATGCCATAAATGTCATGTATGTTGAGTGTCATAAATGTCACTATGAATTGAAAATGGGGGACCCTGATGTAAACAAGACAAACGTCTTTCTCTGGTCTGCATCCCCTTAACAATTGTGTGTATTGAGCCGTACTGTATTGTACCCATTCTGCAATCTGTTAAACAAAGTATTCATTCATTCAACCAAAACCATAAAAACAAAACAACTGGATGAATGAATGAAAACTTTATTTAACAGATTGCAGAATGGGTACAATACAGTACGGCTCAATACACACAATTGTTAAGGGGATGCAGACCAGAGAAAGACGTGTCTTGTTTACATCAGGGTCCCCCATTTTCAATTATAGTGACATGACATTTATGACATACTCAACATACATGACATCATGACATTTATGGCATAGGGACATACAGGTATACTATATAGTACTGTAGTGTTACAATTGTGACATATACGATATGCAAATATACAGTACTGTTACCCAGAGATCCTCACAGAAAATATATACATATGATGGGGAGGAGACTGTACATTAGGAGGGGGGGGGGGGGGGGGGGGGTTGGACATTTACGGTGCCCAGTTTCTAATTGCAGCCTCCCGTAGGTGCTCTTTAAGAGCGGTTTTGAATGTGGGCAGGGGTAAAGTGGGTTTTAGGAGTGAGGTTAAGCAGTAGTCTGACCAGTTTGTTTTGTGATGTTTGTAATCTTGTTTTTACGGCCTTTGAGGTGCTTTGGTACCATGAGGTGCAAGCATAGTCGTAGTACCCTTGAATGAGTGCTCCTGTTAGAGTCTTCAGGGTATTCTTGTTTACCAGAGAGGAGATCCGGCACAAGAATCTTGTTTGTTGGTTGACTTTTTTGATACCCTGGGGAGGGTGGTAATAGTTATGTGTTCTGACAGTGGCTGTTGCACTTGCTGCTTGGCCCCTGGTATATTTTGTATAGCTATATTTGCTATTTATGTTTGGTCACCCCTTTGTTGAAATTCATCCAATCCAGTTACTCCTTTAAGTTCAAGATTTTTAAGTTTCCAAGTTATGTTTTAATAAACATCTTTGGACCAATGTGTCCCTAAACTTAAACTAATTGGTGTCGTTGCATGATTTTTGTTATTGTGTAATTGGTATTAAATTTAATTTTGAGTGGCATTAAAAAGTCTTAAAAGGCATTAAATATGACTGGGCTAAACCTGCAGATACCCTGTATTAGTAGCCAAGCACATAGACTGTTCCATAGCATACGCATTCAGTTGACCATAGCATACGCATTCAGTTGACCATGACAAATCCTCTCGACTCTTATCGTGCCGATTAAAAAGCCTCCATAATTTAGTAAATAGTATTCCCATTGCTGGTGTTGAGATTTTACGATGCCAGCTTGTGATAATTCGTTGTAGCCAGCCAGCTGGCGCTGATGCTATTCAATGCTATCAACATTAGCTAAATAGCTAACCAACTAAATACAATGGTATCCTGAGGTAACGTTAAATACAGACAACTTTTGATTACCAACGATAGCTAGCAAGCTAACTAAATAGCGTTGTTTGTCTGGACTATCATAGTTTAAGTTCAAGTTTCTTTATTAGTTGTCATACAGAAATACAGGATACTTTTGTATGAAATGCTTCTTTCTGTGTGATGTGTTATGTCTAGCTGTAGTTCCCTGTCATGGTTTTGTAGTCCTTATCGTTTTCCCTTCCAGGTGTACCCATTCGTAATCAACCCAGGTGTGTCTCGTCTCGTCATTCCCTCATGTATAAGTATTCTGCCTTCCCCTTTGTCTGGTGCTGATCTAGGGCTGGGCGGTATATCGAGTATACTCGATGTATCGCGGCTTGTTCTACATGAGATGTAGTACATTACTATATCGTGAACATCGAGTATATGTTGTCACGTTGCGGCTGAGATGAGACTTGCTTTTGCGCAGAGCTGTCCTCATTTCATTATAGACAGACCAGCGCGGACCATGGACTAATAAACACATGACCAGCGCAGACCTTTAATGACATGCAATTTAATTGACACGAGCAATGGGCTAACGTTAGCTGCTAACCAAGATATCCATGAGGACTATGCTAAGCTAACTAGCGTTAGCTGCTAACCCTGGAAAACGCTCAAAGCGGACTCCACAACACTAGTTCCATTCGTGAGGAAAGGGGGTGGGTTATATTGACAACACTTGACAACATAAGTTTAAACATAACTTCATATTTGTTGGTTATTTGTTTCTTTATATCATCCAGTTTCCATCTCCGTGTGTTAAACTCTTCCTGTTTACATTCGAGTGTGACATCATCACCTACAGCAGCTTAGACGGGGGCGGCGCTGGCTCTCGCGCGTTCTCGCCCTCTCTTGCTCTCGCTCTCTCGCTCTCTCTCTCTCTTGCTCTCTCTCTACATTCAATGATTTAAAGTAGCCAAACGTTACAGTATAAATACTAACTGGATAGTTGATGATATAAACATTTAATTCCATTATCTGAAATATTCTAAAATCATTAAGTCTGCTATAAGCCGTTATCCCTTTGTGTGTGTGATTATTATTTTTAGGGATGCACCGATATGAAAATTTGCCACCTATACCGATTGTTCAACTAACACAATCGGCCGATACCGATATTTGTGGCAATTTTTTTTTCTTTTTGTAATATATATATATATTTTTTGTAATATATATATATATATTTTTTTTATGAAACTACTGTATATTTGTGTTACAAATTGTGCTCACCGATATGAACATAGGCCTCTTTACTTACTTAAAAAAAGGAAACATCAAGAAATAGCACTATCTCTCTCCCAGTATGTTCTGCCGGGCTGCAGCTAGATACTAGTTCTCCCAGTATGGTCTACCGGGCTGCAGCTGGATACTATTGTCTCAACCAGAGCTCTCAACCAATGAAATTTTGATTGACAGTCGATTCTGCCAATTACGTCACACACCGCTTGTACCCGCCTCTGCTGTTACCACCAATCGGCAAGCGCGTATACATTTTTTACTTCCGCTTTTGTCCGCCATTGTTTTTGACGAGAGCTGATCTCTACAACAACAACAACGTTAGATCCCCGCGGTGGCGCGGCCGACGTTTAGCTTTTAGCTCCGCAGGATGACTAAACGAGGCATAATGATTTTACTGCAACGAATGTTATAATAAAACAAAGCCTTTCTATACATGCGTCTGATTGAAAACTTTATTAACAGATTGCAGAATGGGTAAAACTCAGGGCTCTATGAGCAACGGAAGGAACTGAGCTAGTATGAACGAGTAATGCTTGCTACGTTCGGGTAAATAATATGCTGATGTTATTGAACGTGTAACTAACTATATAACGTTAATGCCACAAAACGAATGCATTTGTTAATCATAAGTAGTAACTTTGATGCAGTAGCTTGTGTGTGTGTGGGCCGGGGGCGGCGTTGTGCAGGTCGCGACGCGACTGAACTTTTTTTTGCCTTTTGACGCGACACAAATTGATGGATATTTATCGGCTACTGCCATCGGCACATTCGAGCTTATCGGCCGATAGGCCGATTGCAGTCAACAAGGCACTTATCGGCCGATACCGATACCCGACCGATACATCGGTGCACCCCTAATTATTTTCTCACAGTAGTGTGTATATATATATATATATATATATATATGTGTGTTTGGCTAAAGTGGATAGAAAACACTACTGTGCAAAAGTCTTAGGCACCCAAGAGTTTTTATATAAATTGTCTTAGATGTAAATAATTTTTTTTTATTGGTGTGTCAGTAGACTACTCTTAGTACATTTTCATTAAATTATTTTTTAAAGCATCTTCATGGTTTAATAATGCAAACATATGTTGCAGGGACTTATTATAATCATCATATTGGCGTGACTATGCATCAAAGGGTTAAATCAAGCATTTTTAAGTGCTTTAGAGGAAATGCCAAAAATCGCGATATATATCGTGTATCGTGATATGGCCAAAAAATATCGAGATATCATTTAGAGCAGTGTTTCTCAACTGGTGGGTCGCGACCCAAAAGTGGGTCGCGGGGCCATTTTGAGTGGGTCGTGGATGTGTGAGTAAAAAAAATTAAAATTAAAAAAATTAAAAAAAAGTTTAATTATTATTTTTTTTCGTTTTTTTTTTGCACTACCTATCTTTGTGAAAGTGGCTTCTCAGCTCTGGTCCAGCTGAAGACAAAGCAGAGGAACAGATTGGACATTGAGCATAACCTCAGAGTTGCTTTGTCTACCATCACCCCAGACTTTGAGACTCTTGTCAGGAGCAAACAACATCCCCAGTTATCCCATTAGTTCCCTGGGATGTTAAGCTAAGAAGTCTGCTAAGAAGCATATATTATTTATTATTATTATTATTATTATTATTATTATTATTATTATTATTATTATTATTATTATTATTATTATTATTATTTTATTTCATTGGGTTTTTAGCCCTAGTTGCACTTTTGTTGCAACCCCAGTTATCCCATTAGTTCCCCCAAACTTAGGTCTGTTATGTTAAGCTAAGAAATCTGCTAAGAAGCATATTATTTATTATTATTTTATTTCATTGGGTTTTTAGCCCTAGTTGCACTTTTGTTGCACTTTTCTGTGTTTATTTCATGTTTTTAACAGTGCATGAAAGATTGTGTATTACTGCAAAAAAAATATTTGAAATAAATCACAGTGGTTAAAAAATTTGGGTTGCGACTTAATGACTAAGGAAAATGTTGGGTCCCGAGGCTAGACCAGTTGAGAACCACTGATTTAGAGGCCGTATCGCCCAGCCCCTATGCTGATCCTGTCTGTGCAGTTATGTGTTCTTGTCTGTCATTACTTTATACTTCCTTTGTTCAACAATGGTAATTATTAATTAAATATTCTTTGTTGAATACTTTGGCTACCGTCCAGCGTTTCCGTTAGCCGGTAATTACCGGTATTTGACCGGCAAAATCTGTTGAAGTCCGACATATTTAATCTCTCCGGTCTTAATGTCCGGTGAAAATAATGCCCTCTAAGCACAATTTGATTATTTGAATTGTATTAAAATAGGCTAAAATTAAATAGCCTATGCGATGAACGAAACAATCATTACATTTGTTTCATCGTTGCTTCACCAAGCAGGTATAATAATGTTGTCAGCGGGAGCTTAGTGCTGGGTTTTGCGAGTGCATGTGTAGCTGCAGAGCCGGAGCAGCAGCGGCACAGTGCAGTACTCCAATTCAGCCATTGGCAATTCAGCTGTTGGGTGTGGGGCGCTGTTGAGCGATCACCAGATAGAGCCAAAAAACTGCTGAATCTGCTGCTCTGCAGCGCCATACTCTTTGCAAATAAGTCGTTGCGAGGTGGAGAGAGTCATCACGCAAACCCATGATAATGTTGCCGTCTCTGCCAAATTTCTCAGTTCTTCGCTTGATATAATTAATACAAATGTCCAATATAACGGAATTCGTTAGCTCATAAAAATGTGATTATAACAGACTGTTGTTTATTAATGTCGGGCGACTGCCCACAGACACCTATTTGATTTAAAGTCGGCAGCAGCACGGAGTCTCTGGACTTATTTTATTTGGAATATAATGATTGTATACGCAAAAGTAGCCTAGTTTTAAGTTAAAATATTATAAATCTACATGCCTTGAGGATGTCAATTATTTTTAAGCTCAATAAACTCTGACCGGAATTTCTCTCATTTGACCGGTAGATTTAAATCTACCGGACCCTGAGACCGGCAAAAAAAATTTCTAATGGAAACCCTGCTACCGTCTCCTTATTATGTTACATTGACCACTGACCAGACATCGAGCTTTCTAACCATCAATGGTAACGTAAAACAGAAATTCCATATTGTGCCTTTAAGCCCATTAGATGTTTTTTTCCCCTCAAGGGAAGTTTTCCATCTTGAAGGTACCACAGGTTTGATTTATTTATTTTTTATTTCTCATTCAATGTCATGTCTTCATAAAAATGCCCCGCCCACATGGGCATTATTTTGAACTATAGTAAATCAGAGAAGAAGTAGCTTCCTCAGGGTTGTCTGTTCAGTCTCATTGTTTTCCACTGGGCATCAGCTTTCTGCAGCCCTCACAGCTGCATTATTCATCCACACTGGACACTGTGTGTGTGTGTGGACATTGGACGCTCACCCCTGAATGGTGGAAGGTGACAGAGGCTATTTGGGTCTTGAAGATGGATAACAGTGGGTGGATAATGGGGATCAGTATAGTCTAGTGTCTCCTTTACAGTGGAACAGACGAGGTGTGCCATCCTGCCCGGAGGAGCTGCTATGTTGCCTTAAAGAGTATCATTAGTATCGTTCTCAATGGGAAGTTATAGTGTCCCATGGTGTTTGAGAGACCTTTGTTGACATTGGTTTGAGTTGAGTCGACTGCTTCAAGTCCAGTTCTGCCTGTCTGCTTCGGCCGTTGATTGTTTTTGTTGTGGCTGTAGTTGTTTTTGTGACACTCTGCCGACTCCCGCCGCGCTACCGTGCAGAGAAATACGACCTGCTTGTTTCCGTCGGCTGTCGTCACGGGAACAAGAGCTGGCTTCCCGCAGATGGTGGTGGCGGGGGGTTTGATTTCCAGATTGTTTTGTTTGTGTCTGTGTGTGTGTAGCCTGCCTGATTGATTGGAACACATCACAACAGCGCTGTCGGCCAAGGTTGGAATAGTGAGAGAGTTTGAAAGAGAGTGTAACACACTACGAGAGAGAGAGAGAGGAATTGAGACGACACTGTCCGCATGCCAGCTCGCCCATCTCATCTGGCTCCCCAGGGCAGCCAGAGAGCATTATCACCCTGTGAATTATTGAGATGTTGTTCTTAGTTATCACCACTGTGGAATATTAAGCACCCTTATATGGCCTTATTGGCCATAATCCCTCTTAACGACCCCTGCATGAGTTCCAACTATATATACTGTTGAGAGCTTCCTCTGCCTCTGAATAATACACAGTGGTCTGCAAATATGCTGAGGCAGATGATGAAACCTGAACGTTGTGCCGGTGGTTGGATTCTGCCCCGGCATTTGTCATAGTTGTTGACATGGAAAAGGATATTTGGCACTCCTGTAAGTACAGTGTTGCCCTTATATGCACCTACCGCTGCTGAAATATGCCGAAGCAAACGCAATCATTTGATATTCCTCATCGGAATATGCAAGGAAATGCATTTCTGTGAAGTAAACGACATTTGGAAGATACATTTTCTGCAAAATTATTGAGATTGTTTATCTCCTTCCTGGAGGCAGGCCTTACTATGCGCCAGATTATTCTATAGGTAGTGTCTCGAGGGCCACCGGACCTCCAGTCCTCAATGCTTCAGACACGCCTCTTAGCCTCCAGTCCTCAATACTTCAGACATGCCTCTTAGCCTCCAGTCCTCAATACTTCAGACACGCCTCTTAGCCTCCAGTCCTCAATACTTCAGACACGCCTCTTAGCCTCCAGTCCTCAATACTTCAGACACGCCTCTTAGCCTCCAGTCCTCAATACTTCAGACACGCCTCTCAGCCTCCAGTCCTCAATACTTCAGACACGGTAGGCGCCGACGGTATACGCTACATAGCTAGCAAGCTATACAAAAAGAAACTGTTTAATGTGACTGATCTAGTGAACTACAATCAGAATATTCCACCCATAAATAGCTAATGTCAAATATAAATAACGTAACGGTCATACCAAACAGTTAGTTTTGACAGGAGCTAGCTAACGTTAGTTAGTTAGCCAGCTAGCTAGTAGTACCGGTGATATGTTGCCAATTGATTTCGGTCGACTAACGTTAGCGAGATTGGCCTACGTTCCGTTACATATTCATAATAATGAAAGTGTAGTGCCGAAGGATAGGAGTCTGAGGCGGGGTGTCGAAAGACGACGCTAAGCGTTTATTAAACATCAACTCAACGTCAACACTGTTTCTTTCTAGCTAACAGGAACTCGTTTGCAGACAGGAAAGTAACAAACAATATGGTCCGTGCGGAACCCTTATCCCCAACACATAGTTCCGTGGGTGAATTACGTTGATCCACCACAAAAGATGAATTTTTTAAATATATGTTTAATCCAGTAAGAATAGTACTAGGCTATATAACATACATCTGTGCAAGTAGATTACATTAACAAAACGTATTGCCCTTTTGACATGTAGCCTACATATTCATATTTATTTATTTGGAAGTATTTTTTATTCTGTACTTAGTTTGAAAGTGGTCAGACAGTACCCTCTGTGTGTAATACAGTCTTCACTAGGGGTGGAACGGTACGCATTCAAACTGTACACTGTTCGATATGACCTCCACGGTTCGGGGCATGTGTGTATTGTTCGGTTATAATGTTAGCCGTAAGCTAACTAGCGTTAGCCGTGAGCTACCTAACGTTAGCCACGAGCTAACCGTGGAGTCACTTCGCTGTGTTCCATTAGTTCCATTAGTGGGGAAGGGGGGGGGGGGGGGGTATATTGACAAGTAGGGATGGGCATTGATAAGATTTTATCAATACGATTCCATTATCGATTATGCTTTTTTTTTTTTTTTTTTTATATCTACTTTTTCTCCCATTTTTCTATATTTTCTCCCATCCCAATTTCGTATCATCCAATTCAACCCTCCCCTGTCACGAACGCTGTTTCTTGCCTCCCACAAGCCGGCTGCAATGTGGACTAAGTCATACATAGCACAAGTCCCCTCCGGTACTTGAGGTAACAGCAGTCGCATCTTTTCACCTGCGCAGCTCGATCTCTCAGTGTCGAGGAGTAACGCGTGGGAGGCTCACGCTGCCCCCGACACTTCCTGATTCTACTGCGCAGGCGCACCAACCGACTTGTAGGAGTCGCTTGTTCATTATCGATTATGCTTATCGATCCGATTCTTTATTGATTCCCTTATCGATTCCTGATGCATTTCCAATTTATTTATTTAAATTATAAATGTAACAAAACTAAGCTGGTTAGAATAACAACATGCAACTTGACATTTCTGATTGTCATTTATCATTTATTGTATAGCCCCCATGTCAGAAAAATACAAAAACTGTAAAAAATAAATGAACTATACACTTAAATAAAATAATGTATTTGAGAACTAATTTAATCTATTGAACTGTAGTTGCATTCAACAGGTTGTTATTGCAAAAGAGAATTTGTTAGCAATAACCTACCTGTATAAATAAAGGTTAAAGGGGAACTCCAACATTTTGTCTCTGTGCGTGCATTTTAGCTTTGGGAATAGACGCTCCGTTAGCATAGCTTAACTTCATCACTGGAAGTGAGGCAGGACAGTAGCCTTACAGTGCCTTACAGTGTATTGCAAGGTCTGACATTGACCAAAC
Organism: Notolepis coatsorum; assembly: GCF_963971535.1. Classification (NCBI taxonomy): domain Eukaryota; kingdom Metazoa; phylum Chordata; class Actinopteri; order Aulopiformes; family Paralepididae; genus Notolepis; species Notolepis coatsorum. Next base: position 40,541,983 of record NC_140175.1, read on the forward strand.
TTGATATGCATGACCTTGGTGGGCTCTAGGTCAACTCCTGAAAAGGGGGTCAATGTCAGACTTTGCATCAAAAGTTAGGGGGCTAATAACCCTTGCCATAATTTCAGTGTGCCCCCTAACTTTTGATTGCAAGGTCTGACATTGACCCCCTTTTCAGAGTTGACCTAGAGCCCACCAAGGTCATGCATATCAAATTTGGTCAATGTCAGACCTTGCAATACATTGTAAGGCACTGTAAGGCTACTGTCCTGCCTCACTTCCAGTGATGAAGCTAAGCTATGCTAACGGAGCGTCTATTCCCAAAGCTAAAATGCACGCACAGAGACAAAAAAGGTATGTATCTTCTTGTCTAACTCCAGGGAAGATGTTAAATAAGCTAATTTCCCAAAATGTTGGAGTTCCCCTTTAAAAGTAAAAACATAACTGCTCCTAGGTTCAGTGTGTGGGCGAAACATCCCAACTTGATGATGTGTAGCCTTCTCACTGCTACATCCATGTTGGCTGCGTTATCGACGGTGGCTGCCACAACCTTCTCTCTAACTCCAAACTCCTCCAGGATCCCGTCAATCTCCTCAGCCACAACTGTCCCCGTCTGTGCTTGGTACACCGCTTTTGTTTTGAGGACCTTCTCTTTTATCTTGACGTAATGCACTGTTACTGTGAGGTAGTGGTCCTGACTAAAATTTGTCTATCCATCAGCTGTGATGGCTGCCTTTGTTAAATTTTTTAGCTCCGAAATCAAATTGCCCTTCTCAACGTTATACAATGCAGGGATCAGGCTGTTTGTCATCTCATCTCCCTACAGAACATTGTGGGAATGCAACAGAACTAAGCTGGTAGAATAACAACATGCAACTTGACATTTCTGATTGTCATTTTATTGTTGAGCCCCCAATGCCCCCCATGTCAGAAAAATACAAAAACTGTACTTTTTTTTAACTACACACTTAACACTTTGAGTGCCACGCCGGGTTTTCCTTTTTACCCCCTGAATGCCACCATCGGCGCCAATGTTAACGTTAATATCGCCTAATCTATGTTTTAAATTATGGCATGTGTCTAATCTGCCCATCGCATTATCAAAGACTATTTTCCAGTCAGTGCTGTCAAGGCAGATTGTTTTTTTATCGCGTCATTTCCGTTTCAGAGCATTTAGAAAAGCACCCGTTTTCAGATAAAAAACACCATTCTATGAAAATAGTCTTTTACTCTAATATTCCACAACGTTGATATTCGTCTGCCTTTTTATGAATCGTTTTCAAATAAACGCTAGATGATCAATATTATACGTGCACGCAAGCACATTCGGGCCGCGCACGGATAATCGCTGCGTTGATTTCCTCTCGGACTTTTACATTGAAACCGAAAGAGTCCATTTCACAAAACAGCCTATAACTTAATCAAAATTAGTCTGATTGTCCTAACACTGATAACATAGAGTCCTTACCTGACATCAGATGGTATCCAACTGGTATATTCCAATTCCTGATCACCATTCGAAAAAATCGATAAGTGTATGGATCCAACGCGATACAGTAGAACTCCATGATCAGCGGGGCTCAGACGCTCCAGAATGAACTGTGGTAACCCCGGCTGGATCAGTGGACTGGAAAATGCGGAGTACCGGATTTTTTCCCCCATCCATTTTCATTGAGTCCATTCCAAAATCCCTTGTCATCTGAAAGACGATAGGGGGCGTTTTTTTCCACATATAATCTCCGGCGGTGCTTGTGTATACTCGGGTAGGCTCGCGTGATGCAATATGATTTCAGATCGCTTAAAAAAAAAAAAAAATCAGAGGAATCTCGTGAGTGGCATTCCACGTCACTATTAAAAACCTGAGATATCTCGTGAGTGGCACTGAAAGTGTTAAATAAAATAATTTATTTGAGATTCTCTTAAACTAATTGAATCTATTGAAGGTCATTGTTGCAAAAGAGAATTCGATATCAATAACCTACCTGTATAAATAAACGTTAAAAGTAAAAACATAACTGACACATGAGTTGACATGACATAAGTAACATCTAAGAAAGCAATTCACCTACCGAAATTCTGAGGCTTCTACCGTGGAGTAAGGGTGCAAACCTTTCACCACAAATGTTGTGACAGCTCGGTGTAACTCGTTCACTTTTTCTTGTCAGTTTACCCCGCTGTGCTAAAGTGAAAGGGGTTTCCTGAGATTCGTGAGAACCACTAGCAGCACTAGATGCACTCTGATTGTCATCATCTGAAATGGGAGAATATTTATACATAGATGAAAGCATTCGTTTTTCATTTAGGTTTTGTTTGCATGGCGCTAACGTTATTGTAATAATAACATTGGATTCTACCTTCGGTAACAGAGGTAGATGCAACAGCAGCACTTGTCCGTAGCACATCAAAAACACAACATTCTTCCAGCACGTTAACACTTTGCCCGCTGGGCATTGTACCCATCATTGTACCCTTTCTGCCAGCGCTATAAGTCTATGGAGTGGCTCACCTTCTTTGTAGGGCTATAACTTTTTAAATTGTATTGCTATATTGACATTACTATGGCCCATTCAACATCGATTATCTATCGTTCAGGATGTGGGAACGTTATACTTTTTCATTCATACATTCATACAAAAATAGTCTAGAATATAAGTATATTTTTATCGATTTCTGCAGTAATTCCTAGAACGTGAGTTATAGGCCTAAACGCATATATAGATTATCGATTGTTGTTGAAAATAACGTTAGTGTCCTCTTACCGTGCGTCAAAGAGACTGGCGGTGAAAGATCCCAAGTATAGGACGTCGATCGCCTAGGTCCATTTCCGGTTTGTATGTTGCAATAAAAGTTTATAAAGCGATCCATTATGTACATTGTGTCTGTCGGGAGTCATGCAACAATATCTGACGGACGGATGAATTTAATCGACGCACAGCCCCCATATCCTGTTTGCCAGTGTAACTCGCCTGACCATCTACCAGGCGGCGGTATTGAGCCGTCGTTGCCTTCACCTTTAGGGTCCAGCTGGAGCGTCGCGGGTGTATATATGAATTCTGAATGCCATGGCGATAAAATTAAATATTGATCTCAATAACGCTGTACAGCGAGGTCTGACGGTCAAAGCATGGCGGGCAATATCGCTTTAAAGCGTTTTTGGCAGGGAATGTGTTAAGGGCATGCTTTAGCATGTTGCTCGTATTGCTTCGATGAAATAGACATTTTGCAAATGCTGCAACTTGCGCTGTTTTCATTAACTTTGGTAAAATGCAGCCACGCTTTCTAACGTCTTTTTCTGCCAGACATGGTGGCTCCGGTCCCAAACAAACTGGCGTTACGTCATACGTCGGAAACACATGGTATCGATACAGGAATCGAGAGTCACGGAGTCATGCGATTCCAGGAATCGGACAATTAGGAACCGGCTCCCAACAGGAACCGGTTCGCGATTCCAATCCCTATTGACGAGGCTTGACAACGGAGGTTTAAAGATAACTTCACATTTATTGGCTGTTGGTTTATAGTATATCAGGGCTTCTCCTTCCAACGCGGTGTTACGGTTGACTATTTACTTCCTCGTGTGACGTCACTTCAAATACGGCTACCAGGACGCGTGTATGCTTTCCCCAACGCAGTTGTGTTTCCGCGTTCCCGTTTTGCGCTCTGATTGGCCAGGTCATGTGACATGTGCGCCAATCGTGGGACAGCAAGTTCTGCGCCTATTTCCGGGTCCAACAGCCTGCAAACTACCTGGCGTTCTATTACCCATGCTCTAAGACAAACTCTAACCTTAACCAACTTCGAAAGAGTGCCTAGGCTTAACCATCGAAAGATCGGGCTGTGATTCGACCCCGAATGGTTAGTGAGAAAGCCCCCTTAGCCTCCAGTCCTCAATGCATCAGAGAACGACCACACACTGGGTAATTCCTCAAGGCAGCACACTGCACTCACTGACTGCTGAGTCAGCATATGACTAATTTAGCTTCCAAATGCCATGTGATTAACATCAATACGCACACACACGCACACACAGGCAAAACAACCGGCAAGACCCAGAGCATGAGAGCACAGACGGCACCAAAACAATACGCAGGCACGGCGCACGCTCACAATACACAAGATAGCGGTGTGAGAACTGTGTGGGCTCATAGCAGTTTAGAACAGTGCAGTTTATTTCCCTCACAATTTCATCCAATTTCACCCCTGCATGTATGTGTTGGTAGAGGCCGTCTCAGATAGGATTGTTTTTGGTCAATGACGAGAGCTTGTGTTTCGGGAGTCTGCAGTGGGGAGTCATGTGGGAGAGAGTGTTTCTCAATTTTTTTTTTAATTGTCCTTGAAGGGACACACACAGTTGTGACAGAAAATGAAGGAGTAATAGAGTTGTGATCATTATTTATTAGTTTGCAATATTTCATTTATGATGCATAACAGTTGATAAGAGAACCTCCTTGTTTTTTTTTTAAACTTTATTTTTTAGCGTTTATCGCTTTTCTGGTCAAGCATGACCGACAGAAACAGGTTGAAATGGGATGTAGAGCAGGGGAAGACATTCTGAGAAATGACGGCGGGTCCGGGAATCGAACTCGTGTCCCCCAGATCCGTGACGAGCACGGTTTTCCCCGACGCAGAAATAGCGCCGAGATATGCGGTGAGCTACGGGAGCTCCCTGAGAACCTCCTTGTTTACACATGCTAGTAAAAGCATTTCAACTGAAATGGGTCTTTCAGGGGGTGTGTGTGTCCGTGCCAGTGGCAGTGTTCCCATTATCATGCTCTATTTGTATTGAGCTTTGGTCTGTAATTTGAACACATCTTGGTGCTCTAAACATGTCACTCTCCAGAGCCCACTCCGTCCCTGAGGCGTTTGGATAAACAGTCCTGCTCAATTTGACATCCCAACCCCCCTTTTCAACTGAATCAATCCCAGGCCCCAAAGCAGAATTTCCAGGGTAAGTTGTTATGAAAGAGTGTGGACTGTTTCTCTGTGGAATTTCATTCTGCAGAGTTGAATTAACAGCTGCTCCATTCTCCTAGATGTCATGATCAGCTCTCTCTCTCTCTCGATCTCTCTCTCGATCTCTCTCGATCTCTCTCTCTCTGTCACCCCCCCCTGTCCCTCTCTTGGCGAGGCCAATGTACAGATGAATGAATGCAGTGAATGTGTGTGTGGGGAAAATTCATAACTCCCTAACTCAGTCCCCGTGGCCCAACCAACCAAACGCAGCAGGTGTCGAGGTTTTAAAATACCTGAGAACAGACACACTTGCTTCTCACTCCGACAACCACCAACAAATGTACTGTTGTCGACTCACTCCTTGAGCTCAATGTTCACACACTCTCACACTCCAGAGTGAGTTCAGAGACATGGGTGAAATGTTATGTGAGACACCACACACAACGCACGCACGCACGCACACACACACACACACACACACACACACACACACACACACACACGCACACACATCTCCTCCATTTTTACTCTGTCTTGATGAATGGTTGAGCCATATGTATTGGGCAGGTGGCCCATGGCCAATTTAATATCATATTAATAATAGATTTATATATCCAGATATCTGCTTGATTAATCTGTTCATGACTACTAGTGTTAACTCCACTTCTGTTGTGGGCTGTAGTTACACCTAGGGCTGGGTGTCATAATTCAATACTTGTATCCACCAAATTGCTTCATTACTATCGAGTATCGAAAAAAATGCTGTGCTATTCCAATACCAAATTCTGATACCTAAAAATCGCGAATCTAACCTAAGTTAATCGACATCAGTGAGCCAATTAGCACGTTTGCTCCAAGATATTAAAAATCTTTTTCCCCACTCCTTTTTTCGATTTTTCTCCCATCCCACTGTTAGTCGTTATGCCAATTCCCAACCCCCTTCCTGGTTGTTGCGCACTCCCCCCTACTGTTGGTCCGGGAGGCCGGAGACTGTCACATGCTTTCCTCTGACGCATGTGCAGCCAGCCGGCAGCCAGCCTGGCAGCGCAGATTCTCACCGGGAGAGTGTAACATGTGGAAGGTCACACTACCTCCCTCCAGATCCTACCCTCGCTGTGCAGGTGCCCCGACCGAACTGTAGGGGTCGCTGTCCACAACGCCCAGGACCCACCCATCAGCTTTCCCACCCCTAACACTGCCAATTGTGTTAGTATGAACGACCAGCCAAGCTGATGGCAACGCCGAGAGCTGGATTCGAACCCAGCGTCTCCAGCGTTGATGGCGAGCGCCTTGCCCACTACACCACCTAGCCGCCCCTGCTCCAAGATATAAAGGTTGGTGATTGGCTGTTTCTTTTTTTTTTTTTTTTTTTACTTTGACCAGTCAGCTGGTTCTTTTTAGCGTTTATCGCTTTTTCTGGTCAAGCATGACCGACAGAAACAGGTTGAATAGGATATAGATCGGGGGAAAGACACTCTGAGAAAATACGGCGAGTCCGGGAGTCGAACTCGTGTACCCCAGATCCGTGACGCGCACGGTTGTCCCCGACGCCGAAATAGCGCCGAGATACGCGGTGAGCTACTGGAGCTCCCGATTGGCTGTTTCTTCTGTTCAACCAATTCAAAATGTAACAAAGCTCCTGATTGGCTCCTACAGCACACAAATTAAGGTATTGAAAAACAGTATCATTTTGGTATCTGTATTGAATCTAGGGCTGTCTTAAATACTTCGAAGCTTCGTTCGATGGCACAAGCTTCGAACATTAAATTTTTTTTTTTTTTTTTTTACACTCCTGTGTGTGTGCATGGGGCCATTGGGTCATTGGGTGGGGCCGGGGGACAAATACACTGGAGGAAAGTAACCCAGCTCAGCACTGCCCAAATTATATCATCACTATTGCCTGTTTGAAGGATATCATCCTCAAACACATATACACCACCTACACGCCTATTCTCAGTCCTTGCCCCACAATGGTGAAATGAACTACCCACCCCAGTTAGGACAGCCGAAACCCCGTCCAATCTTTCGCCGTCGACTAAAGACGCACTTTTTCAACCATTATCTGAAATAAAATTAAAAAAATACATTTAAAAAATCTAACCCTAACTAACCTTACTGTCATGCACTTGTCCTAATAAACTAACCTACACTGTAACACGCAACACTTTGATGAATATTGTTACTCAGCTGATAGAGTTGTATCCTTCCTGATGACCTGTCGTACAGAACTTGTAAGTCGCTTTGGATAAAAGCGTCAGCTAAATGACTAAATGTGAATGTAAATGCTTTGTAGAATTCCACACATAAGAAAGAAAGATACTGGGATGAATAAACAAAATAGGAAATAAAATGTAGAAATGCATGCAATACATAAATAAATATGAATCTCCATATATGAAATAGAACATTTAGATAAGGTGCTACTGAGATGTTTTGGTGAGTTCTTTGTTTTTTTTGTGGAAGTAGCCCTTCTTAAAAATGCATGAACATTCACTGATAATTGGTCTGTTCTACAAGATCTACATTGCCGGACCATGTAGAATCCGGACCTTGTAGACTGACATAATTCTGTGCATAGTTTAGTCTACACAGGCCATATTTCAAATAATCAAAATCTTACTTCATTCATCTTAAACATTCTTGATTTGGGGGATTGGTAGTTCCCATGTTCAAACGACAACAGCGATCCACCTTGAATTAAATCACACAGCCGTGTTGGCTGCGTCACAGTCACGAAAGGGGCTACTTAATTCATTAATCCAATCCACTTTATTTATAGAGCACATTTAAAAACAACAAAGTTTACCAAAGTGCTGTACAAGTCCCACAACATAAGATTAAAAATAAAAAATAAATATGGATTTTTTTTTATTCGAAGCTTCGAATTAAAATCGAAGCTCGGCCCCGAAGCTTCGATTGCCAAAAAAAAATTCGAAGGTCAGCCCTAATTGAATCCTGTGTATCCCGACACCCAGGCCTATTACACCCATGTATTCTTGTGTGTATGAGTGTGAACCAGAGTGTCTCTGCATGTGTGTCAGCATGCACATGTTGTCTCTTTATACAGTTCACACACACACACACACACACACACACACACACACACACACACACCATTAGCTGCAGGCCTACACAAATCCCCCCTCACATGAACAGCTATTGGGTGCAATCATCACATCACATTACATAAGCGCTACAGGCTGCATGCAATACATGTGTGCTGCAGATGCAGTGCCAACAAGTCTTCACGCTCGTGTAATCCCTTTTAAAGCTCTTCCACCATTAACTCAACTTTGGGTAGTCTCTCATTCCTCCCGCGGGCCATTCTCCCCATGGGGCAGTGCTCCCCATTAGGAGCACACAAAGAAATGTAGGAGCACAGTGAAGGATTTGGAGTTAAACACTTTGATCGCCGGGGTTAAATTCATAATTTACCATCCCTCGCCAGCCCTATTTAACATGGAGAAGTTCCCCTTCTTTGCAGGGCTATAACTTTTTAAATTGTATTGCTAAATTGACATTATTATGGCCCATTCAACGTCTTATATCTATTGTTCAGGGTGTAGCAACGTTATACTTTTTCATTCACATATTCATACTAAAATACGGTCTAAAGTATAAGTATGTTTTTATCGTTTTCTGCAGCTTTCTCCAGAACTTGATTTATAGCCCTAAATACATTATATTGATGATCAAATACAGTTTGGTAGGAATCTGTGCGAGATAAAAAAAAATGTCAACTGTACGTGCTTCTAGGAGTTACTACGTATGATCCGATGTTGACCGGATGGGGGGGGGGGGGGGGGGGGCTCGTTTATAATTCCGTGGGCAACGTTATATCATTCATCTAGTGTGGGTGATATGATCATTAGAGCAGTTAGTATCGAAGACGTTAACAAATAACGCTGAAACTCACCGTAGCTTCCTCGTAGCGTTGGGAGATGAGCGTGGAACAGAATTTTTTCTATTATGGGATGTCGAAATATCCGATCCATTTCCAGGTTGTATAATAGTATATACGTCCAAATCATGTTGTTTATCGAGTTATTGGTAACGGATCACTATCCGTTGTGATCAGCTCGAGTCCTGGGACTATTAGCGAGTGATCGGACCGAATTGAAATGAGCACCAGCTTCCACTTCCTGTTTCTGCCCTGGGCGATCCGCCGATCGGCCACCAGATGGCGCTCTTGAACCGTTGTAGAGTTGAGAGGGGCTCAACAGTACATCTCAACAGGGTCTCAACAGTACATTTTTGAAATATTGATATCAAAGACGCTGTCCAGCGTCTTCGGCAGAATGAGCATGGCCGGGAAAGACGTGTTTCAGCGTTTCCGGCGATTAAAGTGTTAACAAACTATTTATTACATGCATTATTATACTGTGCAGTGTTTCCCACAGGATTTTCAGAGACTATGGTGGGTGAACCTCCGACCCTCTAAGGGGGTACGGGAGCATGCACCCCCTAACTTTTTTTTGTTGTACATTTTAAAGTTAAATGCATCAATCTGGTGCACTTTGAGAGCAAAATAAAGAGGCTAGATCTATGATGAACTTTGTGCTCAAAACACAAAATTGACTAACTAGTGCTTCCCAATCCTCTTCTCGAAGCACCCCAGCCGTTCAATGTATTTGTTAAATTCCACCACCAGCACACCTGATTCAACTTAACTAGCCCTTTATTAGTTGAATCAGGTGTGCTGGTGGTGGAATTTAACAAATGCATGGAACGGCTGGGGTGTCTCGAGGAGAGGTTTGGGAACCACTGGACTAGAGCATACATTTGAGCCATCAAAGAAAAGAAGCAAAAGTGGTTACCTGTGTTGAACTGGTTTATTTTTTAGAAAATAAAGAAATATAGTGGATTACTATTACGACTACTACCACTGCCAATAATACTGATACATCCCTATTGGCAAACTTTATATTAAAAAAAATGTATAAAAAATTTATTTTTTTGGTTCATTATACAACTGTGGCGGGCCGCCACAGTCTAGGTCAGTGGTTCTCAAACTTTTTACACCAAGTACCACCTGAGAACAGGGTTTCCGTTAGAAAAAATTGTTGCCGGCCTCAGTGTCCGGTAGATTTCAATCTACCGGTCAAATGAGAGAAATTCCGGTCAGAGTTTATTGAGCTTAAAAACAATTGATAGGCAAAAGAATGACAACAAAACAAAAGAATGACATCATCAAGGCATGTAGATTTATAATATTTTTACTTAAAACTAGGCTACTTTTGCGTATAAAGTCATTATATTCCAAATAAAATAAGTCCCGAGACTCGTGCTGCTGCCGACTTTAAATCAAATAGGTGTCTGTGGGCAGTCGCCCGACATTAATAAACAGTCTGTTATAATCACATTTTTATGAGCTAACGAATTCCGTTATATTGGACATTTGTATTAATTATATCAAGCGAAGAACTGAGAAATTTGACAGAGAGACGGCAACATTATCGTGGGTTTGCGTGACGACTCTCTCTCTCTCCACCTCCCAATGACTTATTTGCGAGAGTATGTCGATGCAGAGCAGCAGATTCAGCTGTTATTGGCTCTTTTCTGGGGACCGCACAGCAGCGCCCCCCACCCAACATTGAATTGAAAATGGCTGAATTGGAGTACTGCTGGAGTACTGCATTGTGCTGCTGCTGCTCCGGCTCTGCAGCTTCACAAAAGTTCGCACACCCAGCACTAAGCTCTCGCTGACGACGTCGTTGTCATTATTAGAAGCAACGATGAAACAAATGTAATGATTGTTTCGTTCATCGCATAGGCTATTTAATTTTAGCCTATTTTAACACTTTGGGTGCCGGGAAACGCCTAAACACGTCATTCCCGGCCATGCTCAAGTTGCCGAAGACGCCTTACAGCGTCTTTAATGTCAATATTTCAAAAATCTGGGATCGGATTCATATGTCCCCTCCGCTGGCCTGAGATCCACCAGGAGGACCCACTGAGCTCTCTGGCGGTTCAGGAGCGCCATCTGGTGGCCGATCGGCGCAATCGCTTAACACACTACATAGCGATCGATTGCCAATAACTCGATAAACATGATTTGGACGTATATACCATTATACAAGCTGGAGATGGACCGGGTAAATCTACATCCCATAATGATAAAATGTCTACTCTACGATGATCGCCCAACGGCGCGCGGAGACTGGGGTGAGTTTTGGCGTGTAAAGTTACCGTCTTCGATACTAACTGCTATTATCAACATTTGACCCACATTAGATGATTGGTATAACGCTGCCCACGGAATTATAAACGCCCCCTAGCCCATCCGGTCAACATCAGATGACGTGTAGTAACTTCTAGAAGTACGTCTAGTTGGAATTTTTTATATCGCGCTGATTGCCATAAAACTGTATTGCATCATCAATATAATGTATTTGGGGCTATAGATCACGTTCTGGAGAAAGCTGCAGAAAGAGATGAAAACATACTTATACATTAGACCATACTTTACTATGAATATGTGAATGAAAAAGTTTAACGTTGCTACACAATGAACAATACATATATCACTTTGAATGGGCCCTAATAATGGCAATGTAGCAATAGAATTTAAAAAGTTATAGCCCTGCAAAGAAGGGGACTTTCTCTATAGACAAATAGAGCCGGCAACCTACGGTTGATAATGAATTTAACCCATGGCAGCCAAAGTGTTAATACAATTCAAATAATCAAATTGTGCTTAGACTCAGGGAATTATTTTCACCGGACATTAAGACCGGAGAGATTAAATATGTCGGACTTCAACAGATTTTGCCGGTCAAATACCGGTAATTACCGGCTAACGGAAACGCTGCCTGAGAACGTAGCTGGCTCTCCAAGTACCACCATATGACCGGCGTTAAAATACAGTCTATTCAGCTATGCACAGTTCACGCAGGAGGCAAATGTATTCCTAATACCATTATTTATTGTTAACTTTTGTCAGACACAGCCACAATGTACAAAGGGATAGCACTAGAACTAGCAAACGCTTCCACACAACTCATACAATGCAAGGGGCATTGAGAACATAATAACTAACATTAATTCTCTCTCTATCTCTCTCTCTCTCTCACACAGCAAGCAATTGTCCGTCATTCTCTCTCACACACGCACACACACACGCACACACACACGCACACACACACACACACACACACATTTAGTTACAAAAATTTTATTTCCTGCATTCTGTTGCAGGAATTTTAGAAATTTTACCCTTTAAATGCCAGTGTTTCTGATCACAAATTATTGTAAAAAATAAAAGAAAACACATATTCAATACATTTTTGAATGTTTACCCTTTAAATGCCAGTTTGTGTGATGGCATCACAAATTATTGTTAAAAAAAACACAAAAAAAGTAAAATATTTTCAATATATCAAATGCAAAGTACATTTTTCTGGGGGGGATTATTACAGGCTAGGCATGTGTCAATGATTAGCAGCAATACAGATTTTGATGGATTTTTTGTAATGTCAGATTTAACACCAACTCTTTTCAGAAAAGTGGGAGTACTTCATTTTTTATCTGAGATTACAAAAAAATCTAAAAATAAATTGTTATGATCAGGCTGAAGTTGAATTAAAGATTTATGACTGTTTAGACTGCATTACTCTCTGTCACAGTGATCTCCTGGTTGTTCCCCACTTAGGTTATCTAACTATCGCGCCACCGCAACCAGAAACACTGGCCTGGCCTGCTTCTACGTTTTTTTGCTTTTTTGTAAATGTTTTCAAGTACCACCAGCAGTACCACCAAGTACCACTAGTGGTACGCGTACCACAGTTTGAGAACCACTGGTCTAGGTAATTAATGGGAAACACTGCTGTGTGTGTGTGTGCATACTAGGGGTGGGACGGTTCACAAAACTCACGGTTCGGTACGTACCTCGGTTTTGTGGTCACGGTTTTCGGTTCGGTTCGATGTATTGTTTTTTATAAAAATATACCAGAATCGGCATAAAATATATATAGCCTAAAAATAATCCAACTTTTCAGTTATTCTCAAGGACGTAGTCATGCAAAAACTTAAAGAATGAGGCAGTTTGACATCAGGCACATCATTTTACCACGAGGAGGAAGTGTTTACAGCCTTAAATAATGTTTGGCACACAAAGACCGAACTGACACCATACATCAAACTAACACACACACACACTGTACTTTTTAAAAACAACACTGCTCTGTTCATTCTATTTTTTTTTTTTTTTTTTAAATACGTACATTATCTGTCTACATTTATTTAGACTAACATTATTTAAATATTGAGTGCAACTGTGGTGGATTACATAATTCGGTGAGTTGGAACTATCTATGGGTTGGCGCGGGTCCCCACGGACATTTTAGCGTGTGGGACCATCAGCTTAGGAGGAGTTCATAACATCAACAAGGAGCACGAAAGCAGCAATAGTCCCGGTTGGAGTTAGTAAAACACAGTTGTATGTTAGCCTTCTTGGATGTTGAATAAACGCCTATCATTGTCTTTAAACACCCCGCCTCTTAGACTCTCATTTCCTCCTCTGCTAGCTAGTACTGTATGTGTCTGATAAAGAGATAGGTATATATGGATGAAAAGGCATGTGTCTGATAGGGATATATTTAAAATATTGTATAATTGGCTGATATGAACATAGATAATGTATGTAAAAGCTAAATAGTATATTATGCTGTATTGTATTATTGTATTGTATTATGAATTCATTCATAAGGAGTATATATTTTTATATTGTATTATGAATTTGATTAGGGTTTTTATTGTTGTTTTAATTGTCTGTATGACATGTAAATGTTGAGTGTATAAGGGTTTTTATTGTTTTAATTGTCTGTATGACATGTAAATGTTATGAGTGTATAAGGGTTTTTATTGTTGTTTTAATTGTCTGTATGACATGTAAATGTTGTGAGTGTATAAGTCTGTAACTGTATTTTATGTGTTATGGACCCCAGGAAGAATAGCCCCAGCACTGCTGTGGCTAATGGGGATCCAAATAAACTTAAACTAGCTACGGTAACATTTTGTTGACTGTATTAGCTGGGGCTAGCGGGGCTACCATAGTTAAAACGTGCGTTTGTGTTGTACAAACTGCTAACGCTATAGCCTGTACGCTGCGACGAGATCGTCGCAAATTGCCCCCTAATTTGGCCGGTGCGAATGAAAAATTATATCTACTCGCAAGCTTGCGAATAGTGATTTCACCCCTTCATTCGCATTTCACTACACTAACATTAGCCTACAACCAGGGCTGTACAGGCGACATAATGTTGCGGTTGTAATTTCATTAGACAGACCAGCGCGGACATTTAATAACATGCAATTTAATTGACACGAGCAATGGGCTAACGTTAGCTGGTGGTCCCGAGTGAAGCAGGGACGGTGGAAAAGTGAGGAAAGGGGGTGGGTTATATTGACAAGTGACAACGCTTGACAACAGAAGTTTAAACATAACTTCATATTTATTAGTTATTCGTTTCTGTATATCATCGACCACTGTGACTTTCCATCTCCGTGTTAGACTCTTCCTGTTTACATTCGAGTGTGACGTCATCACCTACGGCAGCTTAGACGATCAAAACGCGAACCTAGAACAAAACCCGGGGGGGGGGGGCTGGCTCTCTTGTGCGTTCTCGCCCCCTCTCTCTCTCTCGCTCTCTCTCTACATTCAATGATTTAAAGTAGCCAAACGTTACAGACAGTACAAATACTAACTGGATAGTTGATGATAAACATTTAATTTCATTATCTGAAATATTCTAAAATCATTAAGTCTGCTATAAGCCATTATCCCTTTGTGTGTAATTATTATTTTCTCACAGTAGTATATATATATATATATATATGTGTGTGTGTGTTTGGCTAAAGTGGATAGAAAACACAGTACTGTGCAAAAAAAAGGGCACCCAAGAGTTTTTATATAAATAGTCTTAGATGTAAATAATTTTTTTTATTAGTGTGTCAGTAGACTACTCTTAGTACATTTTCATTAAATTATTTTTTAAAGCATCTTCATGGTTTAATAATGCAAACATATGTTGCAGGGACTTATTATAATCATCATATTGGCGTGACTGTATGCATCAAAGGGTTAAATCAAGCATTTTTAAGTGCTTTAGGAAATGTCAAAATATTGCGATATATATTGTGTATCGTGATATGGCCAAAAAATATCGCAATATCATTTAGAGGCCATATCGCCCAGCCCTACTATAATGGTAAAATAGTTATTTAAAAATTTGCCCCTAAAAAATATTATTTGCCCCTAAATTTCTCATTTAGGGGCAAGTGTGCCCCTAGTGAAAAAGCTTAGCGTACAGCCCTAAGATGTGTGTAGGCCTATGTAATGTTAATGGCTATGTTTTTAAAGTCGTAATGAAGATTGATTTATATTGTGCTTGCCATTTTTACACAAACTGACTAGCACCTGGCTGCAGTGCTGCTGCTGCTGCCTGCAGCCAGCGCTCGCTCACCTCTCCCGGCTCCGTGCCAAATGACGTTTTTTTTTTATATTTGCGCATCCCCGGAACCGTACAATACACAGACGCCCCGTACCGTGGAGGTCGTGCCGAACGGTACACGGTTCGGTTGCGTACCGTCCCACCCCTAGTGCATACTAAGGGACGCACATCTGTGCAATAGCACATACCACCAAAATCATTGGCACAGTGAGTGAATATGGGGGTGAGACACTGCTGAGTGAATACAGGGGATGATCACACAGACTTCCTCCACAGCTGCTCTGCACGCTCCACTGTTATCAGCCTAGTTCTGCTGCTGGAGTCTTCCGTACAGCACAGATACTGAGGCTGTAGATTGCGGTGTTGTTGTGTTCTGATAACACAATGGAATCGGTTGAATTGAGGGCGTCTATCTACAACGCATCAGTTTTGACTGTCTGCAAACAAACCCGTCTTATCGTATAGGATGGAAGGGGCCAACTAGCTAACCAGACATACACATAAAGGAAAAAACCCAGCTCACTTGAGCTGTTATGTCTGAAAATCGCTGTAGAGTTTACATTCCAGAGGCATAGCATGCGATTGAGGGCTTAGGTGGGACCCTACCCCCTCCCACCTCTCCCACCATGCCCCTGTCTAGTAGCTGACTAGGCTCCATGTACTCTTCCTGGCCTTCCAGTAACAGATCTGTCGAATCCAGGCTTGATTCTCTCTCCTCTTAACCTTATCCGTGTTAGAAAGTGTGGAATTTGAGAGTAGCCTAGTGGTGCAAAGTTAGTTTTCTTGGACGGTATTAAGCTTGTGTTCGTTTTGATGTAGATCTTTTCTATACCTAGAATATCCATTGGAGATCACCTTAATCTTTTCTGAATACTCCTGTATTGTCACTAAATTCAGCATTTTACTCAAACTATGTATCCAATCTCATTTAATATACAATTGAGCACTATATTACAAGTGTCATTCCTCTATACAACTAATGTATTATAAAGGACACGTGGCCATTCCTTGAAATATTGGATTTCTCATAATTAGATCGGGTACTGAACGTTTATTTAAGCCCTGGGCCATGACCATGTTATGCAGGGTCAGTGGAAATAGTGTTTTTGCCTCAGAGGAACTCTACGAACTTTTCCACCCTGGCTGCTCTTTCTAGTGTTTTTTAGATGTTTCTTGGGTCTGTGGATAGACTCAGGGAATGTGGGCCTGTGCTGCAATAACAGGCAGATTAGCCCAGGCATCGGTCCCTAGTCGCCACAACCCCCCAGCTGTTCTCCAGATGTCTCGACTGTTGACTAACGCCCTGCAGGCCCAGGGGCCAAACGTAATCACCCTCCTAAACCACCACCAGCTCTATCTTTAGAGGAGTGCTCTTGTTTGTGTCTGTCGGCGAGGAGCTGTTGAATGTGAATGTGAGTGTGCGTGTATGACATAGAGCGAATCAGCGGCTTGTGTGTCTTTGAGGAGTTTTGGAGAGGACGGAGCTCTTCAGAGGGGAAATGCTTCTTGCCATTTAATTCTTTTTCTGCCCTCCTGGGTTTCTCTCCGAGGCTACACAGTGTTTCCTCCTCTGCTTTTAGCCTCTCACTATGACCTCAGCTCGTGGAGCGAGGGATAGGGATTGTGGAACGACTGTGCTGCTCTCAGTGCAATCACAACCCAACTTTATTTGCCAAGTAAATTTTTCATGGACCAGGAATTTAACGCTGTGGTCAGTGCAGACGAAATGTGGGCCTCCCTGCAGACATGAATGATTAACTAATATAACATGGAGGGAAAAGGTTATTAACGGGGCCTTTCACCTAGGGCTGCTCGATTGTGGCAAAAATCACGATTATTTTTATTGATATTGAAATCATATAAGATATATAATATAACATCAGTGTTTCCCACAGGATTTTGTGAGACTGTGGTGGGTGAACCTTGGCCCTTCTAGGGGGGTCCGGGGGCATCCCCCCCCCCCCCGGTAACTTCTTTAATTTTTTTCTACATTTTAAAGTTGAATGCATCTATCTGGTGCACTTTGAGAGCAAAATAAAGAGGCTAGATCTATGATGAACTTTGTGCTCAAAACACAAAATCGACTAGACTAGTGCTTCCCAATCCTCTCCTCGAAGCACCCCAGCCGTTCAATGTATTTGTTAAATTCCACCACCAGCACACCTGATTCAACTTAACTAGCCCTTTATTAGTTGAATCAGGTGTGCTGGTGGTGGAATTTAACAAATACATGGAACGGCTGGAGTGTCTCGAGGAGAGGTTTGGGAACCACTGGACTAGAGCATACATTTGAGCCATCAAAGAAATGAAGCAAAAGTGGTTACCTGTGTTTACTTTTTAGAAAAAAAAATATATATACTGGATTACTATTACGACTACTACCACTGCCAATACTACTGATACATCCCTATTGGCAAACTTTATATAAAAAAAATATTGTAAAAAAGAATATATATATATTTTTTGTATATTTTTTTGGTTCATTATAAAACTGTGGCCGCCACAGTCTAGGTAATTAATGGGAAACACTGCATCATAAGATGACTGGTGACGACTGAATTTGTTTTTGTTCTTCTCAACCAAAGGTCGGAGAGGACCTTTCTGTCATCTTCTACAAGTTACCAAAGACGATTCAAAATAACTGGAGGAAAGCGCCGTGGCTCCCTCCTCCCTCTCGAGCTGAAACTACTGTTGGTTTGAGGGGGAGGCACTGAGCACACCTTGCCTTTAAACTAATTCCCAACACAGTTGATTTCTATTCTGCAGTGGTAACATTTTAAACGGTCTCCTATGTTACATCTGCATGCCACGACACAGCGTGCGGTGCAACTTAACAATACCTCTAGTTTGTTTTTTGCCACCTCAACACTTTCCCAGCAAAAAACACCACATCCTTCATCCTTCAGGCAAGTCTGAACAAAAGCAGAGCTTACTTCTGGTGTTCTTCCTCTCCCTTTTTGTTTCTACAGCAACGCCTCAACCTTTTGAATGCTCCCCCCCTTATGAGGCGAAGGCCACATAGCAGTGTTTCTTTAAACTATGGATTTAAAGAAACACTTTAATAATGACAAGAGTCGTTATTTTGAATATGTTTGGTCCCAGGGAGGGGAGAAAGGTTCAATTCTGATCCCAGGCTGAAAATATTTGAGAATCGCCATATTACGGAAATGTTGGGTAAAAAGGATTGGAAGGATTGCACAAGAAAAAACAACAAGGCACTGCCTTGCATTTTGGATTATCCCGACCCTAAAATGATCTGCTGTAAGTATGACATTTTTATCCTAAGATGCGCTTCACCTACTGTGAAAGAATCCCGGCAATGAGAGCAGCATTTCAAACCTAGCTGCTTCCTCTTCTCTCCCATTTCCTCTCATCTCTGCATGCATCTTTCATGCATGTGGCACCATCAAAACCACATACAAAATAGAAGAGGAGGTGAGAATAAAAGAGCCATTTCAAACTATTGTAGCTCACCACCCAACCCCAGGTGGCCAAACATTGTTCGTTCCTCCCCCTCATCTGCCGCAGGGGGGAAAAGAGGGAACAGCCTTCTTCTCTTTTATGCTTTAATGAGCTTCCCCGCCTTACATAAACGACATGCCTTTGAAGGTACAGTACGCAGGCTTCAGCCCTCTGGGAACCAAGGCACACTGGAAAGAATATGTGGCTTCTGTGGGAAAGGCCCTGGCATTCAAACAGGTCCAGTTGGAGCTACTGTATATGGGGGCTTAAGCCGCTGACGTGACTTGCATGTTCAGTTCAGGATGGCTGTTTTTCTTATCTTTATATTTTTTTCAATGGGAGACATTATTACATTGGCTACTTCCAAAGATGAGCTACAAGCGCTGAGCTATCTAGATTCACCAGGCAATTGGTCAGGTTTTTGAGCAAATTCCAAAGCAGTATATTTTCCATGCTTGAGGTTTATCAGTGGCTTCCAATAGCTGTATGTTATAAACCTCTCTAAAACCCAGGAAATACCCTGAATAGGTTCAGCCTCTGTGCAGAATATTTCCCCACTCCACAGCACTATCATTGATGTCACGTGAAATCCTCTTAACTCCTTAACTGTAATCTCTAAAAAACTGACACTGGAGATCCAAGGTTTTTGTCTGACAGCAGCAGTGTGGACAACCATCATCCTCTATTAAATGCCCTTCACTTGTCCAAGCCTGTCTTCCATCCAAACCAGAAGGAGGGGGGGGGGGTCTTGGCCTGGGACCAGCTCAGAGGTTCGAACAGTGAAGTGACGGAGAGCAGCAGACACAAGCCCAGTCCCGTCTAGCCTCCCCAGCCCCGCCAAGTTCCCCAATAACAGGAAGGGCATTACAGAGCATGACCCTCTGCCTCGGCCCCAACTCAACAATAACTCCTCCACACGGCTGTTACTACCAGAGCTTTGTTTTATGAGGCAATCCTTCTATGAGTCTACTGTCAAAGTTATCCCATTGTTAACCGGGATGGCTTATTATCTATGTCTACCACTCGCTTCTACAAGCCATGACCCATTGTTGCCGAAGGGAAGTAGTTTGAGGCGACAGATGGTTAAGTCAACAGGCTTGGGGTTATGTAGATTGACAATGGTGTTCGATCTATATGGATTTTTCAAAGGAAGATGCCCATATAGAGTAGGGCAACATTTTGGGACACAAAAACATTTATTTTCTTTAGTAGATCTGCACTCTAGGCCTCTACATATTACTTTAATATATGAAAACAAATTTATCAAACTAAATACATTTATTGAAAATAAAAATAATTTTTTTGGAATCAATTGACACTTGCGCGATTGGCACACATTAATCGATCTATCACTAGTGTTAACTCGAGTTGTTCATGAGGGGTTTTCATCTAAAAATAAATTGCATAATGTCAATTCCTCACACACAGATTGTAAGTGAAGTGTATGGAGAAAAGAGAGATTTGATTTGAAATGATGGACCTCTGCTTCAATGCTACGGGTTCAGATACAGACTACAGCTACACAGTACTATGTTTATATTTCGACCATATCTCTCCTTCCAGAAGGCTGTAGGCTGCAGTAAGTGGGCCAGTAGAGAGAACGTCCCTTGCTGTTTGTGTTCCACACTATATATAGCAGCAGTATGAATGTGATGAACTAGCTCTTTCCATGTAGAAACTTTGTTACATGACTTCAGCGAGCTTATACAGCACATTTAAAGCTTGTCCTGCTGTCTTTGAGTGTACTGTGAAGCTCAGAAGTCCTGCTGTCTTTGGGTGTACTGTAAGGCCTTGTCCAGACTAAAACGATTTTGATCTGTTTCGTTTTCGTTTTAAGGTTTCCGTAAAAACTAAAACGTCTCAAGATAATAAGTGCATGCCACAAATTTACAAAATAAATGTCTTTCCTGTTTCTTTTATTTTGAAAACCCCCGACCGGAAGTGTTATAGTGTCTGTTGCTAGCAGCTTAACTTGTGTCGGCCGGTTCTGTGCTTTTCGAGCCAACGTAACGTCATTAGTTTCCATAGGAGAGGAGAGAAAGACTGCAACTCTCATGCAGCTAAAAGTACCTGTTGGAATAAATGTATTGATTGATGTTTAACTTGTCCCTGTGTCCAGTCATTTCGACTAGCAAACGTTGTCATAATGTTACCTCAGGATACCACTGTCTATTGTATTTAGTTGGTTAGCTATTTAGCTAATGTGGATAGCATTTTGAATAGCATCAATGCTAGCTGGCTGGCTACAGCTTTATTTACTAAATTATGGAGGCTTTTTAATCGTCAAGGTAAGAGAGGATTTGTCATGATCAACTGAAGGTTGGGAGTGTGTACAGCAGAGCCCCGCTCGCTTCAGACAGAGAGAGCACAGCGCGTGTGTGAGCATGTGTGTGCGCTAGGGTTGTCAGTGTCACGATACCAACATTTTAGTTTCGATACTATACCAATATGAATTTCGATACTTTTCCTCAAAATCGGGGAAACACTCTCAGATGTCATTATTGTTCTTTATTTTAAAACACAACAATGAACAATGACAAGAATAAATAAATTAAATTAAAAGCAATAGCATTCAAAATGCTGGAGAACTTTTTTTGCTCTCAAAACAGTTGCGGAGGTTAGGTTGCTTCTGAGTGGGGGGAGTCACTCTGTGAGCCAAATGCACCAGACGTCTGTAGTTAAAAAAAAATTCAAGGGGTAGAAAAAGTATGGTTGTATTATTATACATTTGTCATAGCAGAGGGCCTAATTAGTTTGAGATACCATAACCTAGAAAACATTTTGATGAGTGAGACTGATTATAGCCTATCATAATCTAGAACTAGGTTATGTCATATTGTAGGCTGTTTAACAAAAATAAAATAGATTTCCGTTGTCTTTATACAGTATGTATGGACAATTGTCAAATGTCTCTGTATAAATCATGTTTGAGACTAAGCTATAGAGATGCACATGTACATCAATTCATTTATGTTGTGGGTAGGCAACAGAGGATGCTGTGTTTATTAGCTTTCAGCACGGCAGTTTAGGCTATGTATAGCTTATTATTAGGCTTTTCAATTTATTTTCTATTCTTGCGAATAGCATTGTGGACATTTTCTAATGCTCGTATAAGGAACTGTAGTCACGAGAGCTAGCATAGCTCGTCCAACGAATGTTGGCATCAATGGCATGACTACAGTACTGATAGGAGCTACTGTAGCACATAACATTAGTTATCACAGCCATCGGCAATCGCAGTGAGGATCTTTATTGATTAACGTTAGCTAGCTAGCTTTAAATAGAATTATAGTTTGCTAGCTATATAAGCTAACGTTAGCCGAGTTTATTCTATGCAAAATGTGCTAGCTAGCTAACGTTAATCAATAAAGATCCTCACTGCGATTGCAGATGGTTATGATAACTAACTAATCGCAGTGAGGATCTTCATTGATTAACGTTAGCTAGCTAGCACATTTAGCATACATTCGTTGGACGAGCTATGCTAGCTCTTGTGACTAGTTTGTTGTTCTTCATTCCAGAAGGTTGCTTCCGGTAAACTAGCGCAATGTCACCACTGACAGCAGCGCTGTGCTCCAATAGGAAGGCATTTGCATGCAAATGTGCAACCCTAGTGTGCGCCTCGGTCGGGATTGTGTGTAAGCTAGTGGTGGAACGATACGCATTCGAGCCGTACACCGTTCGATACGACCTCCACGGTTCGGGGCGTCTGTATCGTACGGTTCAGGGGATGCGCAAATAAAAAAAGAGAACTTCATTTGGCACGGAGCCGGGAGAGGTGAGTGCTGGCTGCAGCAGCACTGCAGGTGCTAGTCAGTTTGTCTAAATGGCAAGCGCAATATAAATCAATCTTCATTACGACTTTAAAAACATAGCCATTAACATTACATAGGCCTACACACATCTAGCTATAACGTTAGCAGTTTGTACAACACAACGCACGTTTTAACTATGGTAGCCCGCCAGCTAATACAGTCAATGAAATGTTATCTACTAGCTAGCAGAGGAGAAAATGGGAGTCTGAGAGGCGGGGTGTTTAAAGACAATGATAGGCGTTTATTCAACATCCAAGAAGGCTAACATACAACTGTGTTTACTAACTCCAACCGGGACTATTGCCGCTTTTCCACTGCATGTTATGAACTTCTAACGTTACCGGAGCTGATGGTCCGTCACGCTAAAATGTCCCTCCGGACCCGCCACCCCATAGATAGTTCCAACTCACTGAATTACGTAATCCACCACAGTTGCACTCAATATTTAAATAATGTTAGTCTAAATAAATGTAGACAGATAATGTACGTATTTTTAAAATAGAATGAACAGAGCAGTGTTGTTTTGAAACAGTACAGTGTGTGTGTTAGTTTGATGTATGCTGCAATTTATATTGATGGTCTAATTTGTTTATTTATTTATTTTAAATAACAGTGACACTTTTCCCTTTGATAAGAAATCCAGCCATATTCCTTTCATTGTATTTCAAATACTGCACTTTAATTTCAAGCGGAAAACTAATCTTTCCATTAAGAACTGACAATCAGGGAATTTAAACATGGTTGACATTGTTTTTTTGTGTTTATATTAACCCATTCTCCGCCATTGACGGATTAAGACGTCATTCCTCGCCATGCTTAATCTGCCAATGACGGATTACGACGGCATCGAGATCAATATTTAATTATTTTTTAATGAGAAGCATGTTTCGATTTTTTTTTTTATCTACTTTTTCTCCCATTTTCTATATTTTCTCCCATCCCAATTTCGTATCATCCAATTCAACCCTCCCCTGTCACGAACGCTGTTTCTTGCACAAGCCGGCTGCAATGTGGACTAAGTCATACATAGCACAAGTCCCCTCCGGTACTTGAGGTAACAGCAGTCTCATCTTTTCACCTGCGCAGCTCGATCTCTCGGTGGCGAGGAGTAACGCGTGGGAGGCTCACGCTGCCCCCGACACTTCCTGATTCTACTGCGCAGGCGCACCAACCGACCTGTAGGAGTCGCTGTCCACAACGCCCGATCCCCACCCATCAGTTTCCCACCCCCTAATACGGCCAATGTGTATTAGTATGAACGACCAGCTAAACTGAAAGCAATGTGGAGCGCTGGGCTCGAACAGGCAAGCCCAGCGTCTCCGTCATTCGTGGCGAGCGCCTTGCCCACTACGCCACGTAGCCGCCCACATGTTTCGATTTTTGAGTGTATATCGAACCGAACCGAAAACCGTTAGCCCAAAACCGTGATACGAACCGAACCGTCGATTTTGTAAACCGTTCCACCCCTAGTGTAAGCACAGCAGAGCCACGCTCCGCTTCAGACAGATAGAGAGAGCACAGCATATGTAAAGCTGTAAAAGCCCGATCAAGCTCAATAGCTGTACATTGTTGTTGTGATGTTTTCACACACGGCGTAAGGGAGAGGTGTGCTATCGCGTCATCGGTTCAGGAGAAGACTCGTATCGCTTGTAAAGATGGTGACGCAATGGTGGGCGTCTTCAGAATTGCGCACTCTGGGAGCTGGTATCAGAAAGTATCGTCTTCAGGCTGCCAGAACGCAGTTCCGTGTGGCAGAACGGTTCAAACGATCAAATACTTTGCCTAAAACGACCAAAATTTTTTTAGTCTGGACATGGCCTCTCGGACGTCTTGCTGTCTTTGAGGATCAGAAGTCTTGCTGTCTTTGGGTGTACTGTAAAGCTCAGACGTCTTGCTGTCTTTTCAGTCGCGAGGGTTTCCCATTCTTTTGAATGGGGGTAGTTATGTTGGACTCTGGCAGTTGTTACTGCATGGGGTTGCTGAATTTAGTGGCAAATATATAGTGACTTCTCAGACAGCTTTTTTTTTTTTGCACATTCTTGTAAGAATGTTCTTGATTTAAAAGAAAAAATTACAGACCTTGCAGGATTATATCTAGATAGTGTTGCACGCTTGTGGTGGGATAATGCTGACAAGCTGACGGTGTCCTTGTTGCCTAGAAATATAAGGTGAATAACCAAAGCCTGTAAAATGGTTGCAAAGCAGTAATCACCCAAAATCTTACTGGCTAGAATTGTATTTGGTGAACTTGAACTTATTGAACTTTCCATCAGGAAGCACTGGCGATGTCATTGGCATAACTCTCTCTTGTAGCCAGCCCAGTGCATGCTAATGAAGGTCTGCTGGGCCTCCTTGGCTGTCTGTCTGTCTGACTGTCTGTCTTATCTATATGGCTGCTATCTGTTTGTCTGACTGACTGACTGACTGACTGACTGGCTGTGCCATCTGTCTGTCCATCCATCTCTCTCTCGTCTCTGTTTGTCTGTCAATCCTGTATGCCAATAGCAATAATGGTAGCAGAGACAAGGATTTGTAACATGTTAGCTATGTTGGTGTTGCAACTTGCAATTCAATGCCAAAGAGATGGTGACTTATGAACCACTAATCCATTGGTCCATGGTCATATCTCTGCTTTGATTGAGCCCCTGCAGAGCCCCTGCATTCCCCAGAGACCCATAGTGACACACGTGACAGATTGAAAGACCTATTTTTTTTATTATTATTATTTCTTTTTCTCAACGCTAAATCAAATGAGCTTTCAAAATCTGTACACTCCTCAATAGATCCCATTGGCTCTATTCTATGTCTGTTTTGTGTTTGATCAATAATAATAATAATGCAGGACTTTGGAGAAGTCTTTATTTGGCACGCATAACACACACATGCAATTGTTGGATCGCCGATGCGATTGAGTCTCTGCAACTTGACCCATCCTGTCGTCCTTCCCCCCAAGGGCAGCCGGGAGCAGATGGGGGCATCGGCGAGGGACCGCGCCCCCGGGGACCTATCCAAGTGCTCCTGCCTGTCTTCGTCAGGGACGCGACAGCGTTAGCGATCTGTTGTGCATGTTTTTCCATTGGGTTTCTCTTATCAGCCGGCAAACTCTTGCGAGCACGGGGAGAATATGCAAACTCCACACAGAAAGGCCTGGGAGATACCCCACCTGGGTACCTGGCAATGCGGAAACCTGGTCCCCAAACGGGAATCGAACCATGGACCTTCTTGCTGTGAGGCGACACTGTGCCCCAGATCAGTGGTGTAGCAGTGCACTACGGCTGGCCCGGCACTGCCCACCACTGCCCACCACACTACAAAATATCAAAAAAGGTTATTCCTGGGCACTGGCACCAGTTCCAACTGCTTGGAGTCTGGATATTTCTGGTTGGGTCTGCACGGTACAAAATAGTGTTGTTTTTCTTTCATACTCAGCACGGTCATTGTTGAATGTGTTAACAGTTAACACTTGAATATTGTAATCTCCCTACCACTTTGAATTGTAACAAATTGTGTCTTACATTAATTGAGGACTGGTATATTATTAAGACATGTTACCCAGACATCTTGAGATATGTCGAGGCCCAACTCTGTCCGACACTTCTGGCCTTCTCTGTATATTTGCTAAAGACCTGGTGCACCACCCCTTGACCCAGGTTTGACCCTACTTATGTCCTCCAGTGCTATGAGCTACAGTAAATCTATATGGTGGAATGTAGGTTCTGTATTCTAATAGTTCCCAGTGACTATTAAATGGCAATTTTGTGAGTTTTGCCCATCCCTACAATATAATGATTTGTCTACTTCAGTAGGATTATTTGAGAGGGCTGTAATGGAGGTTGACTATTTATAATTACTATTCCAGCTTCAGTTTACGGTTACTGGTAAAGAGATTTACGCTCCCTGACATCACCATGGTAACAGCTGTTTTGAACACTTGTTCTGGGTATATGAAGCCTGCCTCTTGTTCCCGTGTGTGTGTGTCTCTCTCAAATGGGCACGATTTGTGAGTGCAGCTCGGTTTTATTTTTAATAAGTGCTTCAGTCTGTGCCACTGAAACAGAAATCTCACTCTGAAATCCGCATTTTTGTGTCACATATATATAAATTTTTTTCAGTACATTTCAAGTATATAAGCTATTACGTTGAAGAATACACACTTAGAGAGGCCAGAGTTAAATTTGTTCTCTCTCTCTCTCTAAACTTCATAACACACAATCTAAAACCCCTCCCTCTCCCAAACCGTTCCTACAACAATTTATTTATGTTGCATGATCATGTACATTTATTTTGTATCATTTTTTTTAACATTTAAATATCAACATTATCTGGCAATCCTCTGTAAATACTATCAAACTCATGTCATCTGGTCTTTTCCGCTCATGCGTGCACACACACACACACACACACACACACACACACACACACACACACACACACACACACACAGATACATTCATAAACGCTGGCGCCATTGACTGAGTAAATATGGGAAAAGAGCGTGGTGCTCAATGAGTTAATACTCAGCACGGCTATTGTGAAAGTGTGACACGTAATCGCTGACTAGATGCAGTGTTGTCTCATGTTACCCCCCTCCTGGCTCAAGTGTACTTTCCTCCCTCAGCGCTTTGTGTGTGTGTGTGTGTGTGTGTGTGTGTGTGTGTGTGTGTGTGTGTTACGGATGGATGGACGGGTGATCAGGGATGGACAAGAAATAGTTTTCGTGAAATGTTTGAGGCCTAGTTACAAGTAGTGTATTACCGAAGAGCCTGCTTCACTGGAAGGCTGTTTTAACTTCCTCTTATCACGTCTGTGTCCATAGTAGTGAATCTGTGTTTTGACGAGCAGCGGTATAGCAATAGGAGCAGCCTGCACTGTCTGACTTACAGGCAGTGTTTTCTCTCCAGTCATTTAGCAGCAGTGGGTCCACACTGCTGGGTGTTTCCCTCACTACTACACACAACCTTTACAAAGTCACTCCACCAAAACCAACAAATACAGGATCATAATCGCTGTACATTTAATCATTTCATGATGCTAGTGTTTGACCAGTCGACCAATGGCTGATATAATGATTTTTTTTTGCATCTCATAAAATAATAAACAATTTAATAATAACAAATGAGACACAAAATGTCTGAACTTTAGTTCACAGATGTTAGCTAGCCAGCTTAGCTGATTGATGACAGCTACATTTACACTTGCTAACATTAGCCTAAATGAACTAAGTTAGCTTCAAATGTAGCTTGACAAAACACTGCTAACCGTTGGATATAAAACATTGCAGTCGTTTTCCTTTAAAAATATCTGAAATTTGGAGCCCTATTTAGCTAACATGATGTGGTCATGTATGGTATGATGTATGGTATGCATGGTATCACCACGCAAACAATGGTAATATAAAATAATCGGGTCAACCACCAGATGGCACTTTTTCATCAAACAAGACATTTTCAAGGGTGCAACCCAAGTCCCCACTCCCCACCTCTAAATACCAAACTACATCCAACTGAAACACTGTTTGTGATCTGTATGCAGTCAGAGGCTCTTGATCAGTGTTGATAATGCTCGTAGTGGCAACTATTGATGACAGAACAAAGGATTGGTTTCAGGTGGAACAGTACAGTAGTAGCAGCATCACACAGTCTCCTTGTATTATTAGCAGTACACACACCATACTGAGCTATCTCGCTCTTGCTCTCGCTCTCTCCTTAATTCTCTGAAAAGGTAACGTTGGGTGAACATGGGATTTGAAAGGGTTGTTAGTCCGTTTTTCTGTCTGTCTGGTTTAGATGTAATAAGATGAGACGTATCGCCACACAATCCCTTTCACCTACTAGCAGACGGTACATCCCTCAACACTCACTACCCCTCTCTTAAATCTTTTTTATAATAATTCATTTATTTTGTATAGCGCTTTTCAAAGACCCAAAGTCGCTGACAATAGGCAAAAAAGAAACGAAGAAAACAAAGAAACATAGAACCACAGGGAAACGGAGAACAATAAGAATACACAGGGGAAAAAAAAAAACAGGAACATAAAACCACGAGTAACGGATAACAAATACGGGAGTGAGTAGGGGAGACAGTCGGGAAGAGAGTAAGGGAAAACCAAGGGGGGGTGGGGGGGGGGCAGAAGAGGAAAGAACGTAGGGCAGGGGAAAATGGTGGTGGGTTGGAGCGGAGGAGGGTGGTTATGGGTAAGGAAGGTTGAATGCTAGGGAGAACAGGTAGGTTTTGAGTCTGGATTTGAAGGTGGAGAGTGAGGGAGAGTCTCTGATGGTCTGAGGGAGGGAGTTCCAGAGTCTGGGTGCAGCTCGTGAGAATGCCCGGTCACCGAAACGTTTGAGTTTGGATGACTGGACAGTGAGGGAAAGAGTGGAAGAGGACCGGAGGGAACGGGTGGGGTGGTAGGGGGGGGCCAGGCTATGGAGGGCTTTGAAGGTGAGGAGTAGTGTTTTGAAGTTGATGCGTTCCTTGATCGGGAGCCAGTGGAGGGAGTGGAGGACAGGAGTGATGTGTTCGCGGGACCGGGTATTAGTGAGGAGGCGGGGGCGGCTGAGTTTTGGACCATCTGAAGTTTATGGAGGGAGCGGGAGGTGATGCCAGTGAGGAGGGAGTTACAGTAGTCCAGGCGGGAGGAGATGAAGGCGTGTATGAGGGATTCAGCAGCAGGGGGGGAGAGGCAGTGACGGATTTTGGCGATGTTGCAGAGGTGAAAATATGAAGTTTTGACAATGGAGCGGACATGGGGGTCAAATGAGAGGGTGGGCTCTTGCTGCACCAGGTGAATTTTCAGTGTAGTGCTGCTGATCTTTCTCTCCCTCTCTGTTTTGAAAATGTCAATAACAATGTTGCTGTGTTGTTTTGGTGATGTTGTCCTTTATGTTCTCCCTCTCTTTATTTTATGTGTGTTTTTAATTGCTGATAATGTTGTTTCTGTGTGCAGGCTGCCAAGGGTTACATCCTGCTTTTTGACGTGCTGGGGGGAGGAGAGGACAAGTACCTATACGAGCCTTTATACCCCAGGTGAGACACACACACGCGCACACCACCTCTCTCACTGGATTCCAGAGCGAGCCTTCTGTTTGAGCTAGATTTCTAGACAAACATTTAATTTAATCACAAAAGACACAACATCTAGCCAGTGTGTAAGACAGAATGCAGCTGCATGATGCTGCATTGTGACATCATCAACCCTTGTGTGTGAGTGAGCGTTTCAAAAAGGATTTATCAGCAGTTGCGCTACTACCAGTCTAGTCCCTTGGTCAAAGACTGGCATCCAGTACAGCCCTACACATATCTACATACACATAAACACAAGGTTATATTACTATTAGTGCTGTCAGGCGATACATTTTTTTAATCTAATTAATTACAGGATTTGTAATAAATTAATCTAATTAATCGCATTTTAATCGCATAACCATTTTATGCCTGATATTCTATATTCTATAATCATATTTCAAATTGCATGTGAATTCAGTACTGTATCTACAAAACCGTCTGTTTAATCATCTTCCATCTATTAATTTGCTTAGATTTTTCAGGTCTGGTCAATTTGAGCATGGTGTTATTCAGTCAAAGATAAAAAAAAATTCTATTGATATTCTCATTTGGTTCATTACAATTTATTCAAGCCTAGTAACAGACACAGTATTTCTGACACTGGGAATACATTCCCTGAGATCCATAAATGTCCCTAGAATCGGATACCAAGAACATGCAAATGGACCATATTAAAAAAAAGTCTGTAAATGTGTATTCTACGTTCTTATGGAATGAATGAGATAAAAAATATATATTATAAAAAAAATTCTAATAATAATTTAGTAATTTTGAGTTAATTTTCATAACGCGATAATTTGCTGTGTAATTAATTAATCTAATTAACGCGATAAACTGACAGCCCTAATTACTATATTTACAAAGATGTTTCATTTACTTGCTTCTAACCCTATAACACTCAAGTGCCCTCTTTCAAAGCCAGGACAGAATTCCATCACACACATCTCTCCAAACGTCAACTACAGCAAACAAACATTTTGTTCTTTACCTGAGGATCACAGGCTGCAGTGCTCAATTTTTTTTAAGCTAGCCTCCCGCCTTTACAGCTGCCTCTGAGGCCTGTGTGTGTGTTTTCTATGGGCACTGATGAATACTGTGAGTCACACAAGCCACACAACCCCAGGCTGAGGTGAGGTTAGACCACATTACTATCACACTAAGGACCTGAGGGAGGGATGGTGAGAGACCGAGAGAGACAAAGACAGAGAGAGTGTCTGATTCAGGGTTGAGGTTAGTCCACATAATAACATAAAGGTATTTTCTAGCGTAAGGTTATGAACAGTTAACGCTGGATTTGACTTGGCAAGCACATTAGTTACAAAACAATCAGTGCCTTATGAATCTTATCAGTTTCAAAATACAACTGCATCAATCTTTCAAATTGACAATTGATATTAATCTAAATGGATGTGTGTTTGTGTAATATAATTTCAAATGAATTGCAACTGTGGTCAAAATGTCAGACTTTATGATGCATCGGATGTTGAGACTAAGTTATTGGATTCAAATCTAATCATTATCAGATGGTGCCTCAGAGTGTCCATCCAATAATCCACGTAATCATGTTTCTTGTGAACTGTGTGTGTGTGTGTTACAAGATGGCACGTCAGAGTGTCAAAAGTTTGACCAAGTTTGAACTTGTAAGAGTGATGTTTGGAAAAGGTTCTCCTGTTGGCTCTAGCTAATGTTTCCGTACTGCGTATTCAACACTTTCAATCTCGTTCACTGTGGACTGACCCAGAAAACAACCACTCTAAGCACTAACATGGGTCTTCTACAGGGGAAGCCCCCGCGTGAAGGTGACGCCGGGCTATAAGGAGGAACAATGTGCCCCGGCTCTGTCTCTGGAGATGAAGAAACCTGTGGATCTGGAGGCTCCCATCACCAGGTACACAGACGCACGCACACACACACAAAGGTTAAATAAAAAATAAATGCACACAATTGCACACCATCACTCACACTTAGTATACATTCTCTCGCTCTTTCTCTCTCTCCCTCAAGCAACACACCCTCACACGTATACAGGCAAGAAATGGCAACGTCTATAGTGGAATTGACGTATACGGCTATAACTCAGTATTTCGGGAGTTACCCTAGATCGCTCTAAAACCATACTTATATTCACCACGGTATAACACTGGAACATATGGATGGAAAAATGCATTTTTTTTCACATATTGAACGATAGATAGGTGATGTCAAATGGGGCCATAGTATTATATCCATAGCTATAATATAGTATTAGTTATATCTCTACAAACAAGGTGATCCACTCCTATCTTTTAAAGCGTGGCAGTGCTAGAGCGGGGCCCCGGCTAATTCCCGGCGGTCAATGTTGACATGTTATATGTTTAGTCCTGCCTGCTGCCCTCTCTGTGTTGACATGTTATATGTTTAGTCCTGCCTGCTGCCCTCTCTGTGTTGACATGTTATATGTTTAGTCCTGCCTGCTGCCCTCTCTGTGTTGACATGTTATATGTTTAGTCCTGCCTGCTGCCCTCTCTGTGTTGACATGTTATATGTTTAGTCCTGCCTGCTGCCCTCTCTGTGTTGACATGTTATATGTTTAGTCCTGCCTGCTGCCCCCTCTGTGTTGACATGTTATATGTTTAGTCCTGCCTGCTGCCCCCTCTGTGTTGACATGTTATATGTTTAGTCCTGCCTCTGTGTTGACATGTTATATGTTTAGTCCTGCCTACTGCTGCCCTCTCAGTGTTGACATGTTTATGGAGATAAGGATTTGCTCTCCTTCAAACCACCTCACAAATTAAACACAAGCTGGCGTACACACAACCAACTGCCTCTGAAAATGGTGTGACATTTTGGCTTTGTGATCAAATGTTGTTCTGTGTAGGTCAATAGGTATGCAATAGGTATGCTTTAGCGGGTTCCTTTCCCTGTGTAGCTCAATGAGGAGAGCAAGGCACTAACAATGCTAGGAGTATGGGGTTCGATTCCCATTGGTGTTTCCCATACCAGAAACATATATTTTGCATAATGGCAATCCACCAAATGGTATATTTATATTAGATATAGCAGATGTCTTGGTTACCAAACAGGTGATTGTAATCATTAAATTAGCTCATTAACCTATGACTTGTGTTATTGTGCCATATTTATTGATGTCATACCACGTCATGAGAATACTTCGAATAAGCCTCTATTATAGACGAAAGTCTTTCTCTGGTCTGCATCCCCTTAACAATTGTGTGTATTGAGCTGTACTGTATTGTACCCATTCTGCAATCTGTTAATAAAGTTTTCATTCAATCAATCAATCAATGTTATGTATATTATATACTTTATGTTAATTGATATTTATGGATATAGTACATCTAAGTTGAAGGTGTATTGTTGGTGTCTGTGCTCATGGCTGGCAGGTGTCAAGAGTATTTGCATTTTCACTGTTATTGCTGTCGTTATGAGCTCTTCATCTGCTATGATCATTTGGCCAGAAAACAGCCTCTGACAATCCTACTGTTGCTCTCATGGCATGCCAGCACTGGAGCTGGGAGCAGCTAATCCCTGCTATTGACATCTGGCTGGAGAAGAGAGAGATTGAGGGAAGTACGAAGGGAGGGAGGGAGCGAGAGAGGTGCCTATTCTGCAGGGATGGAGGGTAGGTGGAGGGAGCGAGTGATTGCGTGTTGGAGGAGTGGAGATGATAGAGTGGTTGAAAAGAGTAGCGAGTGAATGGATAGATGGGTGGATGGAGGGATAGAAGGAGACACACAGTATGTAATTTCCGCCGCTAGGAATCTCAATCAAAACAATAAAAAAAAAATATGGAGTTGACGTCGTGAAGCAGCGTGGGTTTATGGGAGTTGTCTTCATTGTCAGACAAACAATGCACTGCACTTTTCTTTGAGAATTCAGCTTGACATGGTTTGAAAGTTACTGGCAGACTGGGGTACATCACCCAAATCTTAATTAATTAATCACAGAGTTGTTAAGTAGCTCAAAAGTGTAGCATAGCAACACCATGTACGTGGATGGAAAATGCTAAAACACTTCGCTTCTCAGTCTGGGTGGTATAGTTCAATAGAAACACAGATATGTGTTGTCTACCCTAGTCTGCTAGTTAGCCGATTAGTCAAGATAACTAGCAGACTACTGGGATAGTTGATAAGTTCCAAAGTTTTGCATAGAAAACCTCATGCTAACCATTTCATCTAAGTGAATGGAAAATGCTAAAACTATTAGCACCATACTCCGGGAGGTATAGTTAAATAAAAACAGATTTAGGTGGTCTAACCTAGTTTTCTCGTAAGTGGATTAGTCAAACATTCTAACCAAGTAGGGTCCATTTGATAGATTTGGTAGTTTATTGTTCCATGGCAGCAAAACGTTTTAGTTTAATGGAAAATAAAAATGGTACTTGAGCTGAACGCGAGCTCTTATTGTGATCTGATCACGCCCATAAAGAGCCAAGTCAGCCAATCACAGCATGGGAGGTACAGCAGTTCGTCACACCACAGGGCGGGTTGAGAATCGGTGGGACGTGGGGATATGACACCATTGACAAGAGACCAAATGAAAGCTCTGTTTCCTTGATTGAAATTACTGATTTCTCAGGGTTTGACATTTGGGATAATGCAAGTACACAACTAGGTCTAGTAGTTTTATGACATTTTAATGCGAAAATGTTATATATTACCGTATACCTTTTAATCGTACTCTCAAAAATACATGGAAAGACATTTCTTCTTGGGATAGAAAAAGCTAGCAATTGAATCTGGTCACCCTGGCTTCACATTCTCCCTCTCGATGGTTTACCTTTCCTATTATCTCTGCCCACATCTTTTCACTCAACCTCTTTTATTCGCTCAGTGACGGATTCTCCTGTCTCTTGCCCTTCTCGTATGTATTTTCCCCCACTCGCCTCGTCCATAATTATTCTGTTGTCTTGTTGTCTTGCACTCATTTCTCTCTCTCTGTCTGTCTGTCTCTCTCTGCTCTTTCTCTTTGTCTATCTATACAGCTTTATCGATCTGTCTGTCATGTGTCTTTGTGTCTTTTGTAATGACAAAGTACAAGTCATTGGAATAAGAATGCTGTAATGACAGAGTACGTAAGAAGTTAGTGGGTGCCTTCTATTGTACAACTACTGACGGTCTGTTTCAGTCAAGACCCCACTCTACTTTCAAGACCCCCCCCCCCCACCCCACACACACACAAGCCTATTTCGCACATGTACTGAACTCCTGACCTTAACTGCGCAAACGTTGAAATTACTCCGAGCAGAGTTGACCCTTCCGGCACCAAAGTCTGCATATTGACCAACTGAGCCCATGTGCGAATACAAGCAGGTCATTGTTCGCAGAATCCACACAGCGAGTGATTGGGTGTGTTGATTAATATAGACTAATCATGTTCCTATGTTGCCTAAAGCTGGCCTTTTCCCGTTGATGGTTCAATGAAAACATATGGGTTGTGGATAACATTTATATCTGTTATCTTCATTCTCTTAAATTTCATTCCCCACCAATGACGAGACACACAAGGGATTTGTCTTATCAAGATTTGAGTGAGTTTACAAGGTGCAACCAATTTATTCCAAAAAGTGATGGTGTGGCGGCGGCGAGGCGCGTACCTCTGAGAGCAGGTAGAGGAGGTAGAGTGGTCATCTGGTAATCGCAAGGTTTCCGGTTCCATTCCGGCTCCTTCTGGCAGCGTGTCAAAGTGTCCTTGAGCAAGACACTTAACCCCTAACTGCTCTCCTGCTTTGGATATAATCGCTATATAAATGGAATCTATTTGTACATTTATATTAAATGTGTGCTTCTCAGTGTTTTAGTCTGTATGAAACGATTATTACGTGGACATGTCAGCCTTTGTTCAATAATGTTTTGAAACAGATTTTTTTTAAATATCAACTCAAGATGACATGCTGGCCTTAGCAATGTCTCTCTGTTTTTAGTTACTATTGCATAGTGCTTTTTCAAAGGTCCGTTTCTTTGTCAAGGAAAAGCAAAGGATGACTCAGTTTAAAACAGTATGCGGAAGAGTAAAACAAATTTAAACAAATGTCCTTATTATTATTCAATTATAATTCTTTCCACCAAGTTTCTTCTTCACATTTCATTTGTTGGTCCTAAGTTATTAAATTTATTGTGGATGTGTCTTATGTGTTAAGAAAAAAAAAGAAATGCAATACAAATAAAAAATAAAGAAAAAGATGATGATATTCCTTCTCCTCGTCATCCTCCTCACCAGTTTAGGTCCCAAACCTTCCGTGCCCCCTCTCTGTGTCAGACAATACACTGCTTTGTGTTGGCTGGACGTATAAAGAGACAAACACACACCTCTCTGTCTCCTTTTCTCTTCTCCTTTCTTCCTCCTCCTCTCCTCCTTGTCATCCTCCTCTCAGTAGTTAGGTCCCAGACCTCCCGTGCCCTCTCTCTCTCTCTCTCTCGCTCTCGCTCTCGCTCTCGCACACACACACACACACACACACACACACACACACACACACACACACACACACACACACACACACACACACACACACACACACACACACACACACACACACAGAGCTTTGTGGTTGCTGGACGTATACAGAGACACACACACTTACATGCAGAGTCACAGGCACAACACTCATACACAGGCGTTCTCTCTCACACACACACACAGGTAATCAAACATTCACACATACTGTACAGCAGTTTTGTAGTCTAGTCACAAAATCTCGAGTCTTGAGTCCCCAGTGTCCGAGTCACCAAGGAAGAGCCCAAGTCTAGTCTGAGTCCAAGTCATCAAGATTGAGTCCACTCCACTCTGGCAGTCAAAGAGCTGACATACAAATAAAAAATTTAAATGGTATTAATATAGCCATCAATATCTTATGCCAAATGATTAGGGCCTATTACACACAAAGAAATTATAATAATAATTTTATTTTATTATTAATTGTTAATAATGAATATTAATTAACTCATTGAGCACCACAAGCTTTCCCCATCTTTCACTGTCTAGCGCCAGCTTTGCTTGACCATTTTCACGATATTTCACGATCTTTGCGGAGCTATTGTATATTATAGCTATGGAGTCAATAGTATGGCTCATTTCACACACTATTTCTAGTCCAACATGTAAAAAAATAGTTTGTTTCTACAAACTGTAGTTTGTAGTTTATTACACGCTAAACATCGCCCATTTCCAAAATAATCCAGTCTTTTTCCATAGATCGCGAGATAAAACGTGTTATATGCAATAAGCCCAAACCGTTCTGGTTGATCCCCTGAAACCCCAAATACTCTCAAATCAAAGGTATATACCATGTACACATGTGCCTTCACAAAATCATCAAGGGGGGGGGGTAGTCTTACCCCGAAAATGCGATTGTTAGAAAACGCTTGGTTTAGGTCCGGTAAAGTAAGACACTGCGATTGTTACAGAAAATAAAATAGACATAGGGGGACCTTACCTTAGCCAGAAGGTACTCCAAAAAGAATAATTCCAATGATCCCATCGGCGATCGCGATTACTCGTTTATATGTAATTACACGTGTTTACGGGAAACTATAGGTTTTGAGGCGAGCAGATCTGCTAGCGATTGCTTTGCAAGAGCTCCTCCCCCTCAGAGCGAGTCTTGATAGTCCAGTTCATTCATTGTCTCTACTGATCCCTTTCTATCAGAGTTCAAATGGTAGGCGATACTGCCACCTGGTGAGATTCGATTGGCATTGCAATTCCAACGTAGGCAAATGAGCCAGGGACGGCTAGAGTGATCCGGATGATCGTTTAGAACGGGGATCAAAGGAAAAAGATCAAAGGATCTAAAAACGTATTATTACGTTTTTGGCGCTCAAGCGTTGGCGGTGAAACACATACTACTGGCGCCCAATGAGTTAACAAGTCAGAGTCCTTGTCTGCACCGTCCGAGTCCAAATGCAGAGTCCGAGTCCTGGACTTGAAAAAAAAAAAAGGAGTACTACAACAACACTGCTGTACAGAGATAGTTGCACACATAATGGCAGACACAACACACACACACACACACACAGGCAATTGTACACACACTCATAAAAACAACCTCCCACACCCACATAGACACTCAGTCAGAGAAACAGAGCTTGTTTGTTTTAGGCATGTGTGTGTGGGGACATTGTATCTTGGCACAGCCAGGCAGATGGTCCATCAGACTCTGTGGTTGGACTGGACTAGCACTAAAGTCTCTGTTAATAACACTACTCCTCTACATACAATACCTCCTCATAATAACTACTCATCTACAATACCTCCTCATAATAACACTACTCCTCTACAATACATCTTTGTTCTGTGTTTGTTGACCGATTTGAAAAATATTCTAGAATTCAGGTCCCTGGCTTACTGTCAGCCTATGTGCGATGTTTCATCCAAATCGGATCACAACTGTAGAAGTTATGACTGCAGACAGAATGACTGAACCACTGAACCACTGGAGTGATTGCAATACCCACTTGCAGCGCTTCACTGCACGAGTGTAATGAATGAATGACTGACTGACTGACTTCACATCTAAAAATCATTATCAGCCTATAAGGTCACCACCGATATAACATGCATCCCTAATTTTAAGCTACTGTTTTTATTATGTACAATTTGCAAGTGTACAATACAGGCTTGTTGAAACTCAAAACTCTCTCTCTCTCTCTCTCCAGTCTGCAGTCTCTTCAGGATGACTTGTTGGTTTGTACAGCAGATGGTTACCTCCATGTGCTCCACTGGGACGGTCTGGGCAGCAACGGGCGCAAAGCCATCAGCCTGACTACCATCCCCTTCTCCCTGGACCTGCAGTCTGCTAGAGGTGACACACACACACACACCACACACACACACACACACACACACACACACACACACACACACACACACACACACACACACACAAAATTGCCATTTCCATTGACAAACTTTGAGACTCATCTTTGCTTTAGTCGCAGCCAGTGCATATTGCAAATTAAATGCTGCCGTCACGCTTATCACGTCACGTTGATCTGACACAACAGTGTTGTTGTAGATTCAGTGTTTGTGTAGATGTAAACAAACACAACGGCTGCCGATCATGATAATCATGTATTTATTTAAAGCTGAAATGAGGATGTTCTTATTTAGGAATCATCAATCACCTTCAAGTATAAACAATAACTGCCAGCTAGGTTAATTGCATTTGTGTGTTTCTTGGAAATTCTTGGAGCTCTTGCCCCAGCAGGCGGCCAAATAGAATGTCACTTCTGTAATATCTGTCCAAAGATAGTGTCTAGTAGGTCTCTAGACCTAGAAGGTATATATATCAGATGTATGGATTACCTCTCTAACCTGTGTGTGTGTGTGTGTAGGAGGTCCGTCTCTAGACCTTGAAGGTGTATATATCAGATGTATGGAGTACTGTGTGACTCTGGACGGCTTCGCTGTGGTGCTGAGTGATGGACGACTGGGCTTCATCACACCTCTCACCAACACCATCACTGCTGACGTAAGCACACACGCACGCACGCACGCACGCACGCACACACACACACACACACACACACACACACACACAACACATACTGACTAGGGCTGTCTTAAATACTTCGAAGCTTCGAAGCTTCGTTCGATGGCACAAGCTTCGAACATTAAAAAAAAAAAAATATTGTGTGTGTGTACTACCCATCCCAGTTAGGACAGCCGAATCCCGTCCAATCTTTCGCCGTCGACTAAAGACTCACTTCTTCAACCATTATCTGAAATGATTAAAAAAAAAAAAAAATCTAACCGTGACTAACCTTACTGTCATGCACTTGTCCTAATAAACTAACCTACACTGTAACACGCAACACTTTGATGAACATTGTTACTCAGCAGATAGAGTTGTACCCTTCTTGCTGTCTTGTCGTACAGAACTTGTAAGTCACTTTGGATAAAAGCGTCAGCTAAATGACTAAATGTAAGTGTGTGTGTGCGCGCGCCTTGTAGAATTCCACACATAAGAAAGAAAGATACTGGGATGAATAAACAAAATAGGAAATAAAATGTAGAAATGCATGCAATACATAAATAAATATGAATCTCCATATATGAAATATAACATTTAGATAAGGTGCTACTGAGATGTTTTGGTGAGTTCTTTGTTTTTTTGTGGAAGTTGCCCTTCTTAAAAATGCATGAACATTCACTGATAATTGGTCTGTAGTGGAGTCTACAAGGTCTACATTGCCGGACCATGTAGAATCCGGACCTTGTAGACTGACATAATTCTGTGCATAGTTTAGTCTACACAGGCCATATTTCAAATAATCAAAATCTTACTTCATTCATCTTAAACATTCTTGATTTGGGGGATTGGTAGTTCCCATGAAATCTGAAGTTGTTCAAACGACAACAGCGTTGAACCTTGAATTAAATCACACAGCCGAGTGAAACCTTGTTGGATGCGTCACAGTCACGAAAGGGGCTACTTAATTAATTAATCCAACCCACTTTATTTATAGAGCACATTTAAAAACAACAAAGTTTACGAAAGTGCTGTACAAGTCCCACAACATAAGAAAAAAATAAATAAATAAATAAATAAAAAAATATTAAAAAATCAACTGGCTGCCCTGGACTCGTGCACCAGTCTTGAGAAAAAAACACTGCATCATCTACTTTGGGAGAAAGCTATTTTTGAGACATGGAAACATAGGCTACATGACATAACATTTAATGTGGGCATGGGAAATTCCTGGCACACATTAAAACATATTCCATATCCTAATCGATATTGAAATGGTGGTAGACCCCACTAGGGGTGTAACGATGCGACCTCACACCGATTAATTTCGATTACGATTATTCAGGCAACGATTCAATGCATCATGTAATCTCTTCATTTGACCACGATTATATTAGATTAATTTCCGATTCATTTTCTATCAGTTAATTCCCCCAAAAATGTTGAATACACAAATGTGTCTGGGGGAACTGATTCACTCAGCATGAATAGACTATAGGTCAATAAAAACAATACACAAAAAAACAAACATAAAAAATTTAAAAAAATAAAGATTATTTCGATTAATTTCTATTATAATCGATTCTAGCATTTTCAAATCAATGCAGTTAAATCGTCACATTAGAATCGATGCATTTCGATTAATCGATGCATCGTTACACCCCTAGACCCCACACATAACGTCATAATGTCAAAAGATTTTGTCCTTAATCATTCTTAGCATGCGCCGTCCCACATACGGGACGTTTTTCGGACTTTTTTGCAACCGGCACTTTGGCGACCCCTAGTGGCTCGCGTGTGCATATTTTGTAATACAATATATATATATATATATATATATAGAATTAAAGCCCCATTTGTTGCCTGTGGATAGACCTTTCAGGTGACAGAATCCATTGAGCGGTTCTCGAGTTACATGCCGGTATTTGAGGCTTGTGCAAAGTACACGGTATTGCGCAAAATACCACTCCCGACTCAGGCTGCAGTAGTTCCGTCAATCTAGATCCGATCTCGAAAATTATTGTGGATCTTTGTAGGCAATGAGTGTGGCTTCCAATGATACCACATGTGGGGATGTGTGAATCAGGGATCTAGGTGAACAACTAAATTCTTTAACAGGAAGCCAAATGAATTGAAGTCTATGAGAAAACTGAGTTTTTCTTTGTACACAGTTTACCAAAATCACTCCTAATCACTCATTTCTGAATGGATCTTTAGGAAATTTGGATATGTACTATATAAGGCTTCAGGCTATGGCTCCGTCTGGATTTGTAAGCCATACCACCTTCTGGGGAAATACTACCTCTGGACTACTAACTACTACAGAAAAACTTGAGTAACAAGTTTTTTTACAACTCAAGTTCAGACCTATGTAACTCTATTACGTTGGCACTAAAAGTGAATTTTGTTCTGGAATCAGAAACTTCAGAATGTCATCTTTCAAAAGAGACCAGGCTCATGCATGTGCTATAAGTATAAAGTATGTTGTTTTGGTTTGCAAAAAAAGTATGCAGTCCTCAAGTTCAAGTAAAAAAATTGCCACTTTTCTGCCCGCTTGTTAAGAGGATAGAGCGCATTAGACTGTTTTGCCAAAACGGAGCACCATGCACTTGAAGATTACACTCCGGTCTCGTCTCTCTGAACCTATAATCTAAACACTGCAGGGCTTGACATTACCACCGCCACCCACCAAATGTCGTTAGAATTTGGCTAAACAGGTGGCTTTTTCTGCCGTTCTGTGCAGAGAAAATGTACTTTCCGTGGTGGCAGTTAGGACTAGTTGGAAGCAGTGGGCAGCCATAGTCTGGCGCCCAGGGACCAATTCCAGTCGCAATGTATGTACCTACTACCTAGCATGCATGTCTAAAAGGCAGTCTGCCAAATCACACACATCCCGTTATTTCACAGTCCTAAAGGTCATCCTGTGTGTGTGTGTGTGTGTAGCAGCTGCAGGGCGTCTGGGCAGCAGATGTGACCGATGGCACGTGTGTGGCTGTCAACAATAAGTACAGACTAATGGCCTTTGGCTGTGCCAGGTACGTATATATGTGTGGGAAAGATGAGAGGTGTGTATAATAGAGACAGTGCTATGAGTCATACTCTGCAACCATAACCACTGCAGGGGAAACAACCAGTGCCGTAATATGTAACCAGTGGCTGAAATGTTAACCAAATACCCGTAGCTTGCTAAAATCATGATGTTTCAGCATGACAAAGGATTATTTTCGTACCCTGTGTCTATCAGAGAGGAAGGTTGTTTGACAAACAGTATATTATCAATATCTCCTGGTTAGACACACCACAGGAGGGAGGGAAAGATAAGTTAAGATAAGATATTCCTTTATTGATCCCCTTGGGCTATTATGGCAAAAATAGATTAGAACTAAAATGACAATGGGGCAAGTTAGCCGTTAGTGTGTGTTAGCAAGCTAGTTAGCTAAGAGACTTGCAAACATAATACTGTAGGCTATAGCTTTCTGATTTATCTTGTAATGCTTACCATGACTTGCTGCACACGTTGGCATAGAGGCTATTGTGTGTCAGGGTCCCACAGATTTCCCATTCTTGCTGCTGATGCCTCGCATCTTATTCCCGGTATCCACTCTTCTCTGCTTAAAGGCTCAGCTTTTCAGTTCAGAAGCTCATGAAAACCTAGTCCTGGGTTCTTTACCCTGTTGGTAGTGCATCCCACCACACAGCTATTTTTCTATTGTTAGCTAGCTGACTGGAATTACAAGGAGGCACTGCCACACAATACAAAGTCAATGGAGAGTAATGGAATGGTTTCCCCTGTGGTGTGGGCAGGACCTATTTGCCCTCTGTCTCTCTGTCTGTGCAGTGTGCAGTGTCAGAATGTGTTTATCTGTGTCTGTTTGTCCAGGCTGCTTGGTGTGTGCCTGTTAAAAAGCTCCATATGGATTGTGCAATCTTGCAATCTCTCTTCCTTCTCTCGTTCTTAGCTCGCTCATTATCCCTCTCCTCTCTCTCTCTCGTCATCTCTGGCTTCACTTTCTATCTATTGTGATAGACTCACACTCATACACACAGGCTCAAAAGTGTTTTGACCCCACAGTCATTGATTATGTAATGGGACATTCCTGGGTCTGTGATCGGAGATGGTACAAGCTACAGTTAATCGAGCTACACAGACACACAGCTGACTAGTCAAATAGATATATTTACCTGTGAGTGTGTGTTTTCTCCAAATGGTAGGAATGAGCTTCCCACACTTACATTGTATTGATTCACACACACACACACACACACACACACACACACACACACACACACACACACACACACACACACACACACACACACACACACACACACACACACACACACACACACACACACACACACACACACACACACACAGAGACACAAGACATTTACGGAACCATATTTGTTAAGTTGATGTTTTTCTAGAGGTATGGAACAGTTGGTTACAGATGTTGTGTGTGTGTTCCAGTGGATCAGTACTTGTCTACATGATTGATACCACCACAGGATCCATGCAGCTCTCTCACAAGCTGGAGCTAACCCCAAAACACTACCCAGGTACTGTCTGTCTGTCTGTCTGTCGCTCTCTCTCTCTCCTTCTCCCTCTCTCTTTCTATGCGGTCTCTTTCTCTCTCATACAAGTATTGTAAACATTACACATTATTCTCTAGTGTTGGGGGGGGGGGGGGGGGGGGTCACCTCAGTCTCTGCTAGTTTCACCATAAGTGTGAGTGTTCTAATCCCACACTCCCCCCTAGTGGTCACAGCTGGTATTGACACAGCTCTGTGGACAGCACTAAAATGAAGCACCCATCAACATTAGATTAGATTAAAAATATATTGTCATTGTACAGCACAAGTACTAACCAGTGTGCAAATGTAAGAGTAAAGTACTTTAACAATGTACAAGCGATTAAATGTAATATATATAACGCTACTGAGTAAATATGCTAATCTGATGTACAGTAGTATGTTCCTCATATTACAAATTATACACAAGATCGAGTCCTCCTTGTCGAGGTTTTGTTGAGATGGTATATATTGATGTATTGAAATATTATCTCAAACTATTATCG
The DNA here is from genome assembly GCF_963971535.1 of Notolepis coatsorum. Lineage (NCBI taxonomy): Eukaryota > Metazoa > Chordata > Actinopteri > Aulopiformes > Paralepididae > Notolepis > Notolepis coatsorum. The sequence goes on from NC_140175.1 coordinate 40,586,252, forward strand.
CGAAGATGGTGGCCGTTTGAGGTTGAATTGCTGACGATACAAGATAACATCTTATAAAACTGTAAAGAAGTTACATATTATTATATTTAATCATACTATATCGTGTACCTCTTCCCCTCCAGATATCTGGAACAAAACCGGCCCAGTGAAGCTGATTCGCTGGTCGCCGGACTACAGCGTTGCCATGGTGACGTGGGAGTGCGGCGGCCTGTCGCTGTGGAGCGTGTTCGGAGCGCACCTCATCTGCACCCTCGGAGAGGACTTCTCGTGGGTGGACACTCACACACACACACACACACACACACACACACACACACACCACAGCAAGACATTTTTTATCACTCACTACTAGAGACAATGTGAAACTTAAAGGAACATGCAGGCATTATGGGAAATACAACTGCAAGCCAGCCTAGCTTAGCACAAATGAATGTAAGCGGATACGGACCAGCTAGCCTAGCTGTTTATCAAAAACGCCTCTCCTAGAGTTTTAAGTTAGGCTAGTGGTCCGTATCTGCTTCCATTCATTTGTGCTAAGCTAGGAAGCCAGATTGCTTCCTACTGAATGCACAGAGAGGACATTTGTACCGTATCTTATCTTCTTTTCTGTCTCTGGAGAGTATCTCCCCTCAAACCAAAATCTAGAATGGCTGTTGAACCAAAGTTAAAATGTATGTCCTCATCATTCCCTGACCGCTGTTGCTGGGGAAAAAACTAAACTATAGGGAAACACATACGTACATGAAACACACGAGCACAAAACCATGTTCCACCCATATCAAAGGTTTGTGATAATGATCTTTCATCTCTCCGTCTCTCCAGGTATCGGTCTGATGGTACCAAGAAGGAGCCCATTAAAATCAGCTCTATGGTGAGTGGGAGTGTCACACAGATGAGTTTTCATCTTTCATTTCCAGTACAATTTCCACTCTCAGCCCTGTGATCTCGAGAAACCGCTTGTGCTGCACTTTTCTAGAACAACTTCGACTTAGTAATCTGTTCGACTTTGTAAATGGGGGGAAATCATTGCTTATAGGATTACTGATTCACTGAGTGTACCATTGATTTGTGTCTGTTCACTTTCAACAACACATTCAGAAGGGGATTGCTGATCGAGTACAACTGTTGTATGTCAGATAACGTTACGTGGAGGTAGATTGGGGAACATGATTGGTTATTGTAGGTCAGCAGTGACAGGTTTGACAGGTTATGCTCCCTTTGACCTCATTCATCAGGATATAACAATACTACTGCTCACAGATCATTATCAGCCATTTGGCCTCATTTAACAATAGCAATTATTGTTAAAAAAATATATAATCCCACGGGACAATGCATTGGTAACTTGTTTCAAATTACAATATATACCCCGTGAATATTATTGCAATGATATATGATATTTTGCAACAGGTTGACGTGACACAAGTGCTGATACGAGAGAGAGCGAGAGAGAGAACGACCGAGCGAGAGAGAGATAAGAGAGGGAGGGAGAGAGAGAGGAGAGATCGCTCCGAGTCAATTCTGAATGGCTTGGTTCAGTGGGGGAGGTTCTTGTCTGAGCTGAACTGAAGAAACGGGAGTAGCTAGAGATTGCTAGAAAACAATGCAAACCACAGGAAAAGGCCATTTATAAGATAGTTTCCCTTTTAAGAAAAAGTTGAAGGATGCAGTTGAGTTACTGATTTATTTAGTTAGTATTGTTAGTTTAGTTAGTATTGTATTTGTGGTTGGAGCCTTTGTGTGTTTTTCTTTATTTAAATTTTTTGAAGATGTTGAGTGTGCTTAGGCTAAGGTGTTTCTTATGTTTTTATTGTTTTTGTTACTGTACTGCATAGCATGTGAGCGAATCGGAGCGTGAGCGGAGCGGGTGGTTTTGACGTGAGCGACGGAGTGGGTTTTAAAATGGGTCGGCGCGACGTCCGGAGCGAGAGTTCTCCTCCGCTCCAATCCACTCCGGGCCGCTCACAGTGGTTTAACACTGATGTAATATACATGTAGTACAATGCCAAAGCAACAGATGGCGATGTACAAACATGAAGGCCATTTTCAACCAATGAGAAGGGTGAACCGTCACTCACATCCTGTTAGAAAAAGTATATGACGCCATTGTTGTTGTCGTTAGCTTACATGCTAACGTTAATGGCAGCGACCATAGCATTGTGGCTAGGCTAGCTATCATCGCTTAGTAGAGCTAGTGAATGGATAAACAACGTTATTTAACATTACAGAATGGGTACAATTACAATACGGCTCAATACAAACAATTGTTAAGGGGCCCAGGGCGTGTAGACTGTTGTAGTTTGGTCAAATCAAGCAAATTGACATCATGCTCCAAAAAAAAAAAAAAAAAATCTGCCGAGCGATGTGGAGCGCTCGATTCAAGGTGAGCAGTGAGTGAGCGGAGAGCGACTTGGGGGCGGGGTCAACATGAGCGATTAGCGGAGCGGAACAAGCCGTCTAGAGCGATGAGCGGATTTCTCGCCCGCGCCGATCCGCTCACATGCACTGCTGTACTGTAATGTTGTAGGTTGTGTGTTAGGACCCCAGGAAGAATAGTCTTTCACCCATGGGTGTAGACTAATGTGGATCCATAAATAAACAAATAAACACATATTCACATGTTATACTGCAATGCACTTACTTTGTACTCTGGTTAGATGCCAACTTTATTTTGTTGTACTCTGTACTTGCAATGACAATACTTTTAATCTAATCTGATCTGAGACCAGTCATAGAAATGGTGTAAATCAGGGGTCCCCAAACTTTTTCCTGTGAGGGCCACATAACTTTTCCCTTCTCTGGTGGGGGCCGGGGTCAGTTTGTAACAGAAAAAGTGTGACGATCACAGGGGTGCCAAAACGTAAACATTTATTGTTTTCCAGAAAGCCACACATAACCTAATATTAATAACCCTTTCCGGGATCTTCACAGAAAAAAACGTCACGAATTAAATAATAACACTATTAATGAAATAAATATACAGTACCTACAGACCACCTAGCTCTAGCTCTGTACTATTTAAAAGCACAGTGCAGGACACACTCAAAGGTTATCACACCTCAGAGATGGCAGTGGACATGTATGACAGGACAAAGGCCATATGTAATGGCCTTGGGATTGAGGAACATACTACCAGCCAAAGGAGGAAGCAGAAAAGGATGGATGAGTATGTAGTTGAGTCTTCTTGTGGCACAAGCTCAGACCTCAGCTCAGGAGATCAGCTGAGACAGAGACTGTTCTATCCAGTCCTCGACAGAATGCTGCAAGAGCATGAGAGCAGGTTCTCATGAGTTGGAGAACAACTTATGAGAGGCATACAGGCATGTAACCCCTCGCCACACATTACAATATCCAACTACTGCCAGAGGAGATCACAGTTGCAAAGTGTTTCCTGACCAGGACAGGCAGAGATGCAGTCCCTACTATCCAAAGTGTATTTGGATGAATAAAACTTGAATTCAAAATGTTCCGTATTGTAAAGAATCAGTGAACCTCCTGACTGTGTGTCTCTCCTTGTCAGAGCTGGGGAGCGGAGGGCTACCACCTGTGGGTGGTCTCTAGCAGACCGGAGAGAAGGAGACAGGAGGAAGATGAGGAGGGAGAAGAGGAGGGAGAGATGGTCCCGCCCCCTCCACGCTCTCAGCAGGCTGGCATCCTGCAGTTCCACTTCATTAAGAGCGCCCTCACGGTGAACCCCTGCACGGTGAGTGGAGGAGCGCCCACCATCTCTCACACACACACACACACACACACACACACACACACACACACACACACACACACACACCAGCATTGCTCTTGTAATTAATAAAGTAGCTATTGATCTTCTACACACACATAGAAATAGGGATGTCCTGATTAGGTTTTTGCCCCCGTCATTGTCATTTAATATTGAGTATCTGCTGATACCGAGTCCCGATCCCATATATGTATTTTCCTAGATAATACAGCTGCACAGTGTACACATCAAGTATATTATAAGCATATTAATGCACAGTGCACACATCAAGTATATTATAGGCGTATTATCCTCTTAAGCCTGAGGGGTTCGGTACCGGACCCACAATGACATCATGCCATAAATCCATCTCTACAGAATGTATGAATTAATGTTGTGTTTTTTCTCTCCAAATGTAGCCAAAAGTAAAAACCCTAACCCTGTCAAAACAGCAGTCAAAGTGTATATTTTCAGCAATACGTTTGTTTACCAATGGTTTAAAATGTTATTAGTGAGTTAATATGAGTATAATATGAGTTATAGAAATCTAGTCGGAAAAAGGCTAATATTGACGCTAGGAAATGACGCCGCCATTTTGTTTGTAGTCAAGTCAAGAGTTTTATTTGTCACGGCATACAGGCATACAAGCATACAGTGAAATGCGGGAGGTCATGCCCGCAGCGATTGTGCAATAATACAAGTAATAAAAAAGGAATAAGACATTTGTGCAATAATACAAGTAATAAGAATAAGACATAACAGGTATAATGTACATAAAGTTTACAAAAGCATGGTAAAAGACATGCTAAGGTCCTGCGATAGTGCACGTTAGTGCCATAAAACACAATGTAGTTAGTTTCTCTACCTTTCTGTGAATGTTTAGCAAAAACGGCGTTGCAATCTGATTAAAAACTGTGGAGAAATTAACATTATAAAAAATTAACTGAGATTTCATTCACGGTTTGTGAATCACGGCTGGTGATACTAATTCCAGATTGAACTCTGCCATTGGAAAGGGGAGATTTGGCCCGATCCATAGATGTGCGACTTTACATTACATTTTAAATGTTTTACATTTTGTCATTTAGCTGACGCTTTTATCCAAAGCGACTTACACGTTTTGTACAACAAGACAGCAGGAAGGGTACACACTTCTAGGCCACTCTTCTTTTGGAAAGAATAATACAAAATTAGATTTTTTTTTTATAATACCGGTATATATATATATTTTGCATTCGACTAAGAGGTTGGCAGTCGACTACGGCTCCTTTCGATCGATTAGTCGACTATTCGACTAATAGGGGTCAGCCCTAGTGCACACCAAGTATATTATAGTCATATTAATGGCACATGCACAGTGCACACTTCAATATATTATAGGCATATTAATGGCACGTCTCCACTACCTTGCCACGCTGGAATCTGCTGCCGCTTGGTTTGGCTTGTTCCACTGCAAACTGACCCGTAGGGAACAGCGCCTACCCATGGCTAATTTAGGCACTACCCTGGCGTTGGTACTATCATGCTATCCATGCTGCAATTCAATACTGCAGACCATTGATTGGTTGATGGAACTGTTACTCGTCACAAAAACGTTGTCCCATGTTTATGGTAAGATCTGTGGCAACATTTTACAGTCAAGCCCATATTGTGGAAAAGTTTAGTGAAACCCATATTTAAGAAATTGATCAATCTAGTGATCTATGCACAAAAACAATTATTGTTTTCAGCTAATCTAAAAAAAATACAGTGTTGTATTTATAGGTAATGTTATGGGGAATAAAATAATACAACCACCTAAATGGTTCATTAAAATCTGTAATTCTGACAACATTTTAGGCTGACAATTAATAGTATATGCAATTGCTGGATCTTAATTTATGTTTGATCTGCGAGGAAGAGCCGGCGAGGAAGAGGGAAGACAACTTACATTTACATTTTGTCATTTAGCTGACTCTTTTATCCAAAGGGACTTACAAGTTCTGTACGACAAGTCGGCAGGAAGGGTACAACTCTTTCAGCTGAGTAACAATGTTCATCAAACAGTGTTGAAATGTAGGTGCTATAGTGTTGAGTGCATAGTAGTAGAGACATTATTAGTATAGTAGGTAGTAGTATAGGCAAGGAAGATTATTTAGTGGAAAAGTGCATGATAGTAAAAGACAGTAGTACAAAGGTTAGTTTTCTTGTTTTTTTTCTCCATTTGAGTGAATGCCTTGTCTGTTCATCTTGTTATCAACAAGTAAAGGCTTTGAAACTCATATTAAAATAAATTGGTCAATCGAATCTAGTGATCTATGCACAAAAAGTATTACTTTTGTCAACAAATCTCGCAGTTACAATAAGATTGTATCACAAGCAGTGTTGTATTTATAGGTGAAGTAACGTTATTTCCAATGTCCACACATTGATTTCTCACTACCCTTTTTGCATTTTACAAAATAGCTATGGTTAATCCAAAACCTAATTTAATTTCAACCTTTATTTAAACTTGAAAGGCAACTGAGGTTTCCCTCATTTACAGTCATGTCGAGTGTACATACAGAAGTAAACTAAAAAGGCCCTGAACCCATCAGTTACTAGTTACCTTTAAGAAAAAGATTTTGCATAGAAAACATGGCAAAAATGTATGAAGATTATATACTTTCACATTTGAAGCCTGTCAACTTCAAGAGGATGTAATCAGAGCAGCAGAACTGGGCCACACCACTTTAACATAACCTTTAATCAGAGCAGCAGAACTGGGCCACACCACTTTAACATAACCTTTAATCAGAGCAGCAGAACTGGGCCACACCACTTCAACATAACCTTTAATCAGAGCAGCAGAACTGGGCCACACCACTTTAACATAACCTTTAATCAGAGCAGCAGAACTGGACAACATACCACTTTAACATAACCTTTAATCAGAGCAGCAGAACTGGACAACATACCACGTTAACATAACCTTTAGAGGTCAGTGGATCAAGATTTGAATGCTCAAGCACTGGAATACACAAACATCATTGTAGAATGCATACCTTTACTTTAGTTACTTAAGTACATGCAATAGCAAATACTTCGACTTTTACTTTTACCAGAATACTCATTTGTCTGGGTATTTCTACTTTTACTTAAGTAAAGGAACTGGTCAGTGGAAATGCACCATAAGTAGTTTCAGCCCCTAGATGTCACTAGAGAACCACCAACACAATGTGTTGCTGTACCATTGAACTTCAGATCAAACTGTCAAACTAGGCATTGCAGATCAAATATGACTCAAGATCCAGCAATGTCATATCAAACTTGAAACAAATGTCAGAAATAGGAAAACTAGAAGACTGCCCAGTGCCCACTAGCGGCACGTTTATCGAACCAAGCGAGTAGGGAGGGGATATATGTTGGGTTAGGTTTACTATTTGTTCAAGGGGGACAGTGTACATTAATAAATATTTTAAAAACGTAAATGCACCCAATTTTAGCCAAAAAGGCTAATTTCCATTGGTAGTCCCCCTGCCAGAAGGTACAGGCTAAAATCCTATGTAAAAAAGTACAAGCGAGATAAATAACATTACAATAAAAACAAAAACAAAGCCACATATAGTAGGACATAAGATAGGGATACAGGGCACAATTCAGTCATGGACGCATGGACAGAGCACATCATGAGTCATGACAGATTAGACATGCACCATAACATCATAACACGCATGTAACATGCATTCGCTGCCCAAAGGTTGACAGCCAGAAATGTCCTGAGCACAGCAAAATAAGAAGAGAACAAACTTTGACCTTAGAATACATGTGCAAACACAAAAGCACACACACACCCAGGTTGTTCTGACTGACATGTGCAGACCCATAGACAAAATGCATGCATGAAGTCTCACCATCTGTCTCTCCTGTAGCCCTAGCTAACCTCTCTATGCTTAGCTACACATATATACACTCATCATAGGACTGAGTATTCCTTACACCCTCTCTCTCTCTCTGTCTCTCTCTCTGTGTCTCTCTCTCTCTCTCTCTCTCTCTCTCTCTCTCTCTCTCTCTCTCTCTCTCTCTCTCTCTCTCTCTCTCTCTCTCTCTCTCTCTCTCACACCAGAGTAATCAGGAGCAGGTGTTGCTCCATGGGGAGGACCGCCTCTACCTGACCTGCGGTGACCCCACACAGGCCCACAACGCCTCGGACACGCATGGTGCTCCCCATCCTCACCCCCACCCGCACATCCACCCCCACCAGCGGGACGGCAGCCCAACGCACCCCCACCCTCCCAGTCCCACCTCCTCTCTCTCTCAGGGACTCAGCACTTTACTCGGACACAAGCACTGGCACGTGGTCCAGGTAAGACATTAAGAATCTACGGAGTGGGGTGTAATGATCTCAATGCAGAATGGAGAGGGCGACTCGAGAAGATGGTCTGTCTCCGTGTGGTGAGCTTCAGGATCCGTCATCAGTGTGTTCCCATCTGTATGAGAAACACACATGGTGTGGACATGTATAGACATATAGGATGGACCAGTATCAGTTTAGCCTTGGTGTGGACTAGCCCCTTTCGTGACTGTGATGCACGCCAACAGGGTTTTGACGAGTGAATCCACAGTCACTTGCTAGTCCATAGCAAACCAAACTAGATTTACCATGAAGAACTGGTTCTGCCCCAACCGTTCGTTATACAAGTATCACAGAGAAATTTCAAAAGTAGTCTCACAGTTGCACAAGGGTTTCGGACAAAAATACGTGATGGTTTGAAAGCTTGGCGTTGCTAATAAACATGTAAAATACTTTTTATAAACGTGTAAACATCACAGAGGCAGCGTTGCATCAAAATGGCTTCTTCTCTTCTGCATTTGTGACATGCTTGCGCTGTGATTGCTGTGCGCACCAGGCATGTCACAAATGCAGAAGAAGAGCGCAGGCATGTCACAAATGCAGAAAAAGAGAAGAAGCCATTTTGATGCAACGCTGCCTCTGTGATGTTTACATGTTTATAATTTTTTTTTAAATGTTTATTAGCAACGGCGAGCTTTCAAACCATCACGTATATCTGTCCGAAACCCTCGTGCAACTGTGAGTATCCTTGACATTTCTCTGTGATACTTGTATAATGAACGGTTCAGGCAGAACCAGTTCTTCATGGTAAATCTAGTTTGGTTTGCTATGGACTAGCAAGTGACTGTGGATTCACTCGTCCAAACCCTGTTGGCGTGCATCACAGTCACGAAAGGGGCTAGGTGTGGACATGTATAGCCATATAGGATGGATCAGTCCCACTATTGGTACGTGACCGACCAGTCTATCCTTTGGGCCAATGTACACAAAGTGTCAGTATTACTGTTTGGAACTAGCAACGCAGCACAGATATTCCAGGTTCTGCAAGGTCTGGATTTCAGGATTCACTGTGTTAAGGCTCTACTTTAATTACATGTATCTTGCTTTGTGGTGTTGCCCTCTGTTCAATATGATACATTGACATGGTCGAGTCTTCCAACCAATGAAGATCCAAGTAACCAAGAGCCACGTTTTAACACGACGGTAAAGGAATTAGATTTTATTAATACAGATTACTACTCTGTATTAGCCAGTAGTTAAAAGATCAGTACCCGGAACAGGTGTTGGCAGTGGGTGTAATGGATTTCTGTTTGATTTGATTATATTTTCTACCTGTGGTGGTCTCAGTACAGGCTGACAGTAGAAATACTAATATGCAGAAACACAATGGGAATGCATTTGTTCTCATGTGTTATTTACTTTTCCTCTTCTAGATTCACAGCACATACCTAGAGAGCAACTGGCCTATACGGGTAAGAGTATAAACGTGTGTGTGTGTGTGTGTGTACGTACGTAGAAAATAAATACCACAACATGCATTAAGTCTACAGAGTCACGAGTATGTATACAGGGTTGTTTATATAGCATGTTTGAGAGCTGTGTATATGAATAGTAAAATCAATAGACTTGGTCAATACGACCACACAAGCACTTTCCAACTATGGATTGTGTGTGTATGTGTGTCCATGACACTTCCACACTGTTAAAATAACATTGTTTGCATAACATGGGTGTGTGTTTTCATCTGGTCGGTGTGTAAATGATGACCCTGTTTGCCTGTGTACGTCTGTATTTGTATGTCCAGTATGCAGCCATAGACACAGCAGGTCAGTGCATGGCAGTAGCAGGGAGGCGGGGCTTTGCACACTACTCCTTATTCACCAGGAAGTGGAAGCTGTTTGGTAACATCACTCAGGTAAGCTTTATCACCAGTCTAGAGAATGATGCTTGTTTAACATGTTTAACATGGGCAGTGACCTCACTGTCAATACAGTTACTGATGTCTCTGTGCCATTGTGTGTTTGTGTGTGTGTGTGTGTGCCCTCTAGAGTTTAACAGGGGTGTAACAATTAAAACCATCAAAAGATTTAATTCTGTATTAACTTTGTTTAGGCAAAGGTTTGATGCATCATGCAATTGTAAATTTGTATTACAGCCCAATTTGATTGGTGTTGTAAAGGTTTAAATAGGTCTGAGGGGACTGTTTGATTTACCTGTAGCTATGATTATTAAATATATGAAAACCACTGTTAGTCCACTTTTTTTTTAAAGTCAACTTATATATATTATATATAAGTTGCTTTTTTATTATTTATTTAAAAAATTTTGCATATTATGTGCTTATTAGAAAATTGGTTACAACTTCCAGTATGGTTCTTTCACCTCTATTGGACATGGAGGCTAACTGTTGTTTGTTGGTCTCTAGGAGCAGAACATGACGGTAACGGGTGGTCTGGCCTGGTGGAATGACTTTGTGGTGGTGGCCTGTTACAATTTCATCGACCAGCAAGAAGAGGTGAGACCTCTAAACGAGAGTACATGGAAAACTGACATGCCTGTCGATTGGTTATTGCAGAATGTTGTTATCAGCAGATTATTGTTATTAGTGGTTTTGACCCTGTTAACGTGTTTGTTTTTCTATACACTTTATTTTCGCATAAAATTTATTTGTACGGCCCGACAACACACGTTAATGTCCCCATGGGCCGGACACGTCTTCTTTAAACAAGTCAAGAAGAAACATCACAATGAATCAAGAACAAAACAAAAACACCATGAAGTCCAAAAAATGTAGAATAAATAAAATAAATGAATTAGTACCCACGCTTGACACCCTTTCCCTCCCCCCTCTCTCTTTTCCCTCCCCCCTCTCTCTCTCCCTCTCCTCTCTCTCTCTTCTCTCTAGTTGAGGCTGTACCTGCGGTCTTCTAACCTGGACAATGTGTTTGCCTTTGTGACCAAGCTCCACTGTGACACCCTGCTGCTCAACGTCTTCAGGGACATGATTATCATGTTCAGATCTGACTGCTCCATCTGTCTCTATAGTATAGAGAGAAGACATGACGGGTAGGAACACATATATATATATACATACACTGCTCCGTCTGTCTCTATAGTATAGAGAGAAGACATGACGGGTAGGAACACATATATATATACATACACTGCTCCATCTGTCTCTATAGTATAGAGAGAAGACATGACGGGTAGGAACACATATATATATACATACACTGCTCCGTCTGTCTCTATAGTATAGAGAGAAGACATGACGGGTAGGAACACATATATATACATATACTGCTCTATCTGTCTCTATAGTATAGAGAGAAGACATGACGGGTAGGAACACATATATACATATACTGCTCTATCTGTCTCTATAGTATAGAGAGAAGACATGACGGGTAGGAACACATATAATAATAATAATAATAATAATAATAATAATAATAATAATAATAATAATAATAATAATAATAATAATAATAATAATAATAATAATAATAATAATAATACATCTATCTTATATAGCGCTTTTCCAGGTGCTCAAAGACGCTTTACATGGGCAGGAGAGACAAACTATGGCAAAACAAAAAAACAGAACAAAAACCGAACAAAAATAATACATGACAAAATAAAATAAAACTGACAATTAGAGGTCAAAAGCAAGATTGAAAAGGTGAGTTTTGAGGGCTGATTTAAAAGATGTCGGGGTGTTTGCATCACGGATATGGCTGGGGAGGGCATTCCAGGGGGAGGGGGCAGCAGCAGCAAAGGCCCTGTTGCCCCAGGTCCGGAGCTTGGTCGTGGGAGGTGTTAGGAGGTTGGCATCGGCAGACGTAAGGCGACGGGTAGGCGTGTGACGGTGGAGGAGGTCGGACGGGTAGGCGTGTGGCAGTGGAGGAGGTCGGACAGGTAGGGAGGGGCAAGGTTGTTGAGGGCTTTAAATGTGATGAGGAGTATTTTAAAATGTATCCTGTATTTGATTGGAAGCCAGTGGAGGTCGTGGAGGACAGGGGTGATGTGATCAGAGCGACGGGTGGAGGTGAGCATGCGGGCAGCAGAGTTTTGGACATATGGAGTTTATTGAGAATAGTGTTTGGTGAGCCGTAGAGGATGCTGTTGCAGTAATCTAGTCTTGATGATATGAATGCATGAACCAGTGTTTCAGCAGCGGAGAGTGATAGGGAGGGGCGGAGACGAGCAATGTTCCGGAGGTGATAGAAGGCCGATTTGGTTATGTGGTTCACATGGGGGAGGAAAGAAAGGGTGGAGTCCAGGATGATGCCAAGGTTACGGACGTGAGTGGAGGGGGTGACAATGGAACCATCAATATTTAGGGTGAAATCCTGGGTGTGGCTGGTGAGGGATTTTGGACCGATAATGATGATTTCTGATTTATTGCAGTTTAATTTGAGAGTTATTTTGCATCCATGTTTTCATGTCTGTGAGGCAGGTGGTGAGGGTGGAGAGAGTGGCTGGAGTGATAGTCTTGGTGGAGAGGTAGAGCTGAGTGTCGTCTGCATAACGGTGAAAACGGAGGCCATGTTGGCGGAGAATCAGACCAAGTGGAAGGATGTAGAGGATGAAGAGCAGGGGACCAAGTACTGAGCCTTGGGGGACACCATATACATATATATGTATATATACACTGATCCACCTGTCTATAGTATAGAGAGGTAGGAACACACACACACATATATAGGGTGTAACGGTACATGTATTCGTCCCGCAAATTTACGGTACGGCCTTCACGGTGCGGTACACGCAGCCATACGAAGAATACGTCTCATACCACTAGGTGAAAGTAGGGTTGCACATTTTACAAATCTATGCTCAATATCTTTACTTTACTTTACACTGGCTTACATTGATCTTTAACGTTGTATATTAATCTTGTATTGCCAAATGTAGATGATTAATAAAATGTTGAAGCTTGCTTGGGCACGATGACAAGCGGACAGAATTAACAACGCGCACTGACACTTTGCACTCGGCTCTCCCCTCCTCCTCTCCCGTTTACTACAGCCTATGTGTCCCTAAAACAAAACCATGATGAATTAATTAAATGTTTGTAACACAGAAGGGTCATTACAATTTTGCAGTTTTCATCAGTTTTCTTGCTGAACGCACTCAGAAGCTTAGCCACCATTACGAATAAAAGGGTGTCTGTCATCTTATCAATTGTGACGTTCTTTCGCCAGGAAAGTCTCTGCGTTCTATAATCTAAAATAAGTGTTCGTGATTTGTGAAGCGTCTTGCCAGTAGCGCTCTCTCTCACTTCCCCCAAAAAGTCCCCAAGTTCCAAAATACACACACACACACACACACACTCATACACTCTCATACACACTCATTCTGTTCATCACCAAATATGTGTGTTTTGAATGGCTTGCTTTCTTCCTGGTCCAGCATAAAATCTTCTGATCTCACACACACACACACACACACACACACACACACACACACACACACACACACATTCTGTTCATCGCCAAATATGTGTGTTTTGAATGGCTTGCTTTCTTCCTGGTCCAGCATAAAATCTCCTGATCTCACACACACACACACACACACACACACACACACACACACACAGACACAGACACAGACACACACACCCATCAGGGGTAGAATGGCTGCCGTCAATGGTGTCATTGAGCAGCCTGGTACGTACAGAGACTTGGAGGAGAAGCAGTGGGTTTAACATCACATGACCGAGCTGGAGTCACAGCTTTACATCCAACAGTTCAATAGACTGGACGTCACACTCTTATGTTGTTAAAGTCTCTCTGGAGTGGGTATGGATTGGGTATTGGAGTGGGTATTTAACCAGAAGGTTCAAGAGGTTCAACCAAGTTAAAAACACACACACCTCTAGTCCCCAAATAGACACAAGAAAGGAACCACAGTATAACCTTCAATAACTATGGAGTATAAATACACCGTAAACTCGTAAAGTCAACTACTTATTCCCACTGTGGTCCTTTTTTACTCCTACTTTAAACTACTCTATAATGTAAACAATTCTTCAACCTCTTGCTTTTGAGCAGGTCTATATGTTTATTTTCAAGTTCACCATTGTGTGTGTGTGTGTGTGTGTGTTCAGTCCCAATCCGTCAGCCAGTGTGGAGCTGCTTCAGGAGGTGTCCATGTCTCGCTACATCCCCCACCCTGCCCTAGTGGTCTCCGTCACCCTCACCTCCGTATGCTCAGAGACCGGCATCACACTCAAAGCCCCGCAGCAGGTATCACTCACTCACTCACTCACACGCATCATGTAATAATTCACCTTCATTTCAATCAATTCTTAATTTAAATTACAACTCGGTGATAGTAGATTTGTTCTAAGATGAGACTTTAATGTCCCTGTGGGACATTATTCCATCTCTTAATGGAATACACATTAGAACCTTTTCCTAGAAAACATAAGATTTTTCAAAAAAGAAATTCCACTTTGTAAAGTCATTGACTTGAGAATGAATTGATGGCTACCCTCACACACAAACACAGGGGTAAATCCTTGATGTTACTCTGTATCTCTGACACCTGACTGCGCGTCTTGTCTGTCCCAGGCCTGCATGGCAGAGAGTATCATGTTGAACCTGGCTGGCCAGCTGATCATGCTGCAGAGGGACCGGTCGGGACCCCAGGTACGAGACAAGGAGACCCCTACCAACCACAAGAAGCTGGTGAGTCCTCACACCTTGGGACCACAAGCTACTCCCTCCCATTATTTATTTTCCAGTATCACTTCCTTTGTCTGACACCTGTCTGTTTCATCTGTTTGTCATCTAGTGGCCTCGTCATGTGGTCTCTGATAGCAGTGATAATTTTTGGTTATAAGAAATGAATTAATGAGTCCAAACTTAAAATCTTTGATTGTGAACATGATAACTCAAATAGTTATCATGTTTATGATCCCTAGATGATTAACCCTATTGACTTTGGTGACCCCCATGACCTTTCCTCTAGGGCTAACATCATGGCCAAACTTTCAATTTTAGAATTAGTGTATCTCGAATACCTTTCGTTCAAATCTTTTCTAATTTGCTGTGTACATTCATGACCCCTAGAGGAAGAAGCATATTGACTTTAGTGACCCAATGACCTTTCTTCTAACATCAGGCTGAACTTTCAATTTTTAAGTTAGTTCATCTCCTCATCCTTTAGTCATACAGTCATGAAACTGGTATCCAGAGATGCACAACTACTATGCCATAAGGACCTACAAAGTCCTCCATATTGGAATTTCTGCCATCTTGAATGATTGGAAAAACACTTTTTTACCTACTTCCCCAGCATGTTCACTTGCTTCTCACCAAACTCAGTGTGGAATTTGGGAACTAAAATCTTCAAATGTGTAATTTAGATAATTGATCGACGAAACCATATGACCGCCAGATCCAATCAAATAAAAAATAAAAAAACGTGTGGTAAAGAGGAAATTATTTGTTACTTGTGAATGCGCTGTCCGATTTCCACCAAACTTTAAAAACCATTAACTGCACTTCAACGGCATGGATTAGGCACATTAAGCACTCTGATGGCACAGGTCTAGTTTCACTGGTTGCTTTAGTGTTGAGAAACTGACCAGGCTCCAATCTTATCCAATGTGTGTCACAGTAGCCTTCAAGAACCATGAGACATATCCTTTTCTCATTATCATTAATTATGCATATCCTAATACCATGTAGATGCATGCAATTCTGAGGTCGTAAGCCCTTACAACTCCGGGTCTTCAATGTCTGTCCCCATCTCTCCCCTGTCCCAGCTGCCGTTCTGTCCTCCGGTGGTGCTGGCCCAGTGTGTGGAGAACGTATGGACCACCTGCCGCTCCAACAGGAAGAAGCGCCACCTGCTGGAGGCCCTGTGGTTGTCATGCGGTGAGGCGGGCATGAAGGTGTGGCTGCCCCTGTTCCCTCGGGACAACCGTAAGCCCCACTCCTTCCTGTCGCGGCGGATCATGCTGCCCTTCCACATCAACATCTACCCGCTGGCCGTGCTGTTTGAGGACGCTCTGGTGCTGGGCGCCACCAACGAGACTGTGTTGTACGACGGCCTGCAGGGGGTCTCGGAGCCTCTGGAGGCGATGTTCCCCTACTGCACCGTGGAGAGGACGTCCCAGATCTACCTCCACCACATCCTGCGACAGCTGCTCGTCCGCAACCTGGGAGAACAGGTGGGCCTGGGGGGACATTAGGGTTGAGCCTGTGGCTCTATGAGAGGCTTGGACAGTTGCATTCAATCAATACATTTGTATTTATATAGCACATTTACAACAGTTGTGACTGTACCAAAGTGATTCACAGATAAAACGGAGTAAAGAAAAATACATATACAAAACATACTAAATATAAAAGTGCAAATAAGTGCAGGGGTGAACTTCAGATATAAATAAAACAAAATAAGAATAAAAAAGAAAAGTGCAGTAGAATAAAAAAATAAGGCATAAAAGGACTAAAAGTAACGACATAGGAGGCAGGCTCAGCTCTGGTCAAAGGCCAGGGACAATAGATACGTCTTGAGCTGGGACTTAAAGACCTCAAGGGTCTGGGCTGACCTAATGTGGAAGGGGAGGTTATTCCACAGTTTAGGTGCGACTATTAGGGGTGTAAAGGTACACGTATCCGAACCGTTTTAGTACTGGACCTAAGGTTCAGTACGGCTGTGTACCGAACGAATACAACGGTACGTTAACCACTAACGATCGCACTTGCAGAACCTTTTTTTGCGTGCAGAATTGAATTCAAAATTCGATTATAAATTTCAATATAGAATATTCGTTGCGCAGCCTTACTAAGCGTCTGTCTACCACCGCAGAGACACTGGTATCGAATCCGGCTGTCAGCGGTGCCTCCGGCTTGGTCGGTCGTCACATACTGACACAATTGGCAGTGTCAGCGGTTGGGAAGCCGGTGGGTGGTATCCTGGTCGTCGTAAACAGCGACTCCTACAGGTCGGTCAGGGCGCCGGCACAGCAAGGGAAGGAACTGGTGATGGTAGTGTGATCCTCCCACGCATTACACTTCACCAATGAGAGTCCGCGCCGTCAGGTGAAAAGAGGCTGCTGGCTGTCTCCTATGTATCGGAGGAAGCATCTGATAGACTTCAGGGCTCCCTAGACTGGCAAGTAGGGGGCAAATGCGCACAACGACCAGGAAGGGGAGGGGGGAATTGGTATAACGACTAAATTGGGATGGGAGAAAAATAGGAGGAGAAAAAGTAGATAAAAAAAAAAAAAATATTCGTTGACAGCCATACAAGTACAATTAGTTACTGCACACTACATCACCCCTGAGTGGAACATGGAAAGCCAAACTTTCCCCCACTGTACCGAAAACCCGTACCGAACTGTGACTTCAAAACCGAGGTACATACGTACCGAACTGTGGTTTTTGTGTACCGTTACACCCTAGCGCCTATGGAAAAAGCTCTGTCCCCTTTTGGTTTTTAGCCTACACCTGGGCACATGTAGCAGCAGTTTGTCGGCTGACCTTAGGGCTCTGGATGGGGGGGTGGAGACACGAGTTCGGTCAGGTACTGTGGGGCCAGGCATGACTCGTATCACCTGGGGTTTGTTTTACTCGGCTAGAGGAGGGGTTGGACACTTTGGGCTAGATCCACAAAGAATGTATTGCACGGTGCTAGTTGCACCCTTACTTACAATTCATTATGAATTGAAAATGGGGGACCCTGATGTAAACGAGACGAAAGTCTTTCTCTGGTCTGCATCCCCTTAACAATTGTGTGTATTGAGATGTACTGTATTGTACCGATTGTGCAATCTGTGAATACAATTTTCATTCAATCAATCACCTCGCAGATTGATTGATTGAATGAAATTTGTATTAACGGATTGAGAAAGACCAGAGAAAGACTTTTGTCTTGTTAACATCAGGGTCCCCCATTTTCAATTCATATTGAATTGTAAGTAAGGGTGCAACTAGCACCGTGCAATCCATTCTTTGTGGATCTAGCCCTTTGTTTTTTTATTTTAACAGTTGAAACTTAAAGGGATGGATTAGATTTTCAGGAACCTTCGCTCTCTTTGCTACTTACCAGTGGTGTTGTTGGTCGGTAGAGTCCTACTTACCAGTGGTGTTGTTGGTCGGTAGAGTCCTACTTACCAGTGGTGTTGTTGGTCGGTAGAGTCCTACTTACCAGTGGTGGTGTTGGTCGGTAGAGTCCTACTTACCAGTGGTGTTGTTGGTCGGTAGAGTCCTACTTACCAGTGGTGGTGTTGGTCGGTAGAGTCCTACTTACCAGTGGTGTTGTTGGTCGGTAGAGTCCTTTCTCAGCACAATCCAAGCTGACGGAAGACAGCTGAAATCTACTCCACAGTGCACACTAAGTGGACTCCAGTTGTCTTCAGTCAGCTTGTACAGACAGGAACTTGACCCCATTGACTTTGCATTATTTTATGGATAACTAGCTAGAGCTAATATTGGTATTAACAATGTCATTGGTAAGTAGATTATGGCCAGGGTTCCAAACATCTGAACTATACCTTTTAAGAATTATGGCAGCGAGAGTCAGGCTGTTTCCATTCAGGTCAAATAACAAGGAAAAGCACTAATGGAATTAATGTTGAATGGTATACAAGTTGAATTAAGTATTTCTTTTATTCAAAGAAGAAAAAGTAAACATTTAGGTGGAACGTCGGAGTTAGTTAGAGAAAACATTGGTATGATGTAGCATTCATTAATTGCCTGTTTTGTGTTATACTACTGGTGTATTGTGTGTGTGTGTGTGTGTGTGTGAGTGATGTCCTAATGGAACAATAGAAAGCCAACATGAAGAGGAAGTAAGGTAAAAGCTGAATAATAAATGTGCTCCCTTCTCTCCTCCGCTTCCTCCAGGCGTTGCTGCTGGCCCAGTCTTGCGCCTCCCTCCCCTACTTCCCCCACGTCATGGAGCTGATGGTGCACGTGGTGCTGGAGGAGGAGGCCACGTCGCGTGAGCCCATCCCCGACCCGCTGCTGCCCACGGTGGCCAAGTTCATCACAGAGTTCCCCCTCTTCCTCCAGACCATCGTCCACTGTGCCAGGAAGACGGAGTACGCCCTGTGGAACTACCTGTTCGCCGCCGTGGGGAACCCCAAGGATCTGTTTGAGGAGTGTCTCATGGCGCAGGACCTGGATACAGCTGCCTCCTATCTCATTATACTCCAGGTATGGTATACACAGGGCTCTACGCTAACCTTTTTCCCAAGGAGCACATGTGCTCCTAAATAAAAAAAATTAGGAGCACACAAAGAAATTTAGGAGCACCCAAAAATATTTAGGAGCACAGTGAAAATATTTCAAGTATTTTTTTTCAAAAATAAATGTATATTTGTACTGTGCATGCATGTGTGTAAATTAGCTCTTGCTACAACCCTGCATGTTTACATTTTGTATTTTGTACTTGATGTTCATTAACATGTGCTGTCCCTATCAAATAAACTATCAAATCAAACTACTGCTACAAAAGGTTCAGTCACTTAACTTTAGCTTTTGCCCCTTTTATGCATACAATGCCTATGTTTTGGCTGTGTTGCTCTTCTAGAAAAATAATCCTTTCAGGGTTTCCTATTGAAAAACTGTACACCTCCAGTACAGAAACATTGTTTATGAGTTTGCGTGTCAGGTAGACCATTGATTGACAGTCGAGTCTGCCAATTACATCACACCGCTTGCACTCCGGCCGTCCGGCGCTGCAGCTGGACCCTATTGCCCATCTCTGCTGTTGATAATGCTAGCCAAGTTATTATTATTATACACACAGATACACAGTGGGCCAGTGACTTTGGTGTAACAATGCATCGATCCTAAGGGGGAAATTCAACTGCATCGATTTGAAAATGTTAGAATAGATTATCGCAATTTTAATGTGTACACGTTATGTTATTGTCATACAGCCAACACACCGACATACGCTACTGCATCAACGTTATGATTAACAAAGAAAGGCATTCGTTTTGTTGCATTAACGTTATATTACTATTGCTATCGATAAATCTAGGTGTTCTAAAATCTATTGCTATTGGTAAGAGAGAGACTATAATAAGTTAGTGTCTCGGAAAACGAGAGCCCTGATCGCAATGGCGGAGTTTCAGGAAGTAAACAAGCAAAATGAGCGCTTCCGATTGGTCATTTGCTTTATTTCCCATGAAACCAGTCACTGCACTCTACTGTGATTGGACCGTTGGCTTGAGTGCAATGTGGGACTTGTCGTTTTTTAACGATTCTCAGCGGAGAAATAAAAAGTACGACTGAGGCTGTAATCTGCACTCTCACACCGTGCGCGTAATTGATTTTTGAGGTTCGCACACACATATTTCTAGGGGCATATGCGAGCAATATGGTCGCACTGTAGAGCCCTGATACATAGACTATATATACCTGCATTCTATATACTTATACACCTGCATATAACCCATAGCTCTGTATGATAGCATGCACAATAATACTGTATATACTGTATATTAGGGGTGTAAAGGTACACGTATCCGTACCGAACCGTTTCAGTACTGGACCTAAGGTTCAGTACGGCTGTGTACCGAACGAATACAACGGTACGTTAACCACTAACGAACACACAGAACTTTTTTTTGTGTGCAGAATTGAATTCAAAACTATTATTAATTTCAAAATAGAATATTCGTTGACAGCCATACAAGTACAATTAGTTACTGCACACTACATCACCCCTGAGTGGAACATGGAAAGCCAAACTTTCCCCCACTGTACCGAAAACCTGTACCGAACCGTGGTTTTAGTGTACCGTTACAGATATGTAAAAGGACTATGTGCAGGTAAGTACAGACTTGTGTGGATATATATATATATATTAGGGCTGTCAAAATGAATGCTTTAACTTTGGAGATTAATTTAAATTATTTAAAGCATTAAAATAAATTAATCTAGATTAATCTATGGAGTGAAACATCTTCAATCTTAGCGTCGCGGATATAAGAGAGGTCTAGCTGGGTGGCTAGGTGGTGCAGTGGGCAAGGCGCTCACCACCAATGCAGGAGACGCTGGGTTCGAGCCCAGCTCTCCGCATTGCTATCAGCTTGGCTGGTCGTTCATACTAATACAATTGGCAGTATTAGGGGGTGGGAAGCTGATGGGTGGGGATCGGACGTTGTGGACAGCGACTCCTACAGGTCTGTTGGTGCGCCTGCGCAGCAGAATCAGGAAGCGACGGGGCGGCGTGCCCTCCCACGCAGACCCCCGACGCTGAGATATCGCGCTGTGCAGGTGAAAAGAAGCGACGGCTGCTTCCTCGAGTACCAGAGGGGACACGTGATGTAAGGCTTCGTCCACATTGCAGCCGGCTTGTGGGAGGCATGGCCTAACAGCGTTCGAGACAGGGGAGGGTAGAATTGGACGA
Organism: Notolepis coatsorum; assembly: GCF_963971535.1. NCBI lineage: Eukaryota > Metazoa > Chordata > Actinopteri > Aulopiformes > Paralepididae > Notolepis > Notolepis coatsorum. The sequence goes on from NC_140175.1 coordinate 40,607,665, forward strand.
TACGAAATTGGGATGGGAGAAAAATAGAAAAAAATGGGAGAAAAAGTAGACAAAAAAAATTAAAAATAGGTCTAGCTGAGTCAATGTTGATGGTTTTGTTGAACATTTGTATTTCACAGGAGAGAAACTATTCAAAGAAATCTATTAAAATAGTCTTTGAATCTAAATATACTTTCTTTGCGTTGGTTTTACATTAATTCCATGATTTTACTCAAGTAAATATGTTACAAGCTTCGGTCTTAAGTATAAAAATGCTATTTTAATCTAGATGAATCTAGATTAATTACAGAAAATTGTGAGATTAAGAGGTGGCTGGGTGGCGTAGCAGAGATTGCGCTCTTCACCAATCCAAGAGACTCCGGTCTCGACTCCCCGAGTCAGCATTGCCTGCGGCTTGGGCCAGTCATCATACTATCTCAATTGGCAGAGGGTGGAAAGTCGATGGGTGGGGATTGGACGTTGTGGACAGCGACTCCTACAGGTCGGTTGGGTGACGCCTGTACAGCAGAGACAGGAAGTATCGGGGGCAGCGTGAGCCTCCCACGCGTTACTCCTCGCCACTGAGAGTCCGCGCTGTCTGGTGAAAAGATGCGACAGGCTGCCTCCTCGTGTACCGGAGGGGACACGTGATGCAAAGCTTCTATCCTCACTACAGCCGACCAGTGGGAGGCATAGTCAAGCAATGTTCAAGACAGGGGAGGGGAGAATTGAAGGGGAGAATTGGCGATACGAAATTGGGATGGGAGAAAAATAGAAAATAAGGAGAAAAAGTGGATAAAAAAAAAAGAAAATTGTGAGATTAATTTGTTAATTATTTTTAATCTATTGACACAGCACTAATATATATATATATATATATATATATATATATATATATATATATATGCGGTGAGAATAAATATATATATACACAAAGATACTAAGACGGCATCTTTCTCTTCTCCATCCTATCTGTAGAACATGGAGGTGCCAGCGGTGAGCAGACAGCATGCCACCCTGCTCTTCAACACCGCCCTGGAGCAGGGCAAGTGGGACCTCTGCAGACACATGATCCGATTCCTCAAGGCTATTGGCTCCGGGGAGGTGGACACCCCGCCTCCGACACCTACCACTCAGGTGAATGTCCAATGAGTGTTGAGATGTAGTTGCGCCTCCTACCCTCACTTGACAAATAACACACCTGTTTGTGGCTGTAAATTGACAGCAATGTGATATTAGAGTATATTACAGACCCCAGCGCTCTCTACCTCAGTGTGTATTCATGTATATGAACCCAGCTCTCTCTACCTCAGTGTGTATTCATGTATATGAACCCAGCTCTCTCTACATCAGTGTGTATTCATATATATGAACCCAGCTCTCTCTACCTCAGTGTGTATATATGAATCCAGCTCGCTCTACCTCAGTGTGTATTCATGTATATGAATCCAGCTCTCTCTAACTCGGTGTGTATTCATGTATATAGGAACCCAGCGCTCTCTAACTCAGTGTGTATTCATTAGGGCTGACCCCTATTAATCGATTAGTCGACTAATCGGTCGAAAGGAGCCGTAGTCGACTGGCTAACCTTAGTCGAATATAATAATAATTTTTTTGTATCATTCTTTCCAAAAGAAAAGAGGCCTAGAAGCGTGGCTAACGCTAATGGCACGCATACCAGAGGCTAACTGCCTACGAAAACAGGCACAGGGGCACTGAAAGAGGATTTCACCCATCTAATGAACACACTAGACTAGACAAATATCAAGATGTATCCATCAGTGGACCAATTGCATGCTTTTTCAGAGGACAAGAAGCCTTCAGTCGACTCCTTCAGACATTAACCCTTTTCTCGCCAAGAACGTGTTACCACGTCATTGCTCGCCATGCGTAATCTGCCAATGACGCCGTAAGGCGTCTTTGAGATCACTATTTCAAAAAATCTGTGATGGCAATCATATTTCACCCACGGAGACTTGAGACTTGCTGTTGATCTCCTCTCAACTCTCCAACGGTTCAAGACCGCCATCTGGTGGCCGATCGGCGAATCGCCAAAACCGGAAGTGATGCGCCGGAAGTGGTGCTCACCCATATTTCGTCCGGCCACTCGCTATCGCTAGCGGGACTCCAGCTCGACACACTGGATAGCGATCCGTTGCCAATAACTCGATAAACAACATGATTTGGACGTATATAGCATTATACAACCTGGACATGGATCGCATATATCAACATCCCATAATAGCGAACTTTCTGCTCGACGCTGATCACCCAACGGTCAGAGGAAGCCGCTGTGAGTTTCAGCGTGTTTGATTATTATTAAACGTATAATCTGCTCTGATATATATATCGCCCATACTCAATAAATGATTTAACGTCGGCCACAGACTTATAACCCCCCCCCCCCCCCCCCTCCGGTCACCAGCAGATGATGAGGCATGACGTGTAGGACCTTGTACAATTGAAATTTGTTATCTGACGTCAATCGGTATCAAACTACATTTGATGATCTAATATATGTATTTAGGGCTATAAATCACGGTCTGCAGAATGCTGCAGAAAACGTTAAAAACATATTTATACTTTAGACCGTATTTTAGTATGAATATGTGAATGAAAAAGTAGAACGTTGCTACATCCTAAACGATAGATACTTGACGTTGAATGGGCCATAGTAATGTCAATTTAGCAATACAATTTAAAAAGTTATAGCCCTGCAAAGAAGGGGAACATCTCCATAGAGGTGGCAGAGAGTGGATTAAGATCAGAATAATCTGTGGCAGATAAAGGGTTAAGCACCCCCCACAGCCTAAATGGAATGATAAAAAATAAAAATAAAAAAATATATATATTTTTTTTAAGTCGACCAATAGTCGACTAACGGCACATTTTGGCCAATCCTAGTCGACCATCCAAATCCTTAGTCGGGGACAGCCCTAGTATTCATGTATATGAACCCAGCTCTCTCTACCTCAGTGTGTATTCATGTATATATGAATCCAGCTCTCTAACTCGGTGTGTATTCATGTATATAGGAACCCAGCTCCACCGGAGGCTTTGAGTTCTTCAGGAATCGCAGCATCAGTCTGTCTCAGTCTGCTGACTCCATCACTGCTGGCAAGTTCAACCTGCAGAAGACATTCAGCATGCCCAGCGGACCGTCTGCTAGAGGGTAGGAGACACACACACACCACAACTCAGATTCACACACGCATCAGAGAAAACATTCAGCATGCCCAGCAAACCGTCTGCTAGATGGTACGGAGACACACACGCACACACACCCCAACAGCATTTTTAAATGCTTTATTTTAGGGATGCACAGTCTTTTTAGTTTTTGCTGCATGTGTTTTGTTTGGATAATGTCAGACACAATAGCATTTGAACAGACTGCTACTGGCTCTGCTGCTGGCCAGTTACTGTGAGAAAGTTGAGGGGGTCATCAGTGGAGTCATGGCAGCAGGCTGTGTTCTGAGGATCAGTAGCCTTTATGTGGAGATGAAGCTGAATTATTGATGGTCTATCGGCTGTCGGCGTTGGAGCTCTGGCTAAAGCAGGGGGCTAATGAACATGTCCTGTTATGTAAGGTATTACTGTTGTTTATATTCAAGTAATCAAGTTACAGTTACTGATGTAACAGGTTGTCGCTTGTGTTAAATACACTTATTATTCCCTCTGTATTGTTATGGAGTTATTCCCCTTTGGATAATAATTGATAATTCCCCCTTTTTAGCGACGTAAATTCCCCAACACTACCCTTTTGTTTTCATCTTCATCTTTCATCTCTTTGCTTGGTTTCTCATTGCTGTCATGTTACTGACGTTTAAACGTTGCTGTGCTGAGAGAGAAGAGGAGGTGCTCTGCTGAGTGCTCTCTTCAGTAAAGTAATGCCCCACTGTCTCTCTCTCAGGCAGGGTTCTGTTAGTCCTGAGAGATGTGAGGACTCGCTCACTCCTGTGTGTGTGTGTGTGTGTGTGCGAGAGAGACCCTCCCTCCACTCTGACCATTGCTGTAATGAAGAGAACTAGCACTGTGTTCTTTTTGTCTTGCCTGGTTAAAACACATCTAAATTATATCACTCATTCATTCATAGGCACCAAAAAAGTCTTGTAATCACAAAATGTTATGATATTGATGATGGAATCCATGCTTTTTTAAATGAAATTCGCGAGACAAGTCTGTAGAATCAAGTCTGGGAAGTGGTTCTCAAGAGCCCAGAAGGAAAGGGCCTCATCTTCCATTTCACATAGAATCTATTGTAGGTGAAGAAAATAAACTAGACTAGAATAAAGAACTGCTCTCTCTCCTAAAATAATAATACCCCCTCTCTTTCTTCCCCTCTCTCATTTGTCTCCTCTCATTCTCCCCCGCTCTCTTTTATCTCCTCTCTCTCCTCTCCTCTATCTCTCTCTCTCCTCTCTATCTCTCTCCTCTCTCTCTCTATCTTTATCTCTCTCTCTCTCTATATATATATCTCTCTCTATCTCTATCTCTCTCTATATATATCTCTCTCTCTCTCTCTATATCTCTCTATCTCTATCTCTCTCTCTCTATATATCTCTCTATGTCTCTATCTCTATATCTCTCTCCCCCCCCCCCCCCCAGCCGGGAGGTGGAGTGTGCTGAGAACATGTACATAGACATGATGTTGTGGCGTCACGCCCGTCACCTCCTGGAGCAGGTGCGTCTGCGTGACCTGGGCTGCTTCTCTGCTCAGCTGGGCTTCGAGCTGATTGGCTGGTTGTGTCGGGAGAGAACCCGTGTGGCCCGCGTGGACGACTTCGTCACAGCGCTGAAGAGGCTCCACAAAGACTTCCTCTGGCCCTTCCCCGTCATCCCCGCAGGCAGCATCAGCTCCCCCCTGAGGAATGGACGCTGTCGCACTGGTGAGGAAGGGCTGAAGTGTGGGAGACTAGGGCTGGGTCATGTGGCCTAAATATATCGCTGTATGTTTCTCAGTTCCAATGGTAAATGGACTGCGTTTATATAGCGCTTTTATCCAAAGTGCTTTACAACGTATGCCGCACACATTCACCCATTCAATCTCACATTCACACACCGGCAGCGGAGGCAGCCATGCAAGGTGCCAACCTGCTCATCAGGAGCAGTTAGGGGGTAAGTGTCTTTGCTAAAGGACACTTCGACACGCTGCCAGGGAGGAGCCGGAATCGAACCGGGAACCTCCCGATTACCAGACGGCCGCTGTACCTCCCCAGTTTGACAGTATTTTGAAGGCATTTAGTTTTGCTCTGATATGAAGATGTTGTCCTAACATATGGGTGTGTCCTGCCGTCCTCCTCTAGTCCTAAGCACACGGCTGCTGAAGTCCCAGTCGGCCGACAGCCTCTTGAACAGTGACATGGACACAGCGCCCCCTCAGGCCTCTCCCAGGGACAACATCTGGATGGACGGCCTGGGCCTGGTGGCCAAAGACATGGACACGACCTCCTCCGTTCACTCTGCTCACTCCCACCACTCCACTCACTCCCACCACCAGGCGCCGCAGACACACGACGCCTTCCTCTCACCGCTCACCAACAAAGGTTAGTGGCACTTTGATAGTTAAGACTCTCACACACGGACTTCTAATCTGTCCTTTTGTTTCTCCTTTCTGTGTCGAGATTCATACACATTAGGCTGCTGACCCCCGTTTGATAAGATTTGGTCTCTGGGAACCTTCTCTGAAAGATTTCTGGTTGTTACAAATGATTACGTCCATAATTTGTCTAGAATGTGTCTAGATTGCTGTAGATGAGGAGATAACGGAGAGAATAGTCACTCTGTTATATATTCTCTCATTGGACAGATTACAAGTGAATGAAATCCTTTCTTCCTCTGTTCCTCGTATCCCCCTGTCTCATCTCTCTCTCTCCCTTCTCTCTCTCCCTCCCTCTCTCTCTCTCCCTCTCTCTCCTTCTCTCCCTCCCTCTTCTCTCTCGCTTTCTCTCTCCCTCTCTCCTCTCCCTCCCTCTCTCCCTCCCTCTCTCCTCTCTCTTCTCTCTCTCCTTCTCTCCTCTCTCTCTCCCTCTCTCCTCTCTCTCCCTCCCTCTCTCTCCCTCTCTTCTCTCTCTCTCTCCTCGCTCTCCTCTCTCCCTCTCTCCCTCTCTCTCTCTCTCTTCTCTCTCTCCTTCTCTTCATCCCTCTCTCCTCACAGCAGAGGAGTGCAGCATCGGCTCTGCCACAGACCTGACGGAGACCAGCTCCGTGGTGGACGGGGACTGGACCATGGTGGACGAGAACTCATCCACCCTGAGCCTAAGCCAGGCAGAGCTGGAGCACATCTCCATGGAGCTGGCTAACAAGGGCCCACACAAGTCCCAGGTCCAGCTCAGGTGAGGGAGTAACGCTACGCTACACCCGCTGGGTCAGGGGGAGAAGTGTTTCAGTCTGGTTAACTGACCAGTATAACCAGTTATCTTAGAATAATACAAACAGATAAGTATGTGAGTGTTTTAGACAACAAGGGGGTATGTCTGGTGTCTCTTTATGCCCTCAAGATAAAGGATCTTATAAACCAGGGGTTCTCAAACTTTTTCATACCGCGACCCCATTTTATTTTGGAATTCTTTTGGCGACCCCATCGCGTAATTTCAACATGGAAATAATGAATATCAAAATAAAAGCACACGTTGTTGGAACTTGATCATGCATATTTATTAGCAAATGAAATTACAGCACAATGTTATTAATGAAATGAAATGAATATTATCAAACGGAATTGTTTCTGTATACACATTTATAAAACGATCAAGGCATATTTAGCCAAAATATGTTGGCAGAATTTTTAAAAATTATAATTTGAATGTGTTCACATGCGCTTTTCATGAATAAACAAAAACGAGACTTAATGGGAGGGGTGCATTGAACATAGTTCCATGATACGTGGCTGCCTTGTGCTGAGAAAGAGGCGCAGATTCGCTTCTACTCTGAGGCGAGATCTGTAACCAAAAGCTCTCTGCAAGTGTGTGGCGTTTCCCAGTCTTTGCGATCCAATTGGCAACAATAAACGAAGCATGTAATCCTTTTTCGTTGACGGTTGTTGCAGTTTTCAGCACAGTTTTCTCTGCTCTACAACCGTAGTTTTTTCTGAAAGAAAGCTAACGGTTCCGTTTTTAAATTCAGGATGCTTAGTTTCCATGTGCCGCTGTAATTACTTTGTTTAAAGCTCTCGTTAGCAAGGATCTCGTAACACAAAACGCACTGTGGTCTCGGGTCATCTTCTTGGCCAGTCCAAGTAAATCCATATGCCAAGTATTGAGGATCATAACTTCTTTTACTCCGTTTCATAGTAGTGCTGATATCGCTACTACTAAATTCTGCCTTTCTCTTGCCAGCATTTGGAACTTGCGTCGCTTCTGGACAACAAACCTATCCATTGCGACTCGAGTGTCCAGGTTAAATTAATCAAATCAGCTTTATATGCTTGGCCTGGAAAGTCCCCCCCCCCCGGAAGTGCTTTAGTTATGAGACAGTGTCGATCACAAATATCTGAGTACACATTGACTCACAAAAAACCAGACGTTATACCTGTGCAGGGCTGTCACGCACGCTCGCGCATGCACGTCGCGGCACTTTGCGCTCCTCTGACTCACAAAAGACCAGACGTGGCCTCAGTGATTATACCTTTGCAGGATGTATGAGATGTGTATTGAAATACTGTGCCGCCGTTGATGCAGGGGCGAGACGTGGCAAATACACACAGCGGCCAGGTGGAAAACTCTATCTGAGTTGGGCTTGTGGATTTTCGCTTGATCTTTTTTATTTTAATTTTTTGTCAATGTCGCGTCCCGTAGTTTGAGAACCGCTGTTATAAACACATGGTTCCCATGGGGTCTTAAAAAGTCTTACATTTAATAATCATAATTTAGCCAGTAAAACGTCTTGAACATTTTATTTGTATTTTTTATTATCTTTTTATCCGCCTGATTTTCTATGCTTTTTCTCCCCATCCCAATTTAGTCGTTATGTCAATTCCCCCCCTCCCCTACCTGGTTGTTGTGCGCATGTTCCCCCTACTGGTCGGTACAAGGGAACCCTGAAGTCTACCACATGCTTCCTCCGACACATGTGGAGACAGCCAGCGGCTCTCTTTTCACCTGGCAGCGAGGACTCTCATTGGTGAAGTGTAACGCGTGGGAGGTCACGCTGCCTTCACCACTTCCTGCCTTTCGCTGAGCAGGCGCCCAGACCTGACCTGTAGGCATCGCTGTCCACAACGCCAGATTCCCACCCACGACTTCCATCCCGCTAACTCAGCCAAACGAGTTAGTATGACGATCGGCCCAAGCCGCAGGGCAATGCTGACTCCGGGAGTCGAGATTGAACATTTCTTAAATATAGTTTTGATAGGTTTTATTGGATTAGGAAGTTAGTTCTAACATGTCTGTTTTCCGGGCTGCAAAGTACTGCAAAACAGTACAGTAATAGCTCAGTCAATCAGTTTCCCCGACTATTTGTATTTTTTTACTTCTTTCATAGTAATTTTCCTTCATACTTTTTTACCAGTATGGCCGTGAAATAGGTATTCAATTCTATTCAAAGTGGTCTTAAAAAGTCTTACATTTAACTTGTTAAACCTAAAGGAACCCTAAATACAACTCACACCTGTGTTTACACTTGGATTTTAATGCTTTTACTTGTTAATAGTGTATTTCTCCTTGTTTCTTTTTTTCACTTTGATGAGCACATATACTTGGTGGATCTCCAGTCAGTGGTGACCATAGTGTAGCTAGTAGCCCACAGTAAAGTGTTTAATCATCAAGCCTCCTGTGTTCTCCAGGTATCTGCTCCATGTCTTCATGGAGGCCGGCTGTCTGGAGTGGTGCGTGGTGATTGGTCTGATTCTGCGGGAGGCCAGCGTCATCAAGCAGGTGATTGGCTTCCTGGACAGCCCTGAGGTTCCCCCGGATACAGTGCAGAGTGTCCGCAGCGGCTTATTGGCTGTTGACTCATGGGCGTCTACTGATTGGTAGGTTCAGCATATGCACATAATGTTGGATGTGTACGGCTCCTCTCTATCTCTCAATTTCATACAATATATGAGCTTTATTGATATGAGATACAATTCAGGGTACAGCCAAAACATTTAGCTATTGTGGCCGAAATAATGGCAGCAACAAAGGGAGTGACCTAGTCTCTCCTCCTCTATGCAGCGATCAGATAGTGGAGGTGTAGCTAATAACTAATGGTGACCTGTCCTCCCTCCAGCCTGGGCTACAGGCCCTTCATCAACCTGATCCGGCCGCAGCTTCAGCAGCTGATGGAGACGGTCCCTGAGCAGGTGCAGCCTGAGGCCTTCCAGCCCACCAGCCAGAGCTCCAAGCTGGGCGGCCCCGAGGGGCCGGGGGCCCCCGCCTTACCCCGAGCCGAGGACAACCGAGGTGGTGCGGCATCGCTAGGCCTCGCCCTGCCCTCCCTGGAGCCCCCCGGAGGATTCCCCAGACCTCCCTCTGAGGACGGCCCCCCGGAGGAGACTGAGGAGCAGGGCGATGAGGAAGGTGCCTATGACTGCACCTTGTCCTGACCCCTGTAGCTCTGCCCCCTGAACTCTGACCTTTGAACTGTGGACCTCAGAGGGAAATGGGAGGAGGAAGAGGGCTCAGCAGCAGCTTGAAATAGACTCGGTGTGTGTTTCGTGTGCACATTTGTGTGTGTGTGTGTCTTTAAAAATGTACTTCACCTGTGGTTCATCAGTATTATTCGCTCTTTCCATCAGCCTGTAGACTAGACAACAACAACGGCTCCATACTGGAACACTGACAAGCCTGGACCATCACTTCAGAGCACAGCTATTTATAGTATTGCATCGCAGACATCTTGGAGGGCAAAAAAACAGGTGCTTGTAATCAACTAACAGGTGATTATCATTAAATGACAACCGCGGCCAATGAGCTGTGGCTCTGCTCCATATTGGTAGGCAAAAACACGTCATGAGTCATGAGAACAAGCAGTCATCTCATCTTTTGACCAAAGCTGCTTTTAGAGATTTGCATGTGTGTTTGTTTGCATCTGAGGATGCTCAGATTTGATCTTGTTAACACAGGAGAGCCAGAAACCATCTATAGCCCTCCTGGATGACCCCCCCCCCTGAAGGAAACAGTCTATCTATAGAACTGGGTCACTAATGATTAACTTTAACAAACAGACAAAATTACTTGGTATACCTTGTACTTTGTGTTGATGTGTATTGGTTGTTGCAGTTGCCTCTTCATACCCTTACAGATGTTTCCCATATTAAGCTTTTACTTGGCACTCATTCCATGCAACTGGACACCTTTGACATGTTTCTTTTTCCTCTGCAGTCCATATACACAGAGCTCTATTGTACCATGCAAACAGTTGAATAACAAGACTCTGCTACGTTTGGCTTGAACCCACGGCACCATGCTAAACTGCTATGCATGATGTTAGAACAAAGCTCTAGTCAACGAGCATTTGTCAGATGCACTGAAGAGTGCGCGTGTGTGTGTGTGTGTGTGCAAAGAGGTGTTTCATATTTTCATACCTCATATTGAGCGGTGATTTTAACATATTTTGTGATACCTTTGTTAATAATGTAATGGTATACCAGAGAGCATTATTATATATGGTTATTTTTCTACCAGTATACCACCTTTGTGTTGAGCTCCCTGTTGGAAAGTGTTGATGGTATGAATTAAGGACAGAATTAAGACAAACGTATGAATCTTTGGAGAAAAGTCCTTTCCAAATTTTAACTGGTGTTGTCTGGTGAGCAGCATAATGGCTGTTTCCGCTTGGTCCACACATCTGACCTGGGTCCCACAGCCTCAGTCAAACTGGTGTGTGGGTCTGGGTCTTTCAGAGCATTTCACGCTGTGCAGATCTGGGATCAGCCACCAGCTTGCTGTTCTTCACATCCTCTTGTTCATAAAGGGACACCTTGATATTTACTACCGTAATTCCTCTAATAGTAACCCCGGCTTGTATTTGTTTCAACTGTAGCGGGTACCAGGCTCAAACGGATCGATCATAATGAATAAATCAACATTTTGTGTCAGTTTGAACCCAGTAAAATGTACTGGGTTCATTTATTGAAACCAAGTACTGTATGAAATAGTAAACAGTGCAATTACAGGTGGTCACTGGTCATTTCAACGTTTTCAAAGTGAAATCAAGTAACTAGCTCAGTATGCAGCTCAGTATATTAGTAACCCGGCTTGTATTAGGAGGCCGGCTTATAATTGCTTAGCTCAAGAGCGCACCCGGCCATTAATAGAGACCCGGCTTGTATTTGAGACCCGGTTACTATTAGAGGAATTGTTAATCCACATTGTGTTGCACCAGCAACACGTACGCTCTCCCTTAATCTAGGGCCTAGGAGCTATTCGTTAGTTTGTAACTAGTTGGACCACAAGTATTCAGGGCTTATCCTGACCAGCTTGGACATGAATCCGATGAGATGAGTAGCCAATCAACGATCCGATATGAGTTCCATTGTCATGGTTACTAGCTTGGTGACTGGCGTGAGCCACTTTGCATTGTAGTTTGAGATCATGATTAACATTTCAGATTGGGTAATGTAATCTACTTGATTATGGAGTTGTAAAATGGCATTACTGAAGAAAGGTTGCAATGTGCTTTTTTTAATATATATATATTTTTTTTTCTTTAGTTAATGAGTGTAATTATGTGACTTGTGACATTGTAATTAATTTTCCTGGTGCAACCTCTTTTATTTTAATCATGCGTAAACCACGACTTTGTAGCCTTTTACATTATAATTAGGCTGCATTTGAAATGTCGCACACAGCTGATAGAACCGACCCAATTAGTTTTTCTGTTACATTATGGCAAAAGGTTTTTATGTTTGTCGTTTAGCTACCTTGAAAACGGAGTGTTAGGCTAGCATTCCCCATTGAAACCAGTGGTTCCTGCTACAGTAGCTTGCTACTAGTGAGCTAACTTGTGGCTAGCATTCCCCATTGAAACTAGTGGTTCCTGCTAGCATGCTACTAATGAGCCAACTTGTAGCTAGCAGTTCATATTGAAAACAGTGGTTACTGCTAGTCTGCTACCGTGCTGCTAGTAAGCTAACTTGTGACTTGCAGTTCCCATTAGTTTCAATGGCGAAGGGTAGCACTGCTAACAAGCTGTTTCTCAGGTTAGTGAAAAGCCAATACAGGACCTTTTTGCAAACAGTGACGAGTGCCTTGTGAAGAAATACCATATATGATTCAAATATCAAGGTGTCTCTTCAATCAAAGGGCAAACCAGATTATATAATATTCTATTACTATTAGAATGCTGAAGTGCTTTGTGACGACTGGACCTGAGCTACAATGACTTGTCTTTGGAGGCCCTTTTTTTTCTTTTTGTATTTTTTTTTTTTTTTTTATGAAATATAGTGTAGTCAGTGTGCAATAAAGTTTTTATTTTTTTTTAGAAAACATCCCTTAGTTCTACCAAATCATAGGATAACATTAAGACCACCACATTTCACCGTCTTTTCCACAGAGTGCGAGGAGAGGAGTGATTGCGCTATTTGTCTTGGCCGTGGTCTATGTGTGTGTGGCTTATGAGTCCTTGTACATGTTCTGTGTTTCTGCATTTCATCCTAACTCAGTTCTACAGCACAGCAAAAGGAGGCCAGCCGGCTACACCATAACGTCATCAAAATACTGATCCCAACCATTACCATGACTGATCATTTCTCCCTGAGAGAAGAGTGTGTGTATGTGTTTGTGGTTTCACCCACATTGTATTTGTCTATGATTTGTTTTGGTGACTATACTCACATTGAATTGAGATAATTTTTTTAAATCTTTATCGTAATCGTACTAGGCATCATTATTGCTGTTATTTATTGGTATTATAGCCTGAGTGATAATAATTAACTGAATTGATTTGATTATGTTGATGTCTGCTCAGTTTTGTTTTTATGGTCATCAAAGCAAGCAGTCACAACAACTTTCCCCAGACAATAACTTCAGTCTTATACTGGCTCTTGAACACTAACCACAGCAAAACAAAAGGCTTTCCATCAGTATTAAAATTGTGCAATTTATTGAAATGTTACTTTCAGCTTTATCTTTCTTTGCATTTTTATCTTATTTAGATTTTTCCTTTTTTTCTTTTCCCCCCAACTATTTCTCCCGTCAGTCTGCTGTCACTTTTCCTAATTTACCAAAATGTGTGTTCAATCTACAGTAGTTACTGGAGCTCACCTGTATAGACGTGTTGGGTGCAGGAGTACAGTAGTTACTGGAGCTCACCTGTATAGACATGTTGGGTGGAGGAGTACTACAGTAGTTACTGGAGCTCACCTGTATAGACGTGTTGGGTGGAGGAGTACTACAGTAGTTACTGGAGCTCACCTGTATAGACGTGTTGGGTGGAGGAGTACTACAGTAGTTACTGGAGCTCACCTGTATAGACGTGTTGGGTGGAGGAGTACTACAGTAGTTACTGGAGCTCACCTGTATAGACGTGTTGGGTGGAGGAGTACTACAGTAGTTACTGGAGCTCACCTGTATAGACGTGTTGGGTGGAGGAGTACTACAGTAGTTACTGGAGCTCACCTGTATAGACGTGTTGGGTGCAGGACTACTACAGTAGTTACTGGAGCTCACCTGTATAGACGTGTTGGGTGGAGGAGTACTACAGTAGTTACTGGAGCTCACCTGTATAGACGTGTTGGGTGGAGGAGTACTACAGTAGTTACTGGAGCTCACCTGTATAGACGTGTTGGGTGCAGGAGTACTACAGTAGTTACTGGAGCTCACCTGTATAGACGTGTGTTGGGGGGAGGAGTACAGTAGTTACTGGAGCTCACCTGTATAGATGTGTTGGGTGCAGGAGTACAGTAGTTACTGGAGCTCACCTGTATAGACGTGTTGGGTGGAGGAGTACAGTAGTTACTGGAGCTCACCTGTATAGACGTGTTGGGTGCAGGAGTACAGTAGTTACTGGAGCTCACCTGCGTGTGTATAGACGTGTTGGGTGTCCTGTCGTTTGGTTCCATTATTTTTTTTGTATTTAGATTCCTATTATGATTCTTTATGTTGTAGTTTGGCTCTCAGCACCTGTGACACATGAGGCTCAGTGTTGCTAAACAATGTCTCGCGCTCCCCGTTCTCGACACACGTCAGCTTTACTACAGTACCTGCAACACTTTATGAGCCCTCGACTAAACCAGCCTGCTCCGTTCGGTTTACTTGACTTGAAGATAGTATATCTGGGTGAACCAAAGACTCCTGTTCAGAGGCCTTCTGCGTTAGGACCGGTTGTTTAGGTGGAGCGCTCCAGTCGTTATTATGCAAAGAGGTGCAACTAAACCTCCCCCCACAACCCCCTGTTGTAAGATAATGTAATCAATTCATGCTCAAAACCAACTCTTGACGCTCAGAAAGACGGGCTCCTACGAAAATGGACATTACAATTGCAGGTTTCCATGTGTGTGGGCGTCAAGCAGTTTGTTACATGCGTTTGTCTGTCTCTGGGCAGAAAGGAGTGGTACTCTGGTCACAGATACACTATAAGGACCTCAAGTCTCCCAGTAGGAGAACGCTCTCTCCCTAATGTACAGTAAAAGTATTGCCTTTTTTTCTTTTGTGGGGGGTGGGACTCAGAATAACCATTATAGCAGGGTCAGTAATGGCGGACATAACGCAATGCAGTGTAAAGATTCTTTCTTGTACAATTGCCTTTTCTACTCATGTTTGGTTTTCTATTTTATTTTTTTCCTGTACATAAAGAACAATAAATTATTTTTAAAAACATAGCATTGTCTGTTTTGTCTTCATTAATGAGCCATGTATGTTGCATGACACCAATCTAAAGTTAGTTGAAACTATCCTTTGGGGTTATGCACAGAGTATGGTATTGTTGCGGTTTGGATTTTTTCTTTTGTACACTATATTTAGTGCATTCTTCAGATATTTTAACAGTAATTTACAACCAAGGGAACTGCTGTAATAAGCATGTTTATTGCTGTACACAGAGGTTATGTCCCAACGGACAAAACAAGTGTTAATTTAATTCAAGCTTTTTGCATAAAATCAACCCATTCATTCAGTAGAGGAGACATACCCTGTTAGAACAATAGATCCCCAAATTAATCCCAACAGTAATTTCAAATAGTTCCATCCCAATTCTACAGATCAATACGCAATAGAAAACACTGACACTCAGCAGCTCAAATAAAGAAAGTGTAGATTATGTCATTTTTTTAAAGTGTCAAATCAAAACCATTAAGAATGCCTGATTTAGAAGAATAGAATAATCTGTCTTGTTATATAAAAACGTAATTTAAAAGATTTCAGGACAAACAATAACAGTAAGATGATATACAGGGAAAGAAAGGCATGGGTGAAAGTTAGGCAAAAACACATTGTAAAGTTAAAACAATAACCCCCCCCCCCCCAAAAAGATAACCAATATTAAGACATTTTCATATTCATCCCAACATATATTTCAGCCATCTTTAAAGCAGTCAAATTGTCGCTGATGTGCAACTAGGCATGGAGTATTGAAATAAAAGGAAATGAGAGAACACATGAATATCCTACATTGTGGGAAATGCCCCCCACCCCCTCACAGGTCATGTGACCCACATGAAGGTAGAAACAACTAAATAAGACCTGTGAACCTTTGGGCCCTGGCCATAGGGTCCCAACCAATATTTAAGAAACCAGGGCCATCCGGATCTCGTGCCATTAGGTTTTGTTAGCTATGCAAGTGTATTGCATGCAAACAATAGATTGAGCAATGCCTAGTTAACGAGAATTTGCAGAAACGTGTCAATTATGAATTTAAGGTAACTTCCTAACAGTAGCTGGTGACGTTAGCTGCCTCGTGTTCAGCACAATCTCAAAGGCCTTAATTATTTTGTGCCAAAGCAACTTTCAATTCAATTGGGCCACAAATAGTGTGTTAAGTAGTTATTTAGCAGCATAGTAAAATAGCTTGACAAAATATCTTGTATGACGTTGGAGTGAACTAAACAACATGAGATGAGCTTTTTCACAGCGTTAGACCAACCATCTCTCTCTTCCTCTGGTCTCCAGCAGATTCTCTCATCTTTGTTGTTTGTTTGTTAACCTCTCCTGATGAAAATAATCTCATCCCATTTAGAACGCAAAGAATAAATACGTAAGAAAACTAATTTCCAGGGTGGAAGTAAGGTATGAGTATGACTGAGAAACACTGATATTTAAATTAGTGCAAAAGGCACCAAGTCATGAGGGGAGTTACTATACATTTCTAATTAAATTAATGTAGTTTTGAATTAGTCTCTTTTTTTTGTCTCGTCACTTTTCTTTCATTTGATGTTGGCACATTATGGGGGAACATGTCCGCATGTATTCTTAGCTATACCCTGAGAAGAGTATCTTAGCATTGTTATGCAACTCCTTATTGAAACCAATTGGCAACATTCCCTGCAAGCTCAGCCTGCAGCTCCCAAGTGGTTTGAATAAGGAAGGCTAACAGTACGAACATGTTAACTGAATTGTGCGCGGAAAAGAAAAATAATAGACTATAGCCTAATTACAAATGTCAAGGAACGGCTCACAATTCACAATGCGCTCAATAAAGAAAAATAATAGACAATCGCCTAATTTAAAATGTCAAGGACTATATATAGCCTAATTAGAATGTTCAAGGAACAGCTCACAATGAGCTCAATAAAGAAAAATAACCCCAGTGGGTAAAATATCAAGCAAAATTTTAATTCAAGTTACTTTGCTTTTACTTCTGCCGTTTCACCTACATATTGGTTTCCTTCAACCAAAACGCAACAATTAAAGAATTAAAATGAACCTTTCCGCCACCATGCCACTGGCCTTTAGAAATAAAACTAGGCTATATCACTTTTCAATTTACATTTGTTATTAGGCTATACATCTCGTGTCTAGTAGATTTTAAATATCCATTTTGGCAATTTCAATAAAAAGCACACAAATCCACCATACTTATACAACGTCACACGGGCCGCAAACACATTTCCAAAATGTATACAATAACACATTGATAATATATATGTGTTCACACAAGTCTTTTCCACCGCTTCACTGTGTATATTGCTTGTCCTATATAACATCTAGTCTGTCTATTGGATTTGTCATCAGAGAATAAGGCATTTTATTTAAGTAGAATTAACACATGTTCCTATTTAATTGCTATTTACCAACAATCTAAAGGTGAGGCTAAATCCACCCATCCTGTTAAATAATGATTTAGATAAGTCTTACGTGAAGTTTGTTTAAAATAATAGTCACAAACATCTTCATATCAATAAATGTCTTTGTTTTTCTACTCTTGATTACCACTTGATAAAACACTACAGCGATTTCCAGCTAAACTCAGTTGATCATTTCACAGCTGGTGTCTGGTAGGACATTATCCGGTGCACAGGAAGTGATGACAAAATTAACTCAGTAGTAGTGGAAAGCAAGGAAGTGCAAAAACACATCAGCAATGACTGCGTATCACCAATAGATGTCACCAAAACCAAAAACTGAAAGTGAGCATCTGGATTATCACTTTTAAAAAGAATGCCTTGATGTTCAAAACTGCAGTTACTTGTGTGACGATGCTTAGGCCTATATTTTGGTCATTATTTGAAATTCTTCAGTCAACTCTTCTCAGACAAAACACAAACACCAGCAATGTGGTGCTGGAAATGAAACATGAATGACTCAGACATGTCCTCAGATTGGACCAGGGCTGCATTCCTAAAGTAGCCTTGAGATGGAACCCACCTGGAAAGAGGAAACAATGGAGGCTTGTGGAGAACTGTGACCTCGTAACTGAAAACAGCAAACCTAACATGAGGCGAAGCACAACATGCTGCACAGGATAGAACTAGATGTACAGGACAGGACCAGATGTACAGGATATAACCAGATGTATTGGACAGGACCAGATGTACAGGACAGGACCAGATGTACAGGATATAACCAGATGTATTGGACAGGACCAGATGTACAGGACAGGACCAGATGTACAGGATATAACCAGATGTACAGGATATAACCAGATGTATTGGACAGGACCAGATGTACAGGATATAACCAGATGTATTGGACAGGACCAGATGTACAGGACAGGACCAGATGTACAGGATATAACCAGATGTACAGGACAGGACCAGATGTACAGGATATAACTAGATGTACAGGACAGGACCAGAAGTATAGGACAGGACCAGATGAAAGCAGATAGTCACAGCCGTATGTTCCACAGGGAACGAAGATGATTAAGTAAGTAAGCTCTGTGTTCACTCCTGTCTTTCACTCCAAGATAATAAAACTAGCTGGGGACCTTGAGGATGTGACATTTACATAAACAAACCATTTACATCTTCAATATGCATACATTAACACTTGTGTTTGCCTCCCTTCCATACCACCAGGCCTTATATCAAGTGTCTGGTAGGACATTATCCAGTGCACAGGAGGAGGTGATGACAAAATTAACTCAGTAGTAGTGGAAAGCAAGGAAGTGCAAAAACACATCAGCAATGACTGCGTATCACCAATAGATGTCACCAAAACCAAAAACTGAAAGTGAGCATCTTGCGGATTATCACTTTTAAAAAGAATGCCTTGATGTTCAAAACTGCAGTTACTTGTGTGACGATGCTTAGGCCTATATTTTGGTCATTATTTGAAATTCTTCAGTCAACTCTTCTCAGACAAAACACAAACACCAAAAATGTGGTGCTGGAAATTAAACATGAATGACTCAGACATGTCCTCAGATTGGACCAGGGTTGCATTCCTAAAGTAGCCTTGAGATGGAACCCACCTGGAAAGAGGAAACAATGGAGGCTTGTGGAGAACTGTGACCTCGTAACTGAAAACAGCAAACCTAACATGAGTCAAAACATGTATTCAATCAAATAAATCAAGAACATAAACAAAGCCAGTAGTGGGGCTGCATTTGTTCAACAATCATACTCCCAAGTCCAGACTAGATCTTTAAGGCAATGGACAAAGCTAATCTTACCGAGTTCACCTTGTGTTTTCATTATTCCATATTCATGTTGACATTGTTTTGAAACGATCGATCTGTATGAACCTGATCATTTTGACACAAGCCCAGATATGCGTCACATTGTGTCACATCCAGCCAGGGTCTAATCACTTTACAACCCTGCGGCAAAAACTAGAGCCCACGTACAGGATAGATAACCTCTAGATGCTCAACAAACACCATCAATTAGCAACCAGAACTGCAGAGTTACTATGCAAAAACTAAAAATCTAGTAATGTTGAGGTCCAGTGATAATAATAATTTGTTATTATGAAGTGAAATCAAAGTACAGTGAAGAGCCTGCATACTCTAATGTGCTCACTTTCAATTAGTCATTATATCTAGGGACTCTAATCTGCTCATTTTAATTAGTCATATCTAGAGACTGGGTAGAGACTCATCTCATGTTGTCTTATCTGGTGTTAAATCATCATGCATATATGAAAGAGAACACTGGGACATGTTCTTTTTGGGGATTTGCATAACCCTCCAGAAGACAACATAAACACAACAATTACATGGGAACAACTTACTAGTGTTAGACCATTGACATGTGTGTGTCCAGGATGGTAAACCTTTTCTGTGTGCTTAGGAAGCATAACGTTAAGGCAAGAGGCCTTCATCAGGTCTACTCCTGTCCGTTTGTGCGGTTGAAGCCAAGATGGAATCCTTAATGACATCTTGGCTTAAAACATTACTTGATTTTCTCAACACAAGGCTCGAGTTAACTCCTATTTAGAAACAAACTACAACAAGCTTAGCTGATACTCCCGATCTCCCAGTGGATCCATCCCAGATTTTCCCAAATGTACCAGTTTACAGCAGCAGTAGATGGCGCATTATCAGCCGTCTTTCTCCGATTATTTATACATCTTCAACCTTGCGATTTTCCAACAGTAGTCAAGATGCCTGAACAGTGTGACAGACGTGTTTTTTTTTTTTTTTTTTTTGCATAGATTAATTTTCTGAGCATCACTCGCTTCTGGGTTCAAAGGCAAAGAGAGAAGGACTTCCTCGTTCTGCCAACCACAGCTACGCAACTCAGCAACCACAATACAGAGGGTTGAGAATAATGCATTTCACTGGGTCTAATGTAAATACTGAGTTGCCTCAGTTAGCAGCAGAGGGAGCTAGTAGCCTGCAAACAAAAACCTGGAGATGTTCATAACCCATCAGAACACCAGAGGCAGGGCGCCGGCCGGAAAGCCCTTTATAACCCATAAGAACACCGGAAAAGCCCTTTCCACAAACAACTACAAGTCTGTTTAGAACATCTCACCTGTAGAAATACGAAGTCCTTCTATAACCCGTCCTCCTCCCTCTCACCTACATCTACACGAAGGACTGGATGTAAAAGCTGAGATCAATAAATCAGGAAGTGCAGGTGGTTCTTCATGGTTATATCTGCCCTGAAAGCCAGTGTCCATAGACCTTCCCCCCAATGCCATCACATCTACGCAACTATCCACGACTCAAAGCTGCTTCTGGAAAGGACTACAAATTCACCAGACCATTTTCATCGAGATACTGTAATATACATCAGTGTGCGATGACACCATCTCTTGAGAAAACGACCTGGACGGTAGTTTGCCAACGGTTCAGCCTCGCCGACCACTATTGGCCTAAGAAATCCAGCAAGCTCTCACACACACGAGGAAAGACGTCATTCAAGCTTGTGTCGAGGAGAACAGTTGTAGCTGTTAGTTCTGTGCCTGGTAGAGCAGGCGATGGTGAGTTTTACAAGAGTGGTCCGTTTGGTGAAGAGTTGTATTCAAAATGACATGTTAGAAAACAGCTATTTACTAATGGCCTTGTTTCAGCAATGTTGCAAAGCTGTGGTTCAAAAGTTGTTCTTTAGAAAAACACAAGAAATATTTTTTTTGTTCATGACTTGAGACCGACGTTCACAGTAACACAAGCTATTAGTAATGTCAATGAGCAGGAGAAAAGAAAACGCTCAAACCATCATTACAGTGGGATCATGTCTAACGTATCAACACACACACGCACAAACATTTTGTCAATTTCATGCGAGTGCAACAGTTGCATGGCGAGTTGACACATTCCCACCCAGTAAAACATCCTTGCACTGTGCAAAAAAGAAAAAAACTTAAAGCACTTGAGTCCTCTGCACTCTGGACTCCTGACACTCAGCAAGCGTTAAAAGACCATTTCGCCCCAAAATCCCATTTTGTTTTTAGTTTTCTAAAAACAGACTGAAGATTTCAGACACAGACATTCATCACATGTTCCAAGACCTTAAAAAAGGTCTAATATCGACATTCATGCAAAATGTTTTTTTTTTCTTTTTTGCACACAGCACTTGTCACACTATGAGAAAACAATACGTTTCTACAATTCTAAAAGACCTGTTGACTTTGAAAAGAAATGCAACAGGTCATTCTTCAATTGACTTAAACATGCCAATGTGTAAACATTTACCCCTCACAATGTGACGAGTGCTCGGCGCAGAAACGCAACCAACTCTCATTAAAAACTCTTATTTTTTTATCTCCAAGGTTTCCCTTTAAGATTTTGAGGCGGATTGCTCCTTTAAGCCTGACTGTTTCCACTCCTGAGAAGAAACAGAAACATCTTAACTATCCCTCACTGTCCGGAGTCTACAGTGCAGAGCAGTAGTAGTGGGTGCAGTACTATCTTATTCCAGTAGGAGTGCTGCTGAGGACGGTCCTGCCCTGCTGATTTGCTTCGATAAAGAGAGAGGGAGGGACATAGACATGCAAGGCCATTCATACAAAAAGAGAGAGAGAGAGAGAGAGAGAGAGAGAGAGAGAGAGAGAGAGAGAGAGAGAGAGAGAGAGAGAGAGAGATTGTGGAAGATTGTAAAAAAAATAATACAAATGAAAAAATAAATCCCCCTAACTCGCTTGCTCCACTGACCCAGGAACGACCCCAGGTCTGAAGGTGGCTGCCGCACTGCTCAGTGAGTCTGTCAGTTCTACAAACTCGTAGATAAGGTTGCATCTGGTGTGGCTTGAAGCACTTCCTGTTTTGGTTAGCTAATAAGCCTATTCACACAGTGATGGGGGGGTCTCTCAGACAGGCCTTAGAGGGAGCCTAGCGTGTATTTTACGATGCGTGAGAGAGAGTGTGTGTGTGTGTGTGTGTGTGTGTGTGTGTGTGTGTGTGTGTGTGTGTGAGTGAAGAGGCGGCAGGCCCGCATCAGCCAATCCTCAGGGTCAGTCCTTGTATAAATCTATTCTCTTGGCTTTGGGAAGGCCCCCCTTGTGGGAGGGGCCCCCTTGTGGGAGGGGCTCTCCTCCACTGTACGGTCCTGTGTGACTGGCTGCCGGCCTCCTCAGTATCTGTACATGTCGTAGGTGCTGACCCAGGAGGAGGGGAAGGCCCACGAGGGAAACCTGCGGAGGATGGCCTCCAGCTGAACAGTCCTCTGGTCCTCCCCGAAGAAGTAGTGAGAGGAGATGGCCACGGAGATCATCCCTTCTGGGCCCGACGGGTCTGGTTCTCTGGGAGGCTGGAGGAGGGGTGGGGAGAGAGAGAGACGAATTTCATCACCTCAAAAGCCCTGTTGCTTTTTGAAAAACGGGGCTTTTGAGGTGATGAAATCACTGGGCCCAGGCAGCAGTGGTTCGGCAAAAATAGTTTTGAGTACGGTATATATCTGCTTAGAAAACGAAAATGTCAAATAATATTTTTTTTTCATGTGGTAAATACTAGGACTGTCCCCGACTAAGGATTTGGATCGTCGACTATGATTGGCCAAAATTTGCCGTTAGTCGACTATTAGTCAAAAAAAATATATATATAATTATTTTTTTTATTTTTTTATTCCATTTGGGCTGTGGGGGTGCTTAATGTCTGAAGGAGTCGACTGAAGGCTTCTTTTCCTCTGCAAAAGCATGCAATTGGTCCACTGATGGATACATCTTGATATTTGTCTAGTCTAGTGTGTTCATTAGATGGGTGAAATTCTCTTTCAGTGCCTCTGTGCCTGTTTTCATAGGCAGTTAGCCTCTGGTATGCGTGCCATTAGCGTTAGCCACGCTTCTAGGCCTCTTTTCTTTTGGAAAGAATGATTAAAAAAAAGGATTTTTTTTTTTTTTTTTTTTTTTCTCGACTAAGAGGTTGTCAGTCGACTACGGCTCCTTTCGACCGATTAGTCGACTAATCGACTAATAGGGGTCAGCCCTAGTAAATACACAGGTCACAACATGTTTACAGGAACGTTTTGGAGTTGTATTTGGAGTGTATTTCATGACTGTTGGGAACTAGGCTACACTGGCACACCTACTTCCAGTGAATGACGCTAAGCTAGGCTAACGGTGCGGCTGTTCTGTGCATGCCTAATGCATGCACAGAGAAGAAATCTGTTAATAAAATGTTCATTCAATCAATCACTGTGCAGATTGATTGATTGAATGAACATTTTATTAACAGATTGCAGAATGGGTACAATACAGTACGGCTCAATACACACAATTGTTAAGGGGATGCAGACCAGAGAAAGACTTTCGTCTTGTTTACATCAGGGTCCCCCATTTTCAATTCATAGTGAATTGTAAGTAAGGGTGCAACTTGCTCCGTGCAATCCATTCTTTGTGGATCTAGCCCTCAGACTGCGAAAACAAATCCGGATTTACAAATTGAACTTTCTCAAATAAAACCCTCCTCAAGTCGGTGTACAAGGGGCAGTGAAAAACTAAATGAAATTCATCCTCCACCACTCCCAGATCACAGAGAACACACAACCGCTCCTCCTCAGGGGTACCTTGGAATCTACCCACTTCCACAGCCTTAATTGGGCACACAGAGACCTCCGTCCTCTCTTTAAATTTAACATTACATAAGGTTCAGTCAAATACTCATCTTTAATCTTTAAGTTTAGGTTTCTTCCATATCTCCACCTTCCACTTATCCTGATGGATTGTTGATCATTTTGGTTTAATTATATTAACCTTACACTGCAGATTATTCATAAAAATCATACTTAACTCTTTACCAGGGATGACCGTGTGCTCTGTCCCAGTTAAAGATCTTTTTAGTCACCCTATCATCTGGCAGCTGGACCAGGCGGTTCCATAATCTAACCATTTCACATTTTTGCTTGACCAAACATGAGTCCCAACCCATGTCCCCTTCTATAGCCCCTTTTTGCTGTATATTTATGGACTCCCAAGAAGTATCTCATGGCACGGTTCTGGATAGCATTACATACATTACATTCTATTCATAATATCACTATGCACAGATGCTATGGGAGTCTATGGCTGAACATGCTCCTTATCTTAGCTAGCTCCTCATACAGGGGATGGGAGGGGTTCTCCAGCGCCCAGCTTCCTTATCGTTTTCCTCTCCGCAACCTCCTCCACCTTAGAGTCTTATCATCAAAGACAATGGATGTAGTGGAAGAGAACACATTCCAAGCGCAGTTCCTGTCTTTGAAGTGCTCTTATCTGATCTTAACAGTGACAAGACTGAACTCCTCATCATTGGCACCAAAACCACCCTCACCAGATCCGGACCCATCACACTCACCATCAACGACTCCACCATCACCCCCTCCCCCCTAGTCCGCAACCTTGGTGTCCTCCTTGACCCCACCCTCTCATTTGACCCCCACGTCCGCTCCATCGTCAAAACATCCTACTTTCACCTCCGCAACATCGCAAAAATCCGTCACTGCCTCTCCCCCCCCGCTGCTGAATCCCTCATTCACGCCTTCATCTCCTCCCGCCTGGATTACTGCAACTCCCTCCTCACTGGTATCACCTCCCGCTCCCTCCATAAACTGCAAATGGTCCAAAATTCAGCCGCCCGCCTCCTCACTAACACCCGGTCCCGCGAACACATCACTCCTGTCCTCCACTCCCTCCACTGGCTCCCGATCAAACACCGCATTAACTTTAAAACACTACTCCTCACCTTCAAAGCCCTCCACAGCCTGGCCCCCCCCTACCTGACTGATCTCCTTCTCCCCTACCGCCCAACCCGTTCCCTCCGGTCCTCCTCCACTGCCTCCCTCACTGTCCCGACATCCAAGCTTAAAAACTTCGGAGATCGGGCCTTCTCTCGCACTGCACCCCGACTCTGGAACTCCCTCCCCCAGTCCATCAGAGACTCCCCTACACTCTCCACCTTCAAAGCTCGCCTCAAAACCCACCTGTTCTCCCTTGCCTTCAACCCCCCCCACCCCTAAACCCCCCCCCTCCCCTCCAACCTGATCGATATGTCTCTAGTCTTTTTTTTGTGCCATCAGGCTGTCTCCCCCGTTCCCCCCATGGTCTCATGTTCCTTTGTTTTTGTTTCTTTGTTGTTTTGTTTTGTTTCTTTGCTTTCGCCTCTTTGTTTGTACCCCTGCTCCCGACTACTGTCAGCGACTTCGGGTTATTGAGAAGCGCTATATAAATTAAATGAATTATTATTATTATTATTATAAGTGGGGGTGGCTTAAACCTCTTTTCAGTTTCAGTTTTCTTTCCATGCATAGTTTTCGGGGGCTAAGATAACCTAGTCTCATAACCAGGCTCTTCTATCAACATCAAGAGTCTGATGTCAAGCGATCTAAAAGCTGTATAGAAGCGGCATCACATGCCTAATATTTTGTATCAACAGGAAGTTGGTTTGTACTCAAATCCAAATCATTGGATTTCATCACAATAAACAGTATTTCCATCACAATTTAAAGGGTGATATTGAGAAATTCACACCATTGATATTCAGACCACTGGTCTTTTCACACCGTTGATACCTCCCCTTTGTGCAAGAACCAAATATGAATTTGCAGATAGGAATATGACATGTTTCTAAGCAGCGGAGTGCAGTGCAGAACTGTAACAGAACCGAAACCCTTTGGGTCCAGAGACACTAGTACCTGTATTTCGAACCAGAAGACCCACGCGGGGGCGTCCAGGCCGTGGGAGTAGAAGATGAAGTATTCTCCGCTCAGGTCGTACTGGGGGTTGCCGTCCCCAAAGGACCAGGTGGAGAGACTGGCCCCGCGGTGGGGCATCAGGTACAGGGACATGTGGCTGGGGGGGCCTGGGGGGGGGAGAGGATATTATATCTACTGTGTCTGTTAAAAACCTTGTAACTGCAGTGTTGGGGGTGATTGTCGTGTTTGTTTTTACTTGACTGGAAGGTTTAGATCAGGGGTTCTCAAACTTTTGTATACCACGGCCCCATTTTATTTAGGATTTTTTTTGGCGACCCCACACTTAACACTTTGGATGCCAGCGACGCGTTTTGTTGTTAGTTCATGCCGCCAGTTGAGTGCCGGCAATGCTATATAGTGTTTGTTTGTCGTATTTTTTTTAATTTGAATTCATATTTCATCAATCGAGCCTCACGCGAGTGTTACAGAGTCTCTCTGAGCTCAATTGGGAAGATACCGCCCCCTATCGTCTCTCACTGTGTAACTGCACCCCATTAGTTTAGACTGATGATGGGGGGGGGGCCAGTTTCCTCATTTTACTTTTCCGTCAAGCCAACTAAAGAGACCCAAGTTGATCGCCGGCCCTCAGAACAGCGTGGATTATGTATTTCCAGCACCCAACGCTGAATCAATAAACGCAATCGATATTTGGAATGGCGATCAGGAATTGGAATAATCTTTTTGGATAACATCTGATCTGAGGTAAGGAATCTATTTTACCAGTCTTGGGGTAATCAGAGCTTTTTTCACAGATATATCAACGTGTCCCATATGTGTGTGTGTGTGTGTGTGTGTGTGTGTGTGTGTGTTCGCTGATCAGGAAATGAGAGAATATACTTTTCAGATCGCTTCTATAGCGTGCATAAGTACACATATACTATTGATAATCTAGCGTTTATTTGAAAACGATTCATAAATAAGCCGATGACAACGTTTTTGTGTATGCCAGAATATTCCAGTAAATGCCGTTTATCACGGAATCTATATATTTTCCTGAAAAACAAGGGCTTTTCAAAATGCTATAACACGGAAATGAACCGATTAAAAAACAATCCGTTTCGACAATGTTGACTGCAAACAAGTCATTGATAAGCGACGGGCAGATTAGACACATAGCCATAATTTAAGACAGAAATTATGCGTTCACAACGCTATCATTGAAGTGGGTGCTGGCATTTAACCACGTTTTACCATGTTCACCAGTGGTAATCAAAGTGTTAATGTATCGCGTAATTTCAGCGTGGAAATAATAAAAGCACACGTTGTTTAGAAAATGAAATTACAGCACTATGTTATCAATTAAATGAATGAATATTATCAACAAAAGCAATGGAATTGTTTCTGTATACACATTTATAAAACGAGGCATATTTAGCCAAAATATGTTGCCAGAACATGAAAAGAAAATGCGTTCACGTGCGCTTTGGCAGAGATCCGCTTCTACTCTGAAAATCCACCCTCACAAAGGTATGTTAATCAGCGCAGCATTACACAACACTTGGTACTCGTTCCAGACTGATATCCAGAACTTTGCAAGGGCCTGTCCAGTGTCCAGTGAACTTGACTTTCAGTAGCTCGTCACACGAAAGATCATTGAGCGCCTCCTGGCTGCATTCTGTTCCTACAAAAAGCCACCAAGCTGAGTAAATACCCCCAAATCTCTGCTGATTATCCTGGAGTGCCACTAACAGAGTTTCCAGCGCATTATCAGCACATTTCTGCCAATGTGTTGTTTTTGTCTGCAAGGAAAATCCGTGCTTCTTCTCCGAGTTAACAAAGGCGAATACTCTGCCTCGAGATCAGAGGCAGAGCCCATTTCATTGCGGCCAACCAGCACCGCTTCTGACAACAAACCTATCAATTGCGCGACCCCACTGTCACCCCACTTTGGGTCGCGACCCGTAGTTTGAGAACGGCTGGTTTAGATGATGTTATTATTAATTATTGTTTGTTCATTTAAAAGCCACTGTTGAATTACAAGAAATAGATGGGACATTTACATTTTATTGAAATTATTGTCTTTTTAATTATTAATCCTGAAATGTGTGTTTTTGGAAATACAAGGCTTTCAAATGACAGCAACTATATCTATATCATATACATGAACACACATACACGGTTAGACATAGAGAGGAATTAGACGGTGATATGTATTGGATATATTTTTACATGACACCTGATATACCAATTCCCAATCAATGTAAAATTACTGCATCATTAGCGCTCCTGACCTTTGACCTGGAAGGTCATCTTGACTGTCCCCCAACTCGTCTCCTCTTTGGACAGCAGGCTGAATTCCATCGGAGAGCTGGGAGACACCTCCGAAGCAGGCAGGTACCAGTTCTTCCTACAGTGTATATATATATATACACACACACAGACACACAGACACACACACAGACACAGACACAGACACACACACACACACAGGCTCAGATGTTGGGTTCTGTAAACATCAGATTAAGTTACCAACAGTTTCAAAATTGGTAGGAACCAGTTGGTGCTGCCATTGGTAGCGACCTGACCACACAACCGAGAGTCAATAGAGACAAGGGATAAGAAAGGCATTTGAGAAAGGCACTGAAAAGAACAGTAAAAATGCACCAATTATTATTCGTATATACATATATATTATTATTATGTGTATATATTTTTTTATCCACTTTTTTATCCTATTTTTCTCCCATCCCAATTTCGTATTATCCAATTGTTCCCTCCCCTGTCTTGAACGTTGCTAGACTATGCCTCCCACAGGTCGGTTGTAGTGAGGACAGAAGCCTTGCATCACGTGTCCCCTCCGGTACACGAGGAGGCAGCCTGTCGCATCTTTTCACCGCAGCAGCTCGAACTCTCAGTGGCAAGGAGTAACGCGTGGGAGGCTCAAGCTGCCCCCATCACTTCCTGCTTCCGTCGCACCGGCGTCACAAAACCGACCTGTAGGAGTCGCTGTCCACAACGTCAAATCCCCACCCACTAACCAATTGCCAATTGTGTTAGTATGAACGACCGGCCAGCCGGTAGCAACGCCGAGAGCTGGGCTCGAACCCAGCGTCTCCTGCGTTAGTGGCGAGCACCTTGCCCACTGCGCCAATCAGCCGCCCTATTATATATATATATATTTTTTTTTTATACATCTGGCTTCCAAAAGATTCATGCAAAAAGTTAAAAGTAGTCTACACAACTAAGAATTACAAATAAATGTGTAACACTTGGCTATCAACTGGAGAACTGATTGACTCTTAACTACTGAACTACTGAAAATACACCATATTTTAATCAATTCATTACAAAAAGATTTGCACTACATCCATACCAAATTTTTGCTTAAAAATTTCAAGGTTTACATTTTGTACCTCTTGCTTGCATTTTGTACTTTAGTTTGTGTATTGTATATTATTCTTTTAACTTTTTTACTGTATGAAGCACATTCTCAGGGGGCTCATACAGAACCAAGCATTTCACTGTAATGTACTTTATATGTGACAAATAAAACAAAACTTGAACTTGAACCCTTACACAAGGACTCACACATCACTCATTAATTTACTAGCACATTATATCTTATATGTATTACGCATATTTATATGAATTCATAATCTGCGTGTTTATTTATACCAGGGTAGACTAAGACTCTGTATGGAGTATTGCACATTGTACAGAGTAGACTTAGGTTAGCTATATATATTTGTACATGGGGTTGACTTAGGATAGAATCTGTATATTATACCAGGGGGGGCTTTATTATGTGCATTGTGTTATTATTGATAGAGTATACATATGTCTCACCTGTCTAGCAGATCAGACCATTATCTGTATTTTAATCTTTTTATTATCTACTATACGTTTTATTCTTATTTGTATTTATTTCACCCTGCCTGTATGGCCCCTCCCCCTCCTCTGTGCTGCTATGACCCCAGAATTTTCCAAAGGGGATTAATAAAGATCCATCTCATCCTATCTTATCTTAAACTCTCTTTCTACAATAGCTTTCACTTTTGTTGCGCAAAAAAATATAATAAAAGTCGATGCCGACAACGCACGTTCAAGTTCAAGTGCAATAAAACATTTGCAAGTATGGGTGGCAATACAAGCAATTTGTCAAAACATCTGTTGTCAAAACATAACATTAGTCTGCAGAAATGCGCCGTTTTTACTGCTTTGCTCGCAGTCCATCCACGTCCACTGCAGGTAAGCCAAGATAATACGGAGTTAGCTAGGCTAATAACGAATTATTACGAATAGGCTAATAAATAAAATATAATTGCTTAGCTAATTGTTTAGCTACAAATATATTTGAAAGATGACAACTTTTTATAGATTGCCATTCGTCAGGCTGAGGCTGCAGCCAGCCACCATGTCCCAGCCCACCCCTCCTCCCTCTACCACCACCGGTCCCAGCCAAGCCAAGTCCCTTCACCCTAGCAGCTAGGAAGGATGACAGAGGTAAGGGGGGGGGGGGGGGGGGGGCGAGTGTCACAGGGCTGTGACCCAGTTTGTTGTCAAAGGCCTGCACCCCTTCTCTACAGTGGAGTCCAAGGGCTTTAGGTAACAACTAATCATTCAGTGTATATAGTTTTGTTTATCTTACATTTGTTGTTTATTATAAAAAGTCTATAATTCAGACACATTTAAAACATTGTTGCTGCTGTTGCTGAAGAAATAATATTTATTTATTATATTTATTTATAAAGTTATATAAAAGAACATTGCTGCTGCTGAAGAAATAATATTTATTTATAAAGTTATAAATAATAAAGCAATGTCGATAAAGTACCGAACCATTAAGCAGTATCGATAAGAGTAGTAGTATCGATAAAATCCTAACGATACCCATCCCTAGGTAGAACACACATATTTTGAATGCCTTCGGCAGACTTCAAATGAGCCATTTTAATCTAGATTAACTCCAGGATTGCAGATAGATTAATCTAGATTTAAAAAATGTATCTATGCCCACCTCTAATAAAAACACAATGCAGGTGCAGATAACGCCCCCTGCATTTGCTTGAAAAGTCAGGATATTTGCGCAAGGTGCACTTGATTTCTAGCACAGGCCAGTTGACCTACTGTAAAAAAGAAAAAAAAAGAAAAATCACATCCCTGTAGAAAGCCAAAACCAAAACAACAGAAGAAAGCATGGCCTATGAGGCCTGTGTGTGTGTGTGTGTGTGTGTGTGTGTGTGTGTGTGTGTGTGTGTGTGTGTGTGTGTGTGTGTGTGTGAGTGAGTGAGACTGACTTGCTGAGGAACTTGACGGGGAGGAACCAGGGGTAGCCACAGAAGGGCCGGTCCTCGCGGCAGTGGGTGCGGATCGTGTCGTTGATCTCGGGGATGTGGGGCGTGACGTGCTGCATGCCGGTGTAGTCGAAGCTGTTGATCCACAGCCCTGAGTCCTTGCTGTCCACCTGGCCGTCCAGGCCATGGAAGGTCCGCGTGGTGTGCTGCACGGAGACAGAGACGCGGGAGTTAGCAGAATAAATGAATGAATGAATGAATGAATGGACTGCATTTATATATATTTTTTTTATCCTCTTTTTCTCCTCATCCCAATTTTATGCCAATGTCGTTATGCCAATTCCCCCCCTCCCCTACCTGGTTGTTGTGCGCATGTTCCTCCTACTGGTCGGTACAAGGGAACCCTGAAGTCCACCACATGTGGAGACAGCCACTGGCTCTCTTCTCACCTGGCAGCGAGGACTCTCATTGGTGAAGCG